>NW_027315790.1:30372774-30580274 GCF_026437365.1 Eucyclogobius newberryi
CTGTCTCCTTCCCAGTCTCCTGCCTAGTCTCCTTCCCTGTCTCCTTCCCTGTCTCCTTCCTTGTCTCCTGCCCAGTCTCCTTCCCTGTCTCCTTTCCAGTCTCCTGCCCAGTCTCCTTCCCTGTCTCCTTCTCATTCTCCTGCCCAGTCTCCTTCCCTGTCTCCTTCTCATTCTCCTGCCCAGTCTCCTGCCCTGTCTCCTTCTCAGTCTCCTTCCCAGTCTCCTTTCCTGTCTCCTTCCCTGTCTCCTGCCCTGTCTCCTTCTCAGTCTCCTTCCCAGTCTCCTTTCCTGTCTCCTTCCCTGTCTCCTGCCCAGTCTCCTTCCCTGTCTCCTTCTCATTCTCCTGCCCAGTCTCCTTCCCTGTCTCCTTTTCATTCTCCTGCCCAGTCTCCTGCCCAGTCTCCTTCCCAGTCTCCTGCCCAGTCTCCTGCCCAGTCTCCTTCCCTGTCTCCTTCCCTGTCTCCTGCCCAGTCTCCTTCCCTGTCTCCTTCCCTGTCTCCTTCCCTGTCTCCTGCCCAGTCTCCTTCCCTGTCTCCTTTTCATTCTCCTGCCCAGTCTCCTGCCCAGTCTCCTTTCCAGTCTCCTGCCCAGTCTCCTGCCCAGTCTCCTGCCCAGTCTCCTTCCCAGTCTCCTGCCCAGTGTCCTGCCCAGTCTCCTTCCCTGTCTCCTTCCCTGTCTCCTTCCCTGTCTCCTGCCAAGTCTCCTTCCCTGTCTCCTTCCCAGTCTCCTGCCCAGTCTCCTTCCCAGTCTCCTTCCCTGTCTCCTTCCCTGTCTCCTGCCCAGTCTCCTGCCCAGTCTCCTTTCCTGTCTCCTTCCCTGTCTCCTGCCCAGTCGCCTTCCCTGTCTCCTTCCCAGTCTCCTTCCCAGTCTCCTTCCTGCCCAGTCTCCTTCCCTGTCTCCTGCCCAGTCTCCTTCCCAGTCTCCTTCCCAGGCTCCTGCCCAGTCTCCTTCCCAGTCTCCTGCCCTGTCTCCTTCCCAGTCTCCTGCCCTGTCTCCTTCCCAGTCTCCTGCCCTGTCTCCTTCTCAGTCTCTTTCCCAGTCTCCTTCCCTGTCTCCTTCCCAGTCTCCTTCCCAGTCTCCTGCCCTGTCTCCTTCCTAGTCTCCTGCCCTGTCTCCTTCCCAGTCTCCTTCCCAGTCTCCTGCCCTGTCTCCTTCCCAGTCTCCTGCCCAGTCTCCTTCCCTGTCTCCTTCTCAGTATCCTGCCCAGTCTCCTTCCCTGTCTCCTGCCCAGTCTCCTTCCCTGTCTCCTTCTCAGTCTCCTGCCTAGTCTCCTGCCCAGTCTCCTTCTCAGTCTCCTGCCCAGTCTCCTGCCCTGTCTCCTTCCCAGTCTCCTGCCCAGTCTCCTTCCCTGTCTCCTTCCCAGTCTCCTGCCCAGTCTCCTTCCCTGTCTCCTTCTCAGTCTCCTTCCCAGTCTCCTGCCCAGTCTCCTTCCCTGTCTCCTTCTCAGTCTTTTGCCCAGTCTCCTGCCCTGTCTCCTTCTCAGTCTCCTGCCCAGTCTCCTTCCCAGTATTCTTCCCTGTCTCCTGCCCAGTCTCCTTCCCTGTCTCCTTCCCAGTCTCCTGCCCAGTCTCCTTCCCTGTCTCCTTCTCAGTCTCCTTCCCAGTCTCCTTCCCTGTCTCCTTCCCAGTCTCCTTCCCAGTCTCCTGCCCTGTCTCCTTCCCAGTCTCCTGCCCTGTCTCCTTCCCAGTCTCCTCCCCAGTCTCCTTCCCTGTCTCCTTCTCAGTCTCCTGCCCAGTCTCCTTCCCTGTCTCCTGCCCAGTCTCCTTCCCTGTCTCCTTCTCAGTATCCTTCCCTGTCTCCTGCCCAGTCTCCTTCCCTGTCTCCTTCTCAGTCTCCTTCCCAGTCTCCTTTCCTGTCTCCTTCCCTGTCTCCTGCCCAGTCTCCTTCCCTGTCTCCTTCTCAGTCTCCTGCCCAGTCTCCTGCCCAGTCTCCTTTCCTGTCTCCTTCCCAGTCTCCTGCCCAGTCTCCTTCCCAGTCTCCTTCCCTGTCTCCTTCCCTGTCTCCTGCCCAGTCTCCTGCCCAGTCTCCTTTCCTGTCTCCTTCCCTGTCTCCTGCCCAGTCGCCTTCCCTGTCTCCTTCCCAGTCTCCTGCCCAGTCTCCTTCCCAGTCTCCTTTCCTGTCTCCTTCCCTGTCTCCTTCCCTGTCTCCTGTCCAGTCTCCTGCCCAGTCTCCTTCCCAGTCTCCTGCCCTGTCTCCTTTCCTGTCTCCTGCCCAGTCTCCTTCCCAGTCTCCTTCCCAGTCTCCTTCCTGCCCAGTCTCCTTCCCTGTCTCCTGCCCAGTCTCCTTCCCAGTCTCCTTCCCAGGCTCCTGCCCAGTCTCCTTCCCAGTCTCCTGCCCTGTCTCCTTCCCAGTCTCCTTCCCAGTCTCCTGCCCTGTCTCCTTCCCAGTCTCCTGCCCTGTCTCCTTCTCAGTCTCCTTCCCAGTCTCCTTCCCTGTCTCCTTCCCAGTCTCCTTCCCAGTCTCCTGCCCTGTCTCCTTCCCAGTCTCCTGCCCTGTCTCCTTCCCAGTCTCCTGCCCAGTCTCCTTCCCTGTCTCCTTCTCAGTCTCCTGCCCAGTCTCCTTCCCTGTCTCCTGCCCAGTCTCCTTCCCTGTCTCCTTCTCAGTCTCCTGCCTAGTCTCCTGCCCAGTCTCCTTCTCAGTCTCCTGCCCAGTCTCCTGCCCTGTCTCCTTCCCAGTCTCCTGCCCAGTCTCCTTCCCTGTCTCCTTCCCAGTCTCCTGCCCAGTCTCCTTCCCTGTCTCCTTCTCAGTCTCCTTCCCTGTCTCCTTCCCTGTCTCCTTCCCAGTCTCGTTCCCAGTCTTCTTCCCTGTCTTCTTCCCAGTCTCCTGCCCAGTCTCCTTCTCAGTCTCCTTCCCTGTCTCCTTCCCTGTCTCCTTCCCAGTCTCCTTCCCAGTCTCCTGCCCTGTCTCCTTCCCAGTCTCCTGCCCTGTCTCCTTCCCAGTCTCCTGCCCAGTCTCCTTCCCTGTCTCCTTCTCAGTCTCCTGCCCAGTCTCCTTCCCTGTCTCCTGCCCAGTCTCCTTCCCTGTCTCCTTCTCAGTCTCCTGCCTAGTCTCCTGCCCAGTCTCCTTCTCAGTCTCCTGCCCAGTCTCCTTCCCTGTCTCCTTCCCAGTCTCCTTCCCAGTCTCCTGCCCTGTCTCCTTCCCTGTCTCCTGCCCAGTCTCCTTCCCTGTCTCCTTCTCAGTCTCCTGCCTAGTCTCCTGCCCAGTCTCCTTCTCAGTCTCCTGCCCAGTCTCCTTCCCTGTCTCCTTCCCAGTCTCCTTCCCAGTCTCCTGCCCTGTCTCCTTCCCAGTCTCCTGCCCAGTCTCCTTCCCTGTCTCCTTCCCAGTCTCCTTCCCAGTCTCCTGCCCTGTCTCCTTCCCTGTCTCCTGCCCAGTCTCCTTCCCTGTCTCCTTCTCAGTCTCCTGCCTAGTCTCCTGCCCAGTCTCCTTCTCAGTCTCCTGCCCAGTCTCCTTCCCTGTCTCCTTCCCAGTCTCCTTCCCAGTCTCCTGCCCTGTCTCCTTCCCAGTCTCCTTCCCTGTCTCCTTTCCAGTCTCCTGCCCAGTCTCCTTCCCAGTCTCCTTTCCTGTCTCCTTCCCTGTCTCCTGCCCAGTCTCCTGCCCAGTCTCCTTCTCAGTCTCCTTCCTGCCCAGTCTCCTGCCCAGTCTCCTTCTCAGTCTCCTTCCTGCCCAGTCTCCTTCCCTGTCTCCTTTCCTGTCTCCTGCCTAGTCTCCTTCCCTGTCTCCATCCCAGTCTCCTTCCCAGTCTCCTGCCCTGTCTCCTTCCCAGTCTCCTGCCCTGTCTCCTTCCCAGTCTCCTGCCCAGTCTCCTTCCCAGTCTCCTTCCCAGTCTCATGCCCAGTCTCCTTCCCTGTCTCCTTCTCAGTCTCCTGCCCTGTCTCCTTCCCAGTCTCCTTCCCTGTCTCCTGCCCAGTCTCCTTCCCAGTCTCCTGCCCAGTCTCCTTCCCAGTCTCCTTCCCAGTCTCCTTCCCAGTCTCCTGCCCAGTCTCCTGCCCAGTCTCCTGCCCAGTCTCCTTCCCAGTCTCCTTCCCAGTCTCCTGCCCAGTCTCCTTCCCAGTCTCCTCCCCAGTCTCCTTCCCAGTCTCCTGCCCAGTCTCCTTCCCAGTCTCCTTCCCTGTCTCCTTCCCAGTCTCCTTCCCAGTCTCCTGCCCTGTCTCCTTCCCAGTCTCCTGCCCTGTCTCCTTCCCAGTCTCCTGCCCAGTCTCCTTCCCTGTCTCCTTCTCAGTCTCCTGCCCAGTCTCCTTCCCTGTCTCCTGCCCAGTCTCCTTCCCTGTCTCCTTCCCTGTCTCCTGCCCAGTCTCCTTCCCAGTCTCCTTACCAGTCTCCTTCCTGCCCAGTCTCCTTCTCAGTCTGCTGCCCAGTCTCCTGCCCTGTCTCCTTCTCAGTCTCCTTCCCAGTCTCCTTTCCTGTCTCCTTCCCTGTCTCCTGCCCAGTCTCCTTCCCTGTCTCCTTCTCATTCTCCTGCCCAGTCTCCTTCCCTGTCTCCTTCTCATTCTCCTGCCCAGTCTCCTTCCCTGTCTCCTTCTCATTCTCCTGCCCAGTCTCCTTCTCAGTCTCCTGCCCAGTCTCCTGCCCAGTCTCCTGCCCAGTCTCCTTCCCAGTCTCCTTTCCTGTCTCCTTCCCTGTCTCCTGCCCAGTCTCCTTCCCTGTCTCCTTCCCAGTCTCCTGCCCAGTCTCCTTCCCAGTCTCCTTTCCTGTCTCCTTCCCTGTCTCCTTCCCTGTCTCCTGCCCAGTCTCCTGCCCAGTGTCCTGCCCAGTCTCCTTCCCAGTCTCCTTTCCTGTCTCCATCCCTGTCTCCTGCCCAGTCTCCTGCCCAGTCTCCTTTCCTGTCTCCTTCCCTGTCTCCTGCCCAGTCTCCTTCCCTGTCTCCTTCCCAGTCTCCTGCCCAGTCTCCTTCCCAGTCTCCTTTCCTGTCTCCTTCCCTGTCTCCTGCCCAGTCTCCTGCCCAGTCTCCTTCCCAGTCTCCTGCCCTGTCTCCTGCCCAGTCTCCTGCCCAGTCTCCTTTCCTGTCTCCTTCCCTGTCTCCTGCCCAGTCTCCTTCCCTGTCTCCTTCCCAGTCTCCTGCCTAGTCTCCTTCCCAGTCTCCTTTCCTGTCTCCTTCCCTGTCTCCTTCCCTGTCTCCTGCCCAGTCTCCTGCCCAGTCTCCTTCCCAGTCTCCTGCCCTGTCTCCTTTCCTGTCTCCTGCCCAGTCTCCTTCCCAGTCTCCTTCCCAGTCTCCTTCCTGCCCAGTCTCCTTCCCTGTCTCCTGCCCAGTCTCCTTCCCAGTCTCCTTCCCAGTCTCCTTCCCAGGCTCCTGCCCAGTCTCCTTCCCAGTCTCCTGCCCTGTCTCCTTCCCAGTCTCCTGCCCAGTCTCCTTCCCAGTCTCCTTTCCAGTCTCCTTCCCAGTCTCCTTCCCTGTCTCCTGCCCAGTCTTCTTCCCTGTCTCCTGCCCAGTCTCCTTCCCTGTCTCCTTCTCAGTCTCCTTCCCAGTCTCCTTCCCTGTCTCCTTCCCAGTCTCCTTCCCAGTCTCCTGCCCTGTCTCCTTCCCAGTCTCCTGCCCTGTCTCCTTCCCAGTCTCCTGCCCAGTCTCCTTCCCAGTCTCCTTCCCTGTCTCCTTCTCAGTCTCCTGCCTAGTCTCCTGCCCAGTCTCCTTCTCAGTCTCCTGCCCAGTCTCCTTCCCTGTCTCCTTCCCTGTCTCCTTCCCAGTCTCCTGCCCTGTCTCCTTCCCAGTCTCCTTCCCAGTCTCCTGCCCTGTCTCCTTCGCAGTCTCCTGCCCAGTCTCCTTCCCAGTCTCCTGCCCAGTATCCTTCCCTGTCTCCTTCTCAGTCTCCTGCCCAGTCTCCTTCCCTGTCTCCTGCCCAGTCTCCTTCCCTGTCTCCTTCTCAGTCTCCTGCCTAGTCTCCTGCCCAGTCTCCTTCTCAGTCTCCTGCCCAGTCTCCTTCCCAGTCTCCTTTCCTGTCTCCTTCCCTGCCTCCTGCCCAGTCTCCTTCCCTGTCTCCTTCTCAGTCTCCTGCCCAGTCTCCTGCCCTGTCTCCTGCCCAGTCTCCTGCCCAGTCTCCTTCCCTGTCTCCTTCCCAGTCTCCTGCCTAGTCTCCTTCCCTGTCTCCTTCCCTGTCTCCTTCCTTGTCTCCTGCCCAGTCTCCTTCCCTGTCTCCTTTCCAGTCTCCTGCCCATTCTCCTTCCCAGTCTCCTTTCCTGTCTCCTTCCCTGTCTCCTGCCCAGTCTCCTGCCCAGTCTCCTTTCCTGTCTCCTTCCCTGTCTCCTGCCCAGTCGCCTTCCCTGTCTCCTTCCCAGTCTCCTGCCCAGTCTCCTTCCCAGTCTCCTTTCCTGTCTCCTTCCCTGTCTCCTTCCCTGTCTCCTGCCCAGTCTCCTTCCCAGTCTCCTTACCAGTCTCCTTCCTGCCCAGTCTCCTTCTCAGTCTACTGCCTAGTCTCTTGCCCAGTCTCCTTCTCAGTCTGCTGCCCAGTCTCCTGCCCTGTCTCCTTCTCAGTCTCCTTCCCAGTCTCCTTTCCTGTCTCCTTCCCTGTCTCCTGCCCAGTCTCCTTCCCTGTCTCCTTCTCATTCTCCTGCCCAGTCTCCTTCCCTGTCTCCTTCTCATTCTCCTGCCCAGTCTCCTTCTCAGTCTCCTGCCCAGTCTCCTGCCCAGTCTCCTGCCCAGTCTCCTACCCAGTCTCCTTCCCTTTCTCCTTCCCTGTCTCCTGCCCAGTCTCCTTCCCTGTCTCCTTCCCTGTCTCCTTCCCTGTCTCCTGCCCAGTCTCCTTCCCTGTCTCCTTCCCAGTCTCCTCCCCAGTCTCCTTCCCAGTCTCCTTCCCAGTCTCCTTCCCAGTCTCATGCCCAGTCTCCTTCCCTGTCTCCTTCTCAGTCTCCTGCCCTGTCTCCTTCCCAGTCTCCTTCCCAGTCTCCTGCCCAGTCTCCTTCCCAGTCTCCTGCCCAGTCTCCTTCCCAGTCTCCTGCCCAGTCTCCTTCCCAGTCTCCTTCCCAGTCTCCTGCCCAGTCTCCTGCCCAGTCTCCTGCCCAGTCTCCTTCCCAGTCTCCTTCCCAGTCTCCTGCCCAGTCTCCTTCCCAGTCTCCTCCCCAGTCTCCTTCCCAGGCTCCTGGCCAGTCTCCTTCCCAGTCTCCTTCCCAGTCTCCTTCCCCGTCTCCTGCCCAGTCTCCTTCCCAGTCTCCTTCCCAGTCTCATGCCCAGTCTCCTTCCCTTTCTCCTTCCCAGTCTCCTTCCCTGTCTCCTGCCCAGTCTCCTGCCCTGTCTCCTTCCCAGTCTCATGCCCAGTCTCCTGCCCAGTCTCCTGCCCAGTCTCCTTCCCAGTCTCCTTCCCAGTCTCCTGCCCAGTCTCCTTCCCAGTCTCCTCCCCAGTCTCCTTCCCAGTCTCCTGCCCAGTCTCCTTCCCAGTCTCCTTCCCAGTCTCCTTCCCAGTCTCCTTCCCAGTCTCCTTCCCAGTCTCATGCCCAGTCTCCTTCCCTGTCTCCTTCTCAGTCTCCTGCCCTTTCTCCTTCCCAGTCTCCTTCCCAGTCTCCTGCCCTGTCTCCTTCCCAGTCTCATGCCCAGTCTCCTTCCCAGTCTCCTGCCCAGTCTCCTGCCCAGTCTCCTTCCAGTCTCCTTCCCAGTCTCCTTCCCAGTCTCCTGCCCAGTCTCCTGCCCAGTCTCCTTCCCTTCCACTGCCACTCCACACACACGTCCCCCAGTGATCACCACACACCTCACAAGCAGCACGTGGGGTAAACAGCGCCAGCACCCACGGGCCTCCGGAGAGGTCAGGTCCGCTTAACCCCGTGTGGACTTATCCCCGACCTTTTCGTAACCCCCGATCGCTGGGGACGCGGCGGAGAATGTGGATGAGGGAATCAGGCGGGAGGCGTAATTGTGTCGGGACATTCAGCGCCTCTCTCGCTCCGGACCGCCGTGGAGGCTCGCGGCGCTGATCGTCCGCCCGATCCATTTGACGCAGACGGAAGCGCCGGCTGAATCTCAATGAGGAGATGAACTCACCGTCGAAATGTGGACATGACGCCGGATTTGTGCATGTTTTTGTACAATCGGTGGGAATAATCGCTGTGACGAGCCCGTGGCAGGTCGGGTTTAGGGACGTGGTTATTTGCCCTGGTCCGTGTGAAAGCTGACATTTTGTTCTGGTTTACCCACAAATTAGCACACGTTTAGTAATGCTTTAGTCCTGCTGTGTAGTCGTAGACGTTGGGCCATAAAATAACTGGAAATACTTGACATTACACACACTAACTACAGTATTTTCTGGACTATAAGTCGCTCTGGAGTATAAGTCTTACCAGCCAAAAAATGCATAATAGAGAAGAAAAAAACATATATAAGTCGCACTGGAGTATGAAATGCAGTTGCAAGAGTGAAAATAACACTAATATCACATGTAAGTCGCTCCGGAGTATAAGTATATAAGGATGAATATAAGTATAAGTTGCACTCCACACACCAAAACTATGAAAAAAGGTGCAACTTATAATCCGGAAAATACGGTATTCTGTATCCATTATTCAACACATTGGAAATCACTTATTGTATCATAACTGGACAAATACTTACTTTGAAAAGCTTTTTATCTACAGAGATTTTACATTCAAATTTCATCATTCTTTATCAACATGAATAGTATATACAACAGTCGTCAAAACCTGTGAGCGTCTGTGTTTGTCTGTGCGTCATGTAGCTGAAGATGTTACGTTAGCATAATGTGTACCCTTGTTGTTTGTTCTCTAATCCGCGCGTTATTATTGTAAATTGCATTTCAAGATGTTCTTACTCTTGGATTTGTATCTAATCAATGTCGTCCAAACATGCGACTTATACTCCAGTGCGACTTATATATGTTTTTTTCTCTTTAGTATGCATTCTTTGGCTGATGCGAGTTATAGTCCGGAAAATACGATAAAAATACGATAGAAAATCATAAAAACCTGTCAATGGCACTTTAGGTAAATACAAGTAATAAACCCCTTAGTCTTGTACTTCTTGTTGCAGTTACGACTATTTAAACTCTTCTGCATTGATTTTGGCAGCTAAATTCTGCCATAATCGTTACACAAATCTCTAAAATTAAATCAATTTTCTGCCTAAATCACTTTGCATTTCCACTTTCATCCGACCAAGGTTCAATTTAGACATTTTAGACATTCAGCTCCAAAATAAACATTACTTTAGCTGCGATTTCACCCAATTTTCTCGACGAGGAGACATTTTCACACCGCGAGCCAAGCACCCGTTTAAATGTGTTAGTTTCATTTAGTTTTTCTAGTTTTGAAAGATGGAAATGTAAATGAGACGTGTGGTTTGCAGATCTGGACATATGTTGTAGATCGCCTGGACTCGATGGGATCCAGTGTTCTGCTGTAAAAACACCTTTGGAGCGTTTGTTTAACCAGATTTTTTTATTTAAACTTCTTGTCAAGTTCCAACTTTTAAAAAAAATCCTGTTTTTAACGCTGAAATAAACAGGAATTGTATTTATTCTAAATTGCAGCCGTTGAATTTGGCAGTTTTCATTGTGTTTTTCTCAGTTTGAAAATGAAAAACGGTTTAAATTGATGAGAAAGATTTGGGTCGCTTGCTTTACTCTCTGAATTTAGAGATTTTAAACTTGAACATCTATGCAAATGAAGCTCGGAACTAAAATACAAGATTTTTGGGCGTTTAACCGTTCAAGCGGGAAATTCTGAAGCATTTAAAATTGAAAAACTGATTAAACCAATGATCTTCCAACCTCTATAACTACTACTATACTACTACTACTCTATAACTACTACTATACTACTACTACTCTATAACTACTCCTATACTACTACTACTACTCTATAACTACTACTATACTACTACTACTCTATAACTACTACTATACTACTACTACTCTATAACTACTCCTATACTACTACTACTACTCTATAACTACTACTATACTACTACTACTCTATAACTACTACTATACTACTACTGCTTTATAACTACTACTATACTACTACTATCCTATAACTACTACTATACTGCTACTACTACTACTACTCTATAACTACTACTATAACTATTGTATAACTACTACTATACTACAACTATGCTATAACTACTACTATACTGCTACTACTACAAGTACATATTGCTGCTTCTACTGCCACTATTACAACTAGTACCACTGCTTCATCTTGGAAACTTTATCACGGTAAAATGTTCCTCAGAATGTTGTCTCAAATGTTCAGTTTTATTCTGAAAAACCCTTTATTCGTCCCACAGTGGGTACAAACACAGTATTACCACACACAATTCAAGAACAGCAGGAGAAAAGAAACGTGCAATGAAATTAAAGACAAATAACTACTGAAATATACTTAAATCCAAGACAAAACTGTGGTGCAAAATTATGGCCGCATCACGATAACGTGAGTAAGTGTCTCTACTATTGTTGATGGAATAAAAAACGTG
The DNA here is from genome assembly GCF_026437365.1 of Eucyclogobius newberryi. Lineage (NCBI taxonomy): Eukaryota > Metazoa > Chordata > Actinopteri > Gobiiformes > Gobiidae > Eucyclogobius > Eucyclogobius newberryi. The sequence goes on from NW_027315790.1 coordinate 30,383,186, forward strand.
ACTTCAGTGTCTTATAACACTGTATTTTACATGAATCGGTCAAAAATATAACAGTTTAGTCCAGTTTAGTGACACAAGTTGGACAGCAATAGTTATCGACAAAATCCGTGTTTTTCGGCAGCAGCAGCAGCAGCAGCAGCAACAGCGGTGTCCGTGGAAACGAAACGATGAAAAACTGCTTTTAACATTTAACACTGGGTTAACTGAATATTCTGATAATGTCACGCGCTCCAAGCAAGCACGAGTCCAAGCTCCAGACTTTCCCCGTTTTGACGCTCGTGTTTGGACGGATCGGTCAGATTTACAGATTTGTAAACGTTAAGCCGATTGTACTAAACCCTGATGTTACGTAACGAGGTAAATATGAAGTAACTGAAGTAGTCAGAGCTACTGTAATACTGTGATACTGTGATACTGTAATACTGTCAAATAACAACATTCTCTTCCAACTGCATGAACCCTCCCAGACATATAAACCTCTTTTCATTCAATACAAACTGGAGGTTGCTGGTTCAAATCTCGATCTTTACCCTGCGTTACGTACAGTTTCAGCACTTTTTTAAAGACAATCTTCATAATTAAGTGCGGCTAATCCAGACGTTACCCAGACAAGGAAGCAAAAGGGAATAACGTTCTGTTTTTGTTGTCATTTTGGGACTAAATCAAGTTTGTCGAAACCGTTTTTCTTTTGTTTTTCTTGCTCAGACACCGCTGGAGAAAAGAGTGATTAAAACTGCAATTAAAGCTGCAGCTAACAATATTTTTATTCTTTTGATTAATTAATTTGTTGTCTGGATTGTGAAAAAAATCGACAGAGATGAACCCGTTTGGCATTATTACAATTACGTCAACAACAACAACTTTAAAACGAACGTCCTCAAAACATCCAAAATGTACTTTTCTATTCCGTGTCATTCAGAGTTCAAAGTTCAAGCGCTGAAGTATCACAACATAAAGGCTAAAGGTAATACTCTATAGTAATACACATTTTCAGATATATATCCTAATGTTTACTTCTCCCACTCTCTCTGAAGCCCCGCCCCTCGTCCTCTGAAGCCCCGCCCCCGTCCTCTGAAGCCCCGCCCCTCGTCCTCCTCTTTCCAGGAAGAGGACCTCGTGGACACAGTTAGATCACTGTGAAACTCTTACATCACGCACAGGTTTAGCCCCCGAGAGAAAGGCCCGCCTCCTCCACCCCCGCCACGCCCCTCTCGACCTTTGACCTCCGCATTCCTCAGGCCTCACGCCTCCGCTCCGGTTCAACGCGCGCTTTTAGACACGACACACGATGCCACGCTTTCCAGGAAACTTGAAAGACACAGATGGGCCTTTGTATGGAAGAAAACACAAATAATATGTGTATAATGATAATAATGCATGATTTAACGCACATATCTCTGAATGTACTTTTAAGCTGGTTACGACATCATTAGTTTACCCAAAGTTGTACGTATCTGAGGCTCAAGAGCTCGGACAATTCCTGTTTTCACCTACCCCCTATCCCCGCCCACATCTCTGAGTGAAACCAGTTTGTGTTATTAAGCCATTTTAGATTCATATTGATGTTTATAATGTTATAGTTTATGTAGATGAACAACAAGACTATTTCTCTTTTTATAACACATGTAATTGTGGTGGCATTATTTATTTTTAATGACTTATTTCTTACAGTTCTGAGCCATGTAATAATCATAACATACTTTAAAGTTTCCTAAAACTCCACAAGCCTCTGCTGTTCTTCCATGTGACCGGCCATCGTCATGGAAACAGGCGATGATTGTGGTAAATGTTTGGACTCTAAACTGACATGTGGCATCATCTTCTCCACTCCTCTTTCTCCCCTCCTCCTCTCTGCCTTTCCCCCTTCACACTCTTTCTCTCCCACGTCCTCCACTCCTCTCCCGTCTATCCCTCTATTTTCTCCTCCCACCCGTTCACCCCCTCTCTTCCTCTTCTCCCTCTCCTCCTCTTCTCCCTCTCCTCCTCTTCTCCCTCTCCTCCTTTTCTCCCTCTCCTCCTCTTCTCATGTGTCCAACTCCAAACCATTATTGAATTGTGTTGTGATAAATCCTCAAACTGCATCTGCCATAAGCCCCCCAGAGAGAGAGAGAGAGGGAGAGAGAGGAGAGAGAGAGAGAGCGAGAGAGGGAGAGAGAGAGAGAGGAGAGAGGGAGATAGAGAGAGGGAGAGAGAGGAGAGAGAGAGAATGAGAGAGAGGAGAGAGGGAGGAGAGAGCGAGAGAGGGAGAGAGAGAGAGAGGAGAGAGGGAGATAGAGAGAATGAGAGAGAGGGAGAGAGAGAGAGGGAGAGAGAGGAGAGAGAGAGAGGGAGGAGAGAGCGAGAGAGGGAGAGAGAGAGAAAGGAGAGAGGGAGATAGAGAGAATGAAAGAGAGGGAGAGAGAGAGAGGTAGAGAGAGGAGAGAGGGAGAGAGAGAGAGAGAGGGAGGAGAGAGAAATGAAAGATAGAGAGAGGAAAGAGAGGGAGAGTGAGAGAGTAAGAGAGGAAATAGATAACTTTAAAAAGAGAGGGAGAGACGTTGCCTGGAATGTTCCACCACCGTACAGCGTTTAACTGACATTTCTCCATGGTAACAAGCAAGGAAGCGGCTCCACCAGGTACCGTGACAGGTCAGCTCTGTGGAGAGGCGAGCCCTTTCAAACACATGAACGCGAGCTCAGTTTGAGGCGACGCTCTGGAACGATTCAAAGTTACACCGCACACGTTTAGCTCATGCACGCCCGAGGTACACTCGGGGCGGCGTGCACGACCCTGGCCGGCGTGGCGTAACTCGGGGCGGCGTGCACGACACTTGGGGCGGGGTGGCGCGAATCGGGGCTGCGGTGCACGACTCGGGCCGGCGGTGCACGACACTCGGAGCGGCGCGCGGTGCACGACTTGGCGCGACTCGGGGCGGCGGTGCACGACTCGGGGCGGCGGTGCACGACTCGGGCCGGCGGGGCGGCGGTGCACGACTCGGGCCGGTGGTGCACGACTCGGGGCGGCGGTGCACGACTCGGGCCGGCGGGGCGGCGGTGCACGACTCGGGCCGGTGGTGCATGACTCGGGGCGGCGGTGCACGACTCGGGCCGGTGGTGCACGACTCGGGTCGGCGGGGCGGCGGTGCACGACTCGGGCCGGTGGTGCACGACTCGGGCCGGTGGTGCACGACTCGGGGCGGCGGTGCACGACACGGGGCGGACTTGACCCGACGCGCAAAACACAGAGACGTATCGAATCGGGCTCGCGGCTCCACCGTCTTGCGCTGACGACAATAGTTTGCGTGTGAAGTTTCGATCGGATTCAACTCCACCGCTTCACACGTTGGCACGAGCTCGCTCTCGCCGGTCTGAAGAGACGCCAGCCCCCCGCCGGGACCCTCCAAACGTGGCGGACCATCTCGAGTGCTTCCCCTTCCTCCCCTCTCATCACCAGTCCGTTCATTTATCTCCACGTCCTGTCATCAGCTCCAAAAACCGCCGCAGGTTTTGTCCCGTTTCCCTCTCCATCGACCGGAGGGGGTTTGAATGGCGGCGTGATGCGGGGGGGGTGTGTTGTCGGGGCGGGAGTCGGGAGCCCAGATGGATGGAAGGGGGATGTTTCAGGCAGCATATGTCAAACAGGATTCTGGAGATGATTGCAGGGTGAACACACGCTGTTGCACGCTCACGGTTTTGTATTTTGTAAAACACGAAAACATACGGCGTAACATCTGCGTCAGAACGGCTGAGTTCAAGGCCTGGTTTAGTCCTGGTCTGGTCACGATTTAGTCTTGGTCTGGTCCAGGTTTATTAGGGTCTTGCATTTGATCTGGTTTAGTCTGGTTGTTAGTCATAGTTTGGTCCTGCTTTGGTCATGATTTAGTCCTGATTCAGCCTTGATTTGGTCCCATTTTTGTCCTGGATAAGACCTGGTTTGGTCCCATTTAAATCCTGGGTTAGACGTGGTTTGGTCCTAGTTTAGTCCTGGTTTAGACTAAATTTAATCAAATTTTACACCAAATTTAGTCCATGTTTGGTCCTGTTTTCGTCCTGTTTTCGTCCTTGTTTAATCCTGTTTTGTTCCTGATTTGTTCCTGATTTGTTCCTATTTTAGTCCTGGTACATGGTATATCACCGCGTTTAGTCTCTGTTAGATTTTAGGGTTAGACCTGTTTTGGGGCGGAACTTGAATGACAAATATCCCCGTCGCATCTGCAATGCTAACACACAGGATAAATGCTAACACACAGGATAAATGCTAACGTGTAGGATCAATGCTAACGCGCAGAATAAATACTAACGCGCAGGATCAATGCTAATGCGCAGAATAAATGCTAACCCGCAGGATAAATACTAATGCGCAGAATAAATGCTAACGCGCAGGATAAATGCTAACGCGCAGGGTAAATACTAACGAGCAAGATAAATGCTAACGCGCAGGGTAAATACTAACGCGCAAGATAAATGCTTACGCGCAGGATAAATACTAACACGCAGGATAAATGCTAATGCGCAGGGTAAATGCTAACGCGCCGGATAAATGCTAATGCGCAGGGTAAATGCTAATGCGCAGGGTAAATGCTAACGCGCCGGATAAATGCTAATGCGCAGGGTAAATGCTAACGCGCCGGATAAATGCTAACGCGCCAGATAAATGCTAACGCGCCGGATAAATGCTAATGCGCAGGATAAATGCTAAGGCGCAGAGCTTTCCCAAAGACAAGAATAACCAAGGCTTTATTGCAGCATGAGAAGTAACTAAATATTACATGTACTGAAAATACATGTTCAGAATCCATATTTTGACAAACTTTGGTTAATTTTAAAGCGAAGGAAAACATTGTGATACTTCATTCCACAAACCAGGCTTCAAACTGCAGCTTTTAAGTGAGAAAAATGGAAAAAATGGCAACATACGTGTAATATTTCCATCTCTAATCGGTGATAAATACAACTGTTTTACGATGATATGACGTGTAATATTTCCAGGTATTCACTTTCCTAGTGGATATGTCATTGCTTTGCCTGAAAGGTTCCAGAGTATGACACTAAACTGAACTTACATGATATTTTTATCCGTGACCTTCAACAAAACACCAGCAGAGGGCGCAGGACGTCCAGCTGCTGCGGCGCCTTAGAGGAAAGAGCTTCAGAAACACAGATAAAGACTTTGTTTTTTTTTGTATTTTAGAAGTGCTTTTCTTTTCTTTTCTTCTGATGGTTCTTCTCATGAGAGGAAAGAGAAAACAAACCCATGTTTCTCTCTTTACTCTGCACTTTCCATCTCCCCCTCGCTCGCCCCGCTCGCCCCGCTCGCCCCGCTCTCCTTCACACTGACCACAGACTTTGATCTGAGACTTTGTGAGCGTCTACTCTATGGGGTCTTCATTAGTCTGCACCCGGACTTTGGTCTCTGAGAGGCAGAGGAGAGAGGGGGGAGAGAGAGAGAGGAGGGGGGAGAGAGAGGGGGAGAGACAACGAGAGAGAGAGAGAGAGAGAGAGAGAGAGAGAGAGAGGGAGGGAGGAGCAATGGGAGGGAAGGAGGAGAGAGAGAGGAAAGAGGAGAAGAGAGAGGATGGAGGAAAGAGGAGAGAGAGAGGATCAACAGGAGTGAAGGAGGAGAGAGAAGGGGGGAGAGAAAGAGAGAGAGGAGGGTGTGAGTAGAAAGAATACTTCATGTTTGAAGTTTGCTTCAGAAGAGTCCACACTCGACTCAGATGTACATGAGAGCGACACCTTCTCTGACCACTAGAGGCACCAGAGGCACCGGAGGCACCAGAGGCACCAGGGGCACCGGAGGCACCGGGGGCACCAGGGGCACCAGAGGCACCAGGGGCACCAGGGGCACCAGAGGCACCAGGGGCACCGGAGGCACCAGGGGCACCAGAGGCACCGGAGGCACTGGGGGCACAGGGGGCACCAGGGACACCAGAGGCACCGGAGGCACTGGGGGCACAGGGGGCATGAGAGGCACCCGGGGCACCAGAGAAACTAGAGAAACTAGAGGAACGAGTCGATGATTTCAAACATAAAACAGCACAATAATAAGAGAGAACACACCCAGAATCAGAAACGGTTTATTTATTTATTATTGTCAATGAACATAATTCACAAACAGGAACGTTGCTCTTGGTTCATAAAACAATGAACAACCTGTATAAAAGAAAAAAGAAAAACTATTCAAATTTACAGTTGTACAGATGTAAAGATGTGGTGCTGAAAGTGAACAGTGAGTGATTAAACGATGGTTAAAGAGACAGTGTTTAAGAAGTGTCCTCAGCAGAGACACAATGCTGTAGTCTCTGTTTGTCCCTGGCTGTGGCTCCAGCGTACCACACGGTGATGGAGGAGGTGATGGAGGAGGTGATGGAGGAGGTGATGGAGGAGGTGATGGAGGAGGTGAGGATGGACTCAATGATGGCCGTGTAGAACTGCACCATCATCTCAGCTGTCAGCTTGTCTTTCCTCAGCTGCTGCAGAAGTACATCCTCTGCTGGGCCTTCTTGATGAGGGAGCTGATGGTGGGCCCCCACTTGAGGTCCTGGTTATGGTGGGCTCCCACTTGAGGTCCTGGTGATGGTGGGCCCCCACTTGAGATCCTGGTGATGGTGGGCCCCCACTTGATGTCCTGGTGATGGTGGGCCCCCACTTGAGGACCTGGTGATGGTGGGCCCCCACTTGAGGTCCTGGTGATGGTGGGACCCCACTTGAGGTCCTGGTTATGGTGGGCTCCCACTTGAGGTCCTGGTGATGGTGGGACCCCACTTGAGGTCTCGGTGATGGTGGGCCCCCACTTGAGGTCCTGGGTGATGGTGGGCCCCCACTTTAGGTCCCGGTGATGGTGGGCCCCCACTTGAGGTTCCGGTGATGGTGGGCTCCCACTTGAGGTCCCGGTGATGGTGGGCCCCCACTTGAGGTCCCGGTGATGGTGGGCTCACACTTGAGGTCCCGGTGATGGTGGGCCCCCACTTGAGGTCCCGGTGATGGTGGGCCCCCACTTGAGGTCCTGGTGATGGTGGGCCCCCACTTGATGTCCTGGTGATGGTGGGCCCCCACTTGAGGTCCCGGTGATGGTGGGCTCCCACTTGAGGTCCTGGTGATGGTGGGCCCCCACTTCAGGTCCCGGTGATGGTGGGCCCCCACTTGAGGTCCCGGTGATGGTGGGCTCCCACTTGAGGTCCTGGTGATGGTGGGCCCCCACTTGAGGTCCTGGTGATGGTGGGCCCCCACTTGATGTCCTGGTGATGGTGGGCCCCCACTTGATGTCCCGGTGATGGTGGGCTCCCACTTGAGGTCCTGGTGATGGTGGGCCCCCACTTCAGGTCCCGGTGATGGTGGGCCCCCACTTGAGGTCCCGGTGATGGTGGGCTCCCACTTGAGGTCCTGGTGATGGTGGGCCCCCACTTGAGGTCCTGGTGATGGTGGGCCCCCACTTGAGGTCCCGGTGATGGTGGGCCCCCACTTGAGGTCCTGGTGATGGTGGGCCCCCACTTGAGGTCCCGGTGATGGTGGGCTCACACTTGAGGTCCCGGTGATGGTGGGCCCCCACTTGAGGTCCCGGTGATGGTGGGCCCCCACTTGAGGTCCTGGTGATGGTGGGCCCCCACTTGATGTCCTGGTGATGGTGGGCCCCCACTTGAGGTCCCGGTGATGGTGGGCTCCCACTTGAGGTCCTGGTGATGGTGGGCCCCCACTTCAGGTCCCGGTGATGGTGGGCCCCCACTTGAGGTCCCGGTGATGGTGGGCTCCCACTTGAGGTCCTGGTGATGGTGGGCCCCCACTTCAGGTCCCGGTGATGGTGGGCCCCCACTTGAGGTCCCGGTGATGGTGGGCTCCCACTTGAGGTCCTGGTGATGGTGGGCCCCCACTTGAGGTCCCGGTGATGGTGGGCCCCCACTTGAGGTCCCGGTGATGGTGGGCCCCCACTTGAGGTCCTGGTGATGGTGGGCCCCCACTTGAGGTCCCGGTGATGGTGGGCTCACACTTGAGGTCCCGGTGATGGTGGGCCCCCACTTGAGGTCCCGGTGATGGTGGGCCCCCACTTGAGGTCCTGGTGATGGTGGGCCCCCACTTGATGTCCCGGTGATGGTGGGCTCCCACTTGAGGTCCTGGTGATGGTGGGCCCCCACTTGAGGTCCTGGTGATGGTGGGCCCCCACTTGAGGTCCCGGTGATGGTGGGCCCCCACTTGAGGTCCTGGTGATGGTGGGCCCCCACTTGAGGTCCCGGTGATGGTGGGCTCCCACTTGAGGTCCTGGTGATGGTGGGCCCCCACTTGAGGTTCTGGTGATGGTGGGCCCCCACTTGAGGTCCCGGTGATGGTGGGCTCCCACTTGAGGTCCTGGTGATGGGGGGCCCCCACTTCAGGTCCCGGTGATGGTGGGCCCCCACTTGAGGTCCCGGTGATGGTGGGCTCCCACTTGAGGTCCTGGTGATGGTGGGCCCCCACTTGAGGTCCTGGTGATGGTGGGCCCCCACTTGAGGTCCTGGTGATGGTGGGCCCCCACTTGAGGTCCTGAGTGATGGTGGTGCAGAGGAAGCGGAAGGAGTCAATGGTGGTGATGGGGGGGGGGCTGTGATGGTGAACTCTGGGTTGTTACCGCAGCACCAGGACACCAGCCGGTCCACCTCCCTCCTGTAGCACCTCCTCCTGTAGCCCCTCCCTCCTGTAACCCCTCCCTCCTGTAGCACCTCCTCCTGTAGCGCCTCCCTCCTGTAGCCCCTCCCTCCTGTAACCCCTCCCTCCTGTAGCACCTCCCTCCTGTAGCCCCTCCCTCCTGTAACCCCTCCCTCCTGTAACCCCTCCCTCCTGTAGCACCTCCCTCCTATAGCACCTCCCTCCTGTTGCGCCTCCCTCCTGTAGCACCTCCCTCCTGTAGCACCTCCTCCTGTAACCCCTCCCTCCTGTAACCCCTCCCTCCTGTAGCACCTCCCTCCTGTAGCGCCTCCCTCCTGTAGCACCTCCGTCCTGTAGCACCTCCTCCTGTAGCCCCTCCCTCCTGTAGCACCTCCCTCCTGTAGCCCCTCCCTCCTGTCGCCCCTCCCTCCTGTAGCACCTCCCTCCTGTAGCCCCTCCCTCCTGTAGCCCCTCCCTCCTGTAGCCCCTCCCTCCTGTAGCACCTCCCTCCTGTAGCCCCTCCCTCCTGTAGCAGCCCCTCCCTCCTGTAGCCCCTCCTTCCTGTAGCACCTCCCTCCTGTAGCCCCTCCCTCCTGTAGCAGCCCCTCCCTCCTGTAGCCCCTCCCTCCTGTAGCACCTCCCTCCTGTCGCCCCTCCCTCCTGTAGCCCCTCCCTCCTGTAGCCCCTCCCTCCTGTAGCACCTCCCTCCTGTAGCCCCTCCCTCCTGTAGCAGCCCCTCCCTCCTGTAGCCCCTCCCTCCTGTAGCCCCTCCCTCCTGTAGCCCCTCCCTCCTGTAACCCCTCCCTCCTGTAGCACCTCCCTCCTGTCGCCTCTCCTTCCTGTCGCCCCTCCCTCCTGTAGCCCCTCCCTCCTGTAGCGCCTCCCTCCTGTAGCACCTCCCTCCTGTAGCACCTCCCTCCTGTAGCGCCTCCCTCCTGTAGCCCCTCCCTCCTGTAGCACCTCCCTCCTGTAGCCCCTCCCTCCTGTAGCAGCCCCTCCCTCCTGTAGCCCCTCCCTCCTGTAGCACCTGCCTCTTGTAGCCCCTCCCTCCTGTAGCAGCCCCTCCCTCCTGTAGCCCCTCCCTCCTGTCGCCCCTCCCTCCTGTAGCCCCTCCCTCCTGTCGCCCCTTCCTCCTGTCGCCCCTCCCTCCTGTAGCCCCTCCCTCCTGTCGCCCCTCCCTCCTGTCGCCTCTCCCTCCTGTCGCCCCTCCCTCCTGTAGCCCCTCCCTCCTGTAGCCCCTCCCTCCTGTAGCACCTCCCTCCTGTAGCGCCTCCCTCCTGTCGCCCCTCCCTCCTGTAGCCCCTCCCTCCTGTAACCCCTCCCTCCTGTAGCACCTCCCTCCTGTAGCGCCTCCCTCCTGTCGCCCCTCCCTCCTGTAGCACCTCCCTCCTGTAGCGCCTCCCTCCTGTCGCCCCTCCCTCCTGTAGCACCTCCCTCCTGTAGCGCCTCCCTCCTGTCGCCCCTCCCTCCTGTAGCACCTCCCTCCTGTAGCGCCTCCTTCCTGTCGCCCCTCCCTCCTGTAGCACCTCCCTCCTGTAGCGCCTCCCTCCTGTCGCCCCTCCCTCCTGTAGCACCTCCCTCCTGTAGCGCCTCCCTCCTGTAGCACCTCCCTCCTGTAGCCCCTCCCTCCTGTAGCCCCTCCCTCCTGTAGCCCCTCCCTCCTGTAGCACCTCCCTCCTGTAGCCCCTCCCTCCTGTAGCAGCCCCTCCCTCCTGTAGCCCCTCCTTCCTGTAGCACCTCCCTCCTGTAGCCCCTCCCTCCTGTAGCAGCCCCTCCCTCCTGTAGCACCTCCCTCCTGTAGCACCTCCCTCCTGTCGCCCCTCCCTCCTGTAGCACCTCCCTCCTGTAGCGCCTCCCTCCTGTCGCCCCTCCCTCCTGTAGCACCTCCCTCCTGTAGCCCCTCCCTCCTGTAGCACCTCCCTCCTGTAGCACCTCCCTCCTGTAGCGCCTCCCTCCTGTCGCCCCTCCCTCCTGTAGCACCTCCCTCCTGTAGCGCCTCCCTCCTGTCGCCCCTCCCTCCTGTAGCACCTCCCTCCTGTAGCGCCTCCCTCCTGTAGCACCTCCCTCCTGTAGCCCCTCCCTCCTGTAGCCCCTCCCTCCTGTAGCCCCTCCCTCCTGTAGCCCCTCCCTCCTGTAGCACCTCCCTCCTGTAGCCCCTCCCTCCTGTAGCAGCCCCTCCCTCCTGTAGCCCCTCCTTCCTGTAGCACCTCCCTCCTGTAGCCCCTCCCTCCTGTAGCAGCCCCTCCCTCCTGTAGCACCTCCCTCCTGTAGCACCTCCCTCCTGTCGCCCCTCCCTCCTGTAGCACCTCCCTCCTGTAGCGCCTCCCTCCTGTCGCCCCTCCCTCCTGTAGCACCTCCCTCCTGTAGCCCCTCCCTCCTGTAGCACCTCCCTCCTGTAGCACCTCCCTCCTGTAGCGCCTCCCTCCTGTCGCCCCTCCCTCCTGTAGCACCTCCCTCCTGTAGCGCCTCCCTCCTGTCGCCCCTCCCTCCTGTCGCCCCTCCCTCCTGTCGCCCCTCCCTCCTGTAGCCCCTCCCTCCTGTAACCCCTCCCTCCTGTAGCACCTCCCTCCTGTAGCGCCTCCCTCCTGTCGCCCCTCCCTCCTGTAGCACCTCCCTCCTGTAGCGCCTCCCTCCTGTAGCACCTCCCTCCTGTAGCGCCTCCCTCCTGTCGCCCCTCCCTCCTGTAGCCCCTCCCTCCTGTCGCCCCTCCCTCCTGTAGCCCCTCCCTCCTGTAGCCCCTCCCTCCTGTAGCACCTCCCTCCTGTAGCGCCTCCCTCCTGTCGCCCCTCCCTCCTGTCGCCCCTCCCTCCTGTCGCCCCTCCCTCCTGTAGCCCCTCCCTCCTGTAACCCCTCCCTCCTGTAGCACCTCCCTCCTGTAGCGCCTCCCTCCTGTCGCCCCTCCCTCCTGTAGCACCTCCCTCCTGTAGCGCCTCCCTCCTGTCGCCCCTCCCTCCTGTAGCCCCTCCCTCCTGTAGCACCTTCAGCAGCAGTTCTATTGTATAAAACAGTTCTTAAAGATGTTTGTGTTGCTGATATGACCTTGTACGTCCTCCTGAAGGTCATTGTGCAAAGGTCCAGAATAATGTGCACAGCTCTTTCCCTTTAGAGCTCTTCAGACTCTAAGTTCTCTGAGGCGACCTCTGGTCTTCAGGTGTTTTTATTGTTCACCATCAGTTCTTCTTCTGCTCATGTTCCTGTTCCACATCAGCATGTTAAAGCTCCACAGGGTTTTATCTTCTGTTTCAAGGAGAACTTCAACTTGATTCAACTCACGTAACAAATATAGCCTTTGTGAGCTTTTCTCAAAGACAAAATTGTGTTCTCTTCAAAAGTAAGTCTTTCTATGTACGTGCCAAGATATTTGAAGTATTGACAGGATTAGTCATTCTAATCAGAGACACAGACCCAGCATTTTCCAGGACAAGATCTTTATTTTCCAGACATATAAAATCTAACATCCAAACAGCGATTTAAATAACATTTCTTCAATTCTGACAAACACTTTGAAACATTCGTCATGAATTTGAAACACATTTGTTTACATAAAGGAGCAAAACAAAAAGTCTTGTTAACACCAAAACAATTAGTTACATTAAAAACACATTTGAGTTTCTTTAATTACAGTCAAAGAGATTTATTAAAACTGTATTTTGTCTCCGTCTTGAGAATGTGAGTTCAATTATTCAATGTCAAATTAAAAATAAATGTAAAATGATTTGAATATTTGTTTTCATACTTGTGTTGTGTAACCACAGCGATAGCGCCCGATTACGCCGTCGCCGTCTGGTGCAATTACTGACAACATTCTTCACCTTTTGGAGCCAATTATTTTAAATGTATAAATATTTATCACTTTTATGTATTTCATCATGACATCACGGCTCAGTCAGCGCCTGGCGCTCCTCTCCAACTGATGGGAGGGGCCTCAGGTGGGAGGGGCCTCAGGTGGGAGGGGCCTCAGATGGGAGGGGCCTCAGATGGGAGGGCCCTCAGATGGGAGGGGACTCAGATGGGAGAGGCCTCAGATGGGAGGGGCCTCAGATGGGAGGGCCCTCAGATGGGAGGGGACTCAGATGGGAGGGGACTCAGATGGGAGAGGCCTCAGATGGGAGGGGCCTCAGATGGGAGAGGCCTCAGATGGGAGGGGACTCAGATGGGAGAGGCCTCAGATGGGAGAGGCCTCAGATGGGAGGAGCCTCAGATGGGAGGGGACTCAGATGGGAGGAGCCTCAGATGGGAGAGGCCTCAGATGGGAGAGGCCTCAGATGGGAGGAGCCTCAGATGGGAGGAGCCTCAGATGGGAGGGGACTCAGATGGGAGGAGCCTCAGATGGGAGAGGCCTCAGATGGGAGAGGCCTCAGATGGGAGGAGCCTCAGATGGGAGAGGCCTCAGATGGGAGAGGCCTCAGATGGGAGGAGCCTCAGATGGGAGGGGACTCAGATGGGAGAGGCCTCAGATGGGAGGGCCCAATAATTAAAAATGTAACTAATATGAGCTGAAGGAGAGAGAAAGAGAATGAAAGAAAAGAGAAAAAGAGCAGACTTAACCAGATCTAAACCTGGACTAAACCAGGACACGACCAAGACTAAACCAGGTCTGGACCAGGACTAAAGCAGGACTAAACCAGGACTAAACCTGGACTAAACCAGGACTAAACCTAGACTAAACCAAGACTAAACCAGGACTAAACCTGGACTAAAGCAGGACTAAACCAGGACTAGACCAAGACTAAACCAGGACTAAACCTGGACTAAACCAGGACTAAACTTGGAATAAACCAGGACTAAACTTGGACTAGACCAGGACTAAACTTGGACTAGACCAGGACTAGACCAGGACTAGACCAGGAGTAAAGAGTGTTACAATATAATAAATGTTTGCGTGGCGATCACTGTGAGAAAAGCATTGTTATTATTGTATTATTCATGATTATTGACACAATGAAATCCTTGATTTTCTAATAAAAGCGTCAGTTTGAGTCAGAACCTGCAGCTGTTTTCACTCAGCTCAGTGCTGCCCCCCGCTGCTCACTCTGCTCCACTGCATGGGCTTTTCAATAGACTGTACATAATGGCATTGATTAGATACAGAACAATAGGCCCTGATTTAATAACATTTATAAAGACATTTGTTTCATCAAAAGCAGTAAGAGTTTGACATTAGAAGAGCAGTTTTATGAAGGAAATGCTGTTGTTTTTATTCAATTATTCACGTTTGAGGTAAATGTTCAGAGACTGTTGTGGTGTTTACTGACCAAACTGTGTCCTTCCTAGGTTTGGGTTGAGTAAGTTTAGTGCACGTTCTGCTGCAAAAGGACCGCTGCGACTAAAGGGCACCGTGGAACTTTTCTGCAGCATTAAAATTGGTGTGGGGGCTTTTTAAAGTTTTTTTTTTTTGGCCAGTGTGTAGTGTCCAGGGAGGTGTGTCCAGGGAGGTGTGTCCAATGATGAGGGTCCAGGGAGGTGTGTCCAATGATGAGTGTCCAGGGAGGTGTGTCCAGGGAGGTGTGTCCAATGATGAGTGTCCAGGGAGGTGTGTCCAGGGAGGTGTGTCCAATGATGAGTGTCCAGGGAGGTGTGTCCAGTGATGAGGGTCCAGGGAGGTGTGTCCAGTGATGAGTGTACAATGAGGTGTGTCCAGGGAGGTGTGTCCAGGGAGGTGAGTCCAATGATGAGTGTCCAGGGAGGTGTGTCCAGTGATGAGTGTCCAGGGAGGTGTGTCCAGTGATGAGTGTCCAGGGAGGTGTGTCCAGGGAGGTGTGTCCAGTGATGAGTGTCCAGGGAGGTGTGTCCAGGGAGGTGTGTCCAGGGAGGTGTGTCCAGTGATGAGTGTCCAGGGAGGTGTGTCCAGTGATGAGTGTCCAGGGAAGTGTGTCCAGTGATGAGTGTCCAGGGAGGTGTGTCCAGGGAGGTGTGTCCAGTGATGAGTGTCCAGGGAGGTGTGTCCAGGGAGGTGTGTCCAGTGATGAGTGTCCAGGGAGGTGTGTCCAGGGAGGTGTGTCCAGTGATACGTGTCCAGGGAGGTGTGTCCAGGGAGGTGTGTCCAGGGAGGTGAGTCCAGTGATGAGTGTCCAGGGAGGTGTGTCCAGGGAGGTGTGTCCAGTGATGAGTGTCCAGGGAGGTGTGTCCAGGGAGGTGTGTCCAGTGATGAGTGTCCAGGGAGGTGTGTCCAGGGAGGTGTGTCCAGTGATGAGTGTCCAGGGAGGTGTGTCCAGGGAGGTGTGTCCAGGGAGGTGAAGGAGAGACGTTCTGGTACAAACTGAACGCTGGGGTTAAAAGAATGCTCATGTTTCAGCTGCAGCAGAGGGAGAAGTCCATAAGAGTCTTCCACAACATCAATCAAATATAAATACAGGAGTTTCAACAGATTATACCAAGTGGAACGGCAACTAATATTCATTAAACCAAACAAATAAGGTTAAGACACATGGGGCGGCAGTGGCTACGTGATTTTAGCAACAGAGAAGATGAAATGCGCAATATTCTTATTTTTGAAAAGTGCCGTGGGACTAGTACAGACTAGATCAGAAAACCAGTCATTCTTTATTTAAATCCAACAGTTCAGAGTCACCAATTTATCACCAGAGATTATAAAAACATAACCATTGTGACCCTTTAGAAGCAAGTGCCAATGACTTTATTTGGTGTATTTGTACCTGTTGTACATAAAACACCTTTTTAACTCTCTAAACATTGATTCAACAAAATAAAGTCGCTCTCATATATTTTTTATTTATCAAATTGTGACATTAGGTGAGTTTTTGCCCAGTGTTTGCTGGGTAATTTCCTAGTGTGATGTCATCAATTACAAACAGGAAGTGGAATTATAAACCTAAAAAATGTGCTGTTCTGTGATAATATTTGTATACATTTAAGCACAATTCTAAATATATTTATCTTAACTTTAGTTCCGTGAGTCGTCCAACCTGTAGGGGGCGCTTTTAATCATTTCAATTCAATATGCTCCAAACTTTAACCTGAACGTTAAGCATTTTCTTAATCTGGCTGTTCATGTCACATTTGATAATTTATAAAGTTTGATTTCTTAAAGCGTAAGTTCCTTCAGCAGCTCGACTGACACGATTTATCATTCGTTTACTCTGGAATCGCCTTAATTGCCCTTATCACTTGTTGTGATGGTCTATTAGAGGTAATCAAAGGTGATAAGATTTATTTACAGACTTCCTTTTTCAAGCCAAGATATTTAATCACCAATAAGTGTGTAATCTGAACTCCATCAGCTTCGTGTTTATAACTCTGCTCTGCTTGTGTGATTAGCATTAGCATTTTTAGAATTTAATCTTATCTTTATCTTTTGAATGGGTAAAGGTCCTCAAAATGTTGCTTATTACAGGAAGCTAAAACCCATGAATAGCACAGATGTCGTTCGTTCGTGGTTCATATTAAGAAAATTAGTGTCTGTTGTTTTGAAAAAAGGGGTCAGGACATCACAGACTTTCGTTGTCTTTTGGAACGGACAGTACTTGTGGATGGAGGAAGGTCCGGCGGGGCCTCCTGGTGGATCGTGCAGGGTTTTACTGTTGTTTGAATTCAATAGTCATGAAGGATTGTCAAAAAGTGCTGTTCCCCCTCAGAATACTTGTGTAAAAGCGACAAAAATGTGAAATGCAGACTTCATTGAAAAATGTGTCTAACCGGAACTCAAACTTTGTGATGAGCGGCTGTAGATTAGAATGTGACGCTTTACAACAGGAATAACATTTAAAACATGTTTAATTTCATCACGGACAAGCTTCACAGACCTGTCATGAACCTGTCAATTTAAAAGAGATCACAGACTCTGCCTCGTCTACACAATGGAGACAAAACGACTCACCACAATGTGTTCTTTTTTGGGACCTGGCGCCCTCTAATGGCGTCCTCGTCCGGGGCCTTGTGAGACGGCCCACTCGCCTCTTAAACAATGAGGAGCACAACTGGAAACTATATTGATGTTCCAGGAGGCCAAACACTGTGTGCGTCCCACGAAGATGGACAAGGATACTGTTCGTGACGCCAAATTCTTACATAAAGTTATCTTATCTTTATATCCAGCCGTGCACAGCCAACACTGTCCCCAACAGAGCTGTCTCTCCCTTCCTGGTCAAACTCCAGAACACAGAAGAGTACAGGCTTATAAAGGCGGCGAACAGGTGCTACGAATGCAACAAAACATGTTAAAACCGTCAAAAGAGCCGAGTTCTTGGAGCCGAGATTATCAGGCTGTTTTCACAAAGACATCTCCATGCAGGGGCCATAACGCGGCTCCTGATGCTCCAAACACGTTGGCTACATCTTTATTGACAAGTAGAACTCATCCTTTGTCCGGGCAGGAGTGATCTGGCCAGGGTGCTGTGTTGAAACTTGTTGAAATACTTTTACACCTTATGAAACACATCGTGAAGCCTTCTCGTCGGGCCATTGTATGACGTGCTTTTTCCACTACAGTCCTGTCATTGCTCTCTGCACGCTCAAAAGGAACGTGACGAAAAGCTTTAAAAACCTCTTTAATTATAGCTGATTGTTCAAAGGGCCTGGGTTCGTTTACAGCTCTATATTTATCTGGTCCCTGCTGCTTTAGAGAGTGTTCAATGTGGAGTTTTTTTGCCACGACTGGAGCAAACGTCACCAGTGTTTTCTATCTAAAATCAACCACTTTCAACGAGAGGAGTTTGAAGTGGGAGTTTAAAGTGGAATGGAGTCAGATTTATACAAGAGATTTGACCCAGGAACAGGTTTGTAAATGTGAACTCCTTAAACTTTGGGCTGAAATGACCCGAAATTCAGACTGAAGATGTTTCTGAACCCTTTGGAGTATAAACCGCTGTCAGATTTCAACTCTGCACAGATGATATAAAGAGGAGTAAAGATGGTTTTGTTGTTGCGATGCCCATTCCAACTGAGTTTTTG
Source organism: Eucyclogobius newberryi (assembly GCF_026437365.1). Taxonomy (NCBI): domain Eukaryota; kingdom Metazoa; phylum Chordata; class Actinopteri; order Gobiiformes; family Gobiidae; genus Eucyclogobius; species Eucyclogobius newberryi. Next base: position 30,400,691 of record NW_027315790.1, read on the forward strand.
GGTCTTATGCACTTAAAAACATATAAAATACCAGTTATCATTTTATGAGTTTGCCGAATAATGTCTATTTGTGGGTTTGGACTTCAAAGTGATCCTGCTTCATCCCAGAATGGTTGACTGGACTTTAAATAAGTGGGTTGTTGAAATAAGGAAGAAAAGCCGTCTGCAGCTCCACATTAAAAGGCGCTCACTCTTGGACACCGGCTTGTCTTCGTAATGTTATTACTTTGTTGGAAAGTGTCGACAGGACGAGTGACATGTCTCCTGAACCCTCATGTTTCCTCTTAATTATATCAGTGACAGCAGAAGAATAACAACGAGATAGAGGATTGGAGAAGGTGATCAAAAGGAATTTAGCACATAAAATGCTAAATTAAGCTTTTAACCATTGCTTCCTCATCAAAAACATACCTGGAGTTGTATTTCTCTTCGTTCACACTAGTTTGATGAATGTATGAGCTTGTCTTCCCTGCTGCTTCTCTGAACCTCACAAAAACACTCCATTAAGTCCATAAATCATGGCCAGACCTGTTTCTGCCTTAAATTGTGTTCATTACATTTGCATATATACATTAGCATCTGTAGCAGCTGTAGCTTTTGTTTATTTAATACCCTCTGCTGCCAGTAGATGGAGTGCCACATGTGACTTTCATCCAAAACACGAAATTCCAAAGTAAAGGTTCTCCAGAGCACGTTGACAGGGCATTAAAGCAAACAATGCAGAATATGTGTCCTTTAATCACCCAGATCCACCACAACCTCAGCAGCTCGGCCCCGGTGCCTCATGGGTAATATCAGTCACTTCCACAGATCTCCTCAGTCAGCAGAAAGCAGCGCTGCCTTCTGCAGGTGGAAACAGAATTACGCGCCTGCTCAATCACCTCAGATCTGATCCTGTTTTAGAGCGAGACCCTGTAATTCCCTCGGGGGCTTTTATTTTGGCCGTTCGCTCGGCTGACGGACTAATCACAGGCTGATTAATCCAGATATGAGCGGGTCAACAGGACGCTAATGTGCAAGAGAGCTCTGGTAACACAGGGCCAGTGCAGCAGGGAGAGAGGGAGGAGAGGGGGAGAGAGGGAGAGGAGAGGGGGGAGGAAGATAATGGAGGAGAGAGGGAGGAGAGGGGGAGAAGGAGGAGAGGGGGGAGAGAGAGAGGGCGAGGAAGATAATGGAGGAGAGAGAGGGCGTGAGGAAGATAATGTGCAAGAGAGCTCTGGTAACACAGGGCCAGTGCAGCAGGAAGAGAGGGAGGAGAGGGAGAGAGAGGGAGAGAGAGGAGAGGGGGAGGAGAGGGGGAGAGGGAGGAGAGGGGGAGAGAGGGAGGAGAGGGAGAGAGGAGAGGGAGAGAGGAGAGGGAGGAGAGGGAGAGAGGAGAGGGAGAGAGGAGAGGGAGGAGAGGGAGAGAGGAGAGGGAGAGAGGAGAGGGAGGAGAGGGAGAGAGGAGAGGGAGAGAGGAGAGGGAGGAGAGGGAGAGAGGAGAGGGAGAGAGGAGAGGGAGGAGAGGGAGAGAGGAGAGGGAGAGAGGAGATCGTGAGCGAGAGAGGGAAGAGAGGGGGAGAGGGCGAGAGGAGAGGGGGAGAGACGGAGGAGAGGAGAGGGAGGAGAGGAGAGGGGGAGAGAGGGAGGAGAGAGAGAAGGAAGAGAGGGGGAGAGGGAGGAGAAGGAGAAGAGAGAGAGGGAAGAAGCTTATGGAGAGAGAGGGAGACTGGGAGAGAGGGAGGGAGAGAGAGATAAGATAAGATAAGCCTTTATTTGTCCCACAATGGGGAAATTGGAGTGTTGCAACACAAAGTAGGTACAGAAGTAAATAATAAAAAAACAGATAACTGTCTTGTAGAAAAGCTCTTATAAAACTCTTATAATATTAATACAAATAAAACATAATAATAAACACAATTGTAGCACTCTTATTTACAGCTGTTTTATGGACAGAGAATATTGCACTAAGATGATTGACATTATGTCAAAGTGTTGCACATGAAGAGAGAGAGAGGGAGGGAGGAGAGGGGGAGAGGAGGTCTGGGAGGGAGAGAGGAGAGGAAGATAATTGGGGGGGAGGGAGAGAAGAGAGGTTGAGCTTTTGTTTACCGTCTCAGATGGCAAGACTGGACGAGGGTCAGTGGCATTTGAATAACTGGACACGGCATAAGGTAAACAAAGATGTGGATTTTGATGCAACCAATAGAAACAATTCTCAAAAGTTAAACATCCCGTACAGCTAATGTTACACTGGCAATAAACCCCTAAATGTGCAATATCAATATGTTCTTTTTTTTCAAACCTTTAATCATTTTTTGTCAGCCGTATCTAGGGAATGTGTTTTAATTAGCATTGTGGTACAAGGGAGGTCATTTCTATTATAATTAGAGTTATCATTCATTATTATTATTCCCAGTGTTCTGTGCAAAGTATGAACAGAGGATGAGATGATAAAAGAGAGGTCTATTTTGTTCTTCAGCGCGAGGACAGATGCAGACGCTGGAATCACACGTTTGTTCTTCTTATTAGCATTAACGTAACCAGGAAACGCACATCTTTATGTCTAAAACCTTTGTTCCTGTGATGACACTGGCCGTTCTGTTCTTTCTGTTCTGAACGCTGCAGCGAGTGCGTCACGCCCCCCTCTGGCCCCGCCCTTTATCTTCACGTCTCTGTGACGTTGGCTCTGAGTTAGCAGCGAGCAAAGTTAGCAGCGAGCGAAATTAGCTGAGGGCAAAGTTGACTTAGGGCAACGTTAGCTGAAGGCAACGTTAGCTGAGAGCAACGTTAGCTGAGGGCAGAGTTAGCTGAGGGCAACGTTAGCTGAGGGCAGAGTTAGCTGAGGGCAACGTTAGCTGAGGGCAACGTTAGCTGAGGGCAACGTTAGCTGAGGGCAACGTTTGCTGAGGACAACGTTAGCTGAGGGCAACGTTAGCTGAGGCAACGTTAGCTGAGGGCGGAGTTAGCTGAGGGCAACGTTAGCTGAGGGCAACATTAGCTGAGAGCAACGTTAGCTGAGGGCAAAGTTAGCAGAGCAGCGATCTAAGTTGGCAGCAGAGTGAGTTAGCAGCTTGCTAAGTTTACAGAGCAGTGGGCTAAGTTAGCACAGCAGCGGGCTAAGTTAGCAGCAGACTTCTCAACATCTCAACCTTACTTTTCAGATTAGGTTTATTATTTATTCTATATTTTCAACCACTCTTTTTTCTACTTTGCCATCAGAAAGAAATTAAACTTTTAAACACCATGATTACAAAAAATGGATGCAAATGAGTAGTTTTAGTCATTTCAGAACCACTGCAAAAAATGACGTTACCAGATTGTATTTTTATGAAGAAATACAGTTTATGTAACGTCAGATCCAACATACGTTTAATGCCACGATACGGAACATTCCAGACGGTCGAGCCGATGCCGGACCCTCCAGAGCCCCTTTAATACCCTTAAACCCCTTTGAACAACACGCTTCAGGACTGTCTGATCCCGTAGCGGTAAAAGAAAGTAAACCGAGTCGTAGTGAAAGATGTTGTGGACTGAGAGAGAAAATTCGTTTAGCCGTTTAGCTGTCGCGCCGCTCAGAAACGCTGCTTTTGTTTGCTTCCGTCGATATTTTCTATTTCTCTCTCCGACAAAAACGAGCGATTTCGGACCAAACGCTGCAGCGAAGACGAGAGCAAAACTCTGCACTTCTTTTGTTTAGTGTCGGTTTATTCAGAGACCGGCTTCAGCGATTGGCCAACGCAATTGTCAGTATCAATGGTGAAATTATGTCAGTGGAGATCTGTGGAACCGCAAAGCCACACATGAACCACAGGGGGCAGTATAGTCCAGACTTTACTGCGAGTAAGGAAGTCCTGTGGTCGAGTGACGCAGTAAAAGAACTTCAAATGTTTTTGCGTCTATTGGAATTTATCTTTTATTTTTTTCCTGTCTGTTGGAAGAAGTAACCAAATTCGCTACTTAAGTAAAAGTACAAATGGGAAAACAAATAAAGTTTTTATTCATTCAAAAAGAAGAAATACATTTGTACATAATCAAAGAAAACTGATAAAAGAATTGTGCTTTTGTCAAATCCCGATCCCGAACTCGCGAGAAAGGTACTTTACTTTTCAGTCCTGTTCAACAATGGCAAGTAGAAAATGCAGTACTTTCTTTCGAATGTAGTGAAATAAAAGACGTAAAATGTAAAGTACTTTTACATGTGTACTTTGTTACTTTCCAGCATTGAACTTGTCGTTTTTATAGTTTATGTCCCAATGGATCATCTTGAGTAACCCTTTTACCGTCTTTGTTTTGGTTCAGGTCTGAGGATGGACTTGTAAGCGGGTGATCGATTGTACCTGTGTATCTCAGTAAAACATTAGTTTGACAGTAGTTCAGATATTTAGGACAGTGACTCACCAGAGGAAGTGAAGAAGCTACTCGGATGAACGGCGATTATATTCACTCTTAAACTTTTGTCCAGTTGACATAATTAGCTGCTAGCTACCTGGACACTACCCGGACGCTACCTGGACGCTACCCGGACGCTACCCGGACGCTACCCGGACGCTACCTGGACGTTACCTGGACACTACCAGGACTCTACCTGGGCGCTATCTGGGCGCTACCTGGATGCTACGTGGACGCTACCTGGAGGCTACCCGGACGCTACCCGGACGCTACACAGACGTTACCTCGACGCTACCTGGACTCTACCTGGGCGATATCTGGGCGCTACCTGGACGCTACGTGAACGCTACTTGGACGCTTCGGGGATGCTACCTGGACGCTACCCGGACGCTACCTGGACGTTACCCAAACGCTACCTGGACGCTCCCTGGAAACTACCTGGATGCTAACTGGGCACTACCTGGATGTTACCTGGACGCTACCCGGATGCTACCTGGGCGCTACCCGGATGCTACCTGGGTGCTACCCGGACGCCACCCGGACGCTACCTGGACGTTACCTGGACGCTACCCCTACGCTAACCGGACGCTACCTGGACGATTGAGAGTTTACACAACATATCTTTATCAAAGTGACAGGGTCTTTATTCTTGTGTTTCTAGTGATAAAACAGTTATAATTTAAAGGCCAGAGCCGGTTCTCATCTCAGGTAAACATCCTCCAGACTGGCGGCGCTTCCATTCTCCTCACGCCGGCTCCTCTCCTCGCTCCGGTCGTGTCTGGGAGCGCTCGGCCCGGCTCAGACATGCCTCTGTGGGAGACTCATTGGCTGCTCGGAGCACCCACGGGTGTGAGAGGGTGAAGGGAGCGAGAGGAGCGGGAGGAGAGGTGTTCTTTCTGCAATCCGTCCGTGTCAGAGCGGTAATAGGCCGGTCATCTGTCCGGACTCGGGAGTTGATACGCTCATTAAAAAGGACGTCTGAGTGTGTCGAGAGCTGATTAAAGGAAAATAGAGATTAATCGTGATTCAAAGGCTGCAATATTTAAGGAGCACTGTGTGTCCAATACCTGTCCGGAATGTTCCACAGCACGGCATTAAACGTCTCTATCTAGTTTGTGTTTCTCAAAAATACTATGTAAAGACCATGTGCGTTTTCGGTGTTAGAGACAAGCTAGATTTCTTTCAGTATTTTGATTCAACATAAAATAACACATTGTACATTTCAGTTCTAAACATGGAGTCCAGCGTCGTCCATTTGGTACAACTTCTACTCAATTAAACATCTAATTCTTTGATTGTCAGTTATATTTTTGGTCTTTGGTCTGTGTTTGTCGGTGCAGCTTGCGTCATCCGTTTCTTTTGTCCACGGCAGGAGTTTCGAAAGACAAACCAATCCCGCGTTTGGTATAATCCCGCCTCCACGTGCGCTTGTTTATTTTAGTTTAAAGTGACGTGTGACGGATTTTAGCAATGTCCTAATTTGGACTTTATTTGGTGTATTTATACCTGTTTTACATGTAAATTATAGTTTTACATCAATTGAGCAGGTATTTGTGGAGAAAATGTTGAAAAATCTGTAGAAAATGACAGGAAGTGACATCACACCAGGGACATTCATTCGTACAGATACTACAATACAAGTACAGATACTACAATACAAGTACAGATACTACAATACAAGTACAGATACTACAATACAAGTACAGATACTACAATACAAGGACAGATACTACAATACAAGTACAGATACTACAATACAAGTACAGATACTACAATACAAGTACAGATACTACAATACAAGGACAGATACTACAATACAAGTACAGATACTACAATACAAGTACAGATACTGCAATAGTACAGCCTTGTCCCTGAGCCAAAGACATGAATTCAATCAAATACAAGTGCTCGTTTGTATAATGTTCTCGTTTGACTAATGTAAATACAAGATAAGTTCAATCTAATGTCGCAGAATCAAACAATGAATCTATTTTTGGCTAATAAAAGACAAAAAACATCGAAAAACACAAATGAGGCAGATGAGGTGCAGGAGGTGCAGATGAGGAGCAGAAAGAAGTGCAGATGAGGAGCAGATGAGGTGCAGGAGGTGCAGATGAGGAGCAGAAGGAAGTGCAGATGAGGTGCAGAAGGAGGTGCAGATGAGGTGCAGAAGGAGGTGCAGATGAGGTGCAGAAGGAGGTGCAGATGAGGTGCAGAAGGAGGTGCAGATGAGGTGCAGAAGGAGGTGCAGATGAGGTGCAGAAGGAGGTGCAGATGAGGTGCAGATGAGGAGTAGATGAGGTGCAGATGAGGTGCAGATGAGGAGCAGAAGGAGGTGCAGATGAGGTACAGAAGGAGGTGCAGATGAGGTGCAGAAGGAGGTGCAGATGAGGTGCAGATGAGGAGCAGAAGGAGGTGCAGATGAGGTACAGAAGGAGGTGCAGATGAGGTGCAGATGAGGAGTAGAATGAGGTGCAGATGAGGAGTAGAAGGAGGTGCAGATGAGGAGTAGAAGGAGGTGCAGATGAGGTGCAGAGGAGGTACAGCGCAGGTGTAGAGGAGGTGCAGAGGAGGAAGAAGCACACGCAGGGGCCATTTTTGGTCTTTGCACGTTCTGCTCCATCAGAACAGACCTTTGACGTGACACTGCGACTCAGGCGGGTTTCACACAACTCAGACTCAGGCGGGTTTCACACCGCTCAGGCTCAGGCGGGTTTCACACAACTCAGACTCAGGCGGGTTTCACACCGCTCAGACTCAGGCAGGTTTCACACCGCTCAGACTCAGGCGGGTTTCACACCGCTCAGACTCAGGCGGGTTTCACACCGCTGCTGTTTATTGTGTGAGAAACACACATGGTCAACATTACCGTAAATACTGTAAAAGTGGCTCACGGACATGTGGATACACGTTTTGGTGTTTCAAACAGGACTTGACTGAAAACGCACGATCTCTGCAGATAATTGTATCCTTGGCTTTTCGTCGCGGCCCTTGGATAAACCGAGCTCGTCTCAGGGCCGCGGCGGACATTCGGCGAGATTGCAATATTAACCGCTCGACCCGTTGCTTCGGACGCCGATCGTTTTTCATCCGCACCGCTCCCAAACGGGTTTTCGCCCAAGGACACAACGGCAGCGACGCCCGTGAAATCAAACCAACGGATCGTCTAAACATTCACAACCTTTGCCCTCTGTATGTTCCACATTTATCTCCAGAGCTCGTGCACATGGACCTGCAGCCGAAACCATCAAACTGCATCGGCGTTTCTAAGACGATGGACTCATGATGCAGATCGACGAGTGGAAGAGGATTTGTGCCGCTCGACTTCAAGGTGCTCGTTAATTAAGGTACAAATGATGTGCTCCTGCATCGATTTGGGTTTTTATTCGGAGGAAAGATTTAGCCATCATCTCATAACGATTCGAAATCTTTATGAAGCTCGTGAATTTTTTTAATCATTGATCTGTTAATTAAGAAAGAGAGAGAGAGAAAGAGAGAGAGAGAGAGAGAGGATGACATCATTATGATCGATTGTTTAATAGCATCACAAAGTATCACTGAACCAAAGTGTTTATTCATTTGACATGAGTGTATCAGTGTCACCAACAAAAACTGCACATTCGTCAAAGTACAACATTATTATCATTATTTTATCAAGATTGTGTCGTTTTATTCGATACCAGAGACACTTTCTGAGGACTTTAGAGAATCAGACGTCCAGATTTAGCCAGTTAGAGGCACAATCTCCTCGATCTAAACTCTAAGCTCATGTGTAAAGGTTGTAAAGGTTGAAAATCTGCTCCATCAGTCTCTCCTCCCTTCACCAGATCCACACCAGGCCATGTGGATGAAGCGTCTGGTGCCTCACTGTGGGACCTGCTTCTGACCTCTGACCTGCTTCTGACCTCTGACCTGCTTCTGACCTGCTTCTGACCTCTGACCAGATTGGGCGTGACTCGGTTTCAATTCCATTCAATTCAATTTATTTTGTCACGTCATTTATGGCTTTGTAGGTCAGGAGGAGGATTTTAAATGTGACTCTAAACTCGACAGGCGCCAGTGAAGAGACTCCATCACCGGCGTAATGTGCGCTCTTCTTTTAGTCCCTGTTTGTAATCTCAGTTCAGCATCGCTTTCAGGCAAGATTCTTCTGATTGTGGCGATATTACACAAACGGAAATAGGCTGCTTCAAATCTGACTTCAGCCAAACGTTTAGAGAGAGAGAGACAGAGAGAGACAGAGAGAGAGACCGAGAGAGAGAGACAGAGAGAGAGACAGAGAGAGAGACAGAGAGACCGAGAGAGAGAGAGACAGAGATAGAGACAGAGAGAGAGACTGAGAGAGACAGAGAGAGAGACCGAGAGAGAGAGAGAGAGACAGAGAGAGAGACCGAGAGAGAGAGACAGAGAGAGAGACAGAGAGAGAGACAGAGAGACCGAGAGAGAGAGAGACAGAGATAGAGACAGAGAGAGAGACTGAGAGAGACAGAGAGAGAGACCGAGAGAGAGAGAGACCGAGAGAGACAGACCGAGAGAGAGATAGCGAGAGAGACAGAGAGAGAGAGAGCGAGAGACAGAGCGAGAGAGACAGAGAGAGACAGAGAGAGAGAGACAGAGAGAGAGAGACAGAGAGAGAGACCGAGAGAGACAGAGAGAGAGACAGAGAGACAGAGAGAGAGAGAGAGAGAGAGAGAGACAGAGAGAGAGACCGAGAGAGAGACTGAGAGAGACCGAAACAGAGAGAGCCCGAGAGAGACAGAGAGAGAGACAGAGAGAGAGAGAGAGAGAGCGAGAGCGAGAGAGACAGCCAAACATCTAATATCAAACTTGAAAGACTTTCCAGGACACAAACGTTCGACGTCTCTGATGTAACTGAGCACTTTTAAATACACAGACTTTATGCAAATGTAATGACTTTTATTAGATGTATTAACCACTAAAACATTTATGTTCTGCAAACTAAACAATCATAAATACATCATGTGTGAGTAAACTAAACAATCATAAATACATCATGTGATATTATGTTTATCACGTACAAACCTGTGAGTTCAAGCCCCTTAAAAGCATTAAACATGAAACTTTGGGACGGGAGACGAGCTCTGGACAGGGGTGGGTGGAGACTCGTCCCACGACCTGCCATGTGTCACACCCACAGGGAGCCGCTCTGATTGGCCCAAAATATAAAACAAACAGTACAATACATTTATAACTTCTGCTTCTGGTGCTGGAAAACACATTTAGTTTGTGAATCCAGATGAAAAACATGCAAATGAAAACACCTCTGAGTTCACTTTTTATGTTGATTATATCAGAGTCCAGAGCCTAATAAAAGGCTCGTCTGAACATTGCTCTTAATGAAGGAGACGTTTCAGCCTGAAGGGGGAAACGTAAATGGTAAAATCAATCTTACAGAAGAAGAAGAGAGCGGAGTAAACGAGGGGTTTTTCCACCGTGTTATGGACGACCAGTTCAGTGTATATGTATAATATACATATACACTGAACTGGTCGTCCATACACATACATATTATGTATGTGTATATTTATGTGTTTGTGTATATGTATGTGTATATGTATGTGTATGTGTATGTGTAGGTGTATATGTATGTGTATATGTATGTGTATGTGTATATGTATGTGTATATGTATGTGTAGGTGTATATGTATGTGTATATGTATGTGTATGTGTTTGTGTATATGTATATGTATGTGTATATGTATATGTGTGTGTATATGTATGTGTATATGTATGTGTATATGCATGTGTACATTTATGTGTTTGTGTATATGTATATGTATGTGTATGTGTAGGTGTATATGTATGTGTATATGTATGTGTATATGTATGTGTTTGTGTATATGTATGTGTATATGTATATGTGTGTGTATATGTATATGTATATGTATATGTATGTGTATATGTATGTGTATATGTATATGCATGTGTATATTTATGTGTTTGTGTATATGTATGTGTATGTGTATATGTATGTGTAGGTGTATATGTATGTGTATATGTATGTGTATATGTATGTGTATGTGTATATGTATGTGTATATGTATATGTATGTGTAGGTGTATATGTATGTGTATATGTATGTGTTTGTGTATATGTATATGTATGTGTATATGTATATGTGTGTGTATATGTATGTGTATATGTATATGTATGTGTATATGTATGTGTATATGTATGTGTATATGTATATGTATGTGTATATGTATGTGTATATGTATGTGTATGTGTATGTGTATGTGTATATGTATATGTATGTGTATATGTATGTGTTTGTGTATATATATGTGTATATGTATGTATGTGTGTGTATGTGTGTGTATATGTATGTGTATATGTATGTGTATATGTATATGTATGTGTATGTGTATATGTATAGGCATATGTATGTGTATATGTATGTGTATATGTATAGGCATATGTATATGTATGTGTATATGTATATGCATATGTATGTGTATATGTATGTGTATATATGTGTGTGTATATGTATGTGTATATGTATGTGTACGTGTATATGAATGTGTATGTGTATATGTATATGTATATATATGTATGTGTGTCTGTGTATGTATGTGTGTGTCTGTGTGTGTAGGTGTTTCTAGGTGTGTGTGTGTGTGTGTCTGTGTGTGTGTAGGTGTGTCTGTATGTATGTGTGTGTATGTGTGTAGGTGTGTCTGTATGTATGTGTGTGTGTAGGTGTGTGTCTGTATGTGTCTCTGTGTGTGTTGTGTAGGTGTGTCTGTGTGTGTGTGTGTGTGTATGTGTGTAGGTGTGTGTATAGGTGTGTGTGTGTGTAGGTGTGTGTGTCTGTGTGCGTGTGTGTGTGTGTGTAGGTGTGTGTGTGTGTGTGTGTCTGTGTGTGTGTAGGTGTGTGTGTGTGTGTGTGTAGGTGTATGTAGGTGTGTGTGTGTGTCTGTGTGTGTGTAGGTGTGTGTGTGTGTGTGTGTGTGTGTGTAGGTGTGTGTGTGTGTGTGTGTAGGTGTGTGTGTGTGTGTGTGTGTGTAGGTGTGTGTGTGTGTGTGTGTGTAGGTGTGTGTGTGTGTGTGTGTTTGTGTGAAAACACTGAAAACACCATGTTGATACTGCAGATATGGACCAGTGTGTTCATCACGCACACTCTCACAACACCAGCAGGACCGAGACGCTTCCCATTATCAGCACAAGGGGATACGGCCCACGAAGGTATACAACCCATGAAGCGGGCTACAAGGGGATACGGCCCACGGGGGGACAGGGCCTACAAAGGGATCAAGAGCGAGTTTAAACACTAAAAGCTTTGGTCGAGTTTTGTCTGAGACGATTAGTTTTGTGAGAGCTAAATCTAGAGCGGGGCAGACGAGACTGGGTCTGTCGTCAAAGATACAAAAGCTCCACACATAAAGTGTACGAGAGTCGTGGTAAAAGATACGACGTGTTCAGAGGCAGATAGCGCGTCGACATCTAGAGACGGTCAAACATGGGAAAGAATCATTTTAAAAGAGATGTTCCCGTCCCGGAGACGCCTGTCACGCTGGAAATGTCAAATGCATATCTGTCTGGAGTGTGGGACAGTGTGGGACAGTGTGGGCCGGTGTGGGACAGTGTGGGACAGTGTGGGCCGGTGTGGGCCAGTGTGGGCCAGTGTGGGCCAAGAGATTTGGTTTTCCATCTGGCGGAACACTAAGAACAGACAAAATTTATGATTCATGTCAGCAAAACTGATGTAAACACAGAGTAAACACAGAGTAAACACAGAGCTAACACAGAGCAAACACAGAGTAAACACAGAGTAAACACAGAGTAAACACAGAGCTAACACAGAGTAAACACAGAGTAAACACAGAGCTAACACAGAGTAAACACACAGTAAACACAGAGCTAACACAGAGCTAACACAGAGCAAACACAAGGCAAACACAGAGTAAACACAGAGTAAACACAGAGCAAACACAGAGTAAACACAGAGTAAACACAGAGCTAACACAGAGTAAACACAGAGCTAACACAGAGTAAACACAGAGCTAACACAGAGTAAACACAGAGCTAACACATAGTAAACACACAGTAAACACAGAGCTAACACAGAGCTAACATAGAGCAAACACAAGGCAAACACAGAGTAAACACAGAGTAAACACAGAGCAAACACAGAGTAAACACAGAGTAAACACAGAGATAACACAGAGTAAACATAGAGCAAACACAGAGTAAACACAGAGTAAACACAGAGCTAACACAGAGCAAACACAGAGCTAACACAGAGTAAACACACAGTAAACACAGAGTAAACACAGAGCTAACACAGAGTAAACACACAGTAAACACAGAGCTAACACAGAACTAACACAGAGCAAACACAGAGCAAACACAGAGTAAACACAGAGTAAACGCAGAGCAAACACAGAGTAAACACAAAGTAAACACACAGTAAACACAGAGCTAACACAGAGCTAACACAGAGCAAACACAGAGCAAACACAGAGTAAACACAGAGTAAACACAGAGCAAACACAGAGTAAACACAAAGCTAACACAGAGTAAACACAGAGATAACACAGAGTAAACACAGAGCTAACACAGAGTAAACACACAGTAAACACAGAGCTAACACAGAACTAACACAGAGCAAACACAGAGTAAACACAGAGTAAACACAGAGCAAACACAGAGTAAACACAGAGTAAACACACAGTAAACACAGAGCTAACACAGAACTAACACAGAGCAAACACAGAGCAAACACAGAGTAAACACAGAGTAAACACAAAGCTAACACAGAGTAAACACAGAGATAACACAGAGTAAACACAGAGCTAACACAGAGCATTTCGGTGGAAACAGGAGGCGGTTGTGAACGCCGGCTCCTCACTAAAGCCTGCTCCTGTCACGAGCTGCGCTTCGTCTTTAACCTGTCAAAGGAAAGTGCAAATTAAACATGGCACTGGTGTCATCTCTGTAACATATTCAAAAGGCTCGTCTGACGGTGACAGTGACGGACAGTAACCACACATGCTGCTCTTCACTGTGTGACAGACACAATTACAGCTCGCATTTCAGCCTAAAACAACTTCCATCAGATCCAAACTGTTATAATATAATACTCTCCTGAAACACAAACATTTCCTCAATTAATGGTTATTTTGGCTTTTAAAACTGGCATGTTTCTCCATCCAAATATTTGAAATGAACATTGAGCATTTTAAGCTCTACTTTAAATGGATCTGTGGTCGAGTGTGCCTGGGGTTTACTGTTGTCGTGTCCTCGGGCAAGACACTTCTGGAGTCGACCTGCTGAACGTGACAGTGATGAACGAGCGAGGCTTTAGATTGGGAGCCACACTCCTCGTAATGTGAGACCGAGACCTGACGCGGTAAATCCCTTCAATCAGAGTCGATCTCACATGTCACTCACATGAGGATCCCACGCTCAGGCCAGATCTTAGACTTATATTCACTTAGAACTACGATAATATTATATTTCTAACAAAAGACTAAACAGGATTATTGACTGTAACATGACATATTGTTGTTACTGAATATATGTTTTAGATGGTCCTTATATTTTGTGAAACTGCAATAAAGCACATACAAAATGTACATCAACAAACAGTGCTCAAGAGTGATTTCAAATAATAAACAGCTCAAACATGAACAAATAAATACTTACAGACAATGCTTAAACTGACTGCAAAAAGAGAAGCCAGGAATGAGGAGCCGCCATTTTGAAAGACACATGGTTAGAAACAACTGCTTCTTGTCCAGAGCTCTTCTTCTACTGATTCTAAAAAGGTGTAAATTATAACAACCACTAGATGGTGCATATGAGATTACAAAACACAGTGAACGTAACAATATCCCTTTGACTTCTTCAAATACACACAACGTTTTTAACCTAAAATGTTCCTCAAAGAAATAAAGGATTGTAATGAAGCCTCCCGCAGAGCCAAACCTGTCCTAGTCTGAGGTCACGTGTGAGGTCACTTGTGAGGTCACTTGTTGGTCCGGTCGCTCACTTCCACCTGCTGCGTTGGCGCGTGCTCTCGTCCTCCCTGTGCCAGGTGGACTCCGCGGTTCACTTCACACGCTGCGCCGCTCTCTGCACAATAAACGGTGCGCGCTGCCGTGAACAGCAGCTGTTTGTTTTTCGCTTGGCGCGCCTCCGCTGTCCGTCGGGTCGACTCACCCCAGGGTCTCATTTATTTCAAACTTTATGCGGAATTCTTTCTAAACGTGTACGAACATTATACAAACCTCCGTAAATCCTCAAGCGTGCTCACTTTTCATCCGCACACATCACCTTCGGCCTCATCTCTGAAAGCCCCTGCACAAAGTTCAGCGTGTTTGGACTGGTCGCTCATTTGACTTATACGTCATAAGGCGCTGGTACAGCTGGCAGCCCGGTGTAAACGCTCTCTCTTCTTTCTCACACTTATTGTGCTTTATCTCCTATATTTTGTAAATATAGTAAGTATATTTTTTCTATTTTACTGTACGATATGGACACGCGCTGGAATAGTTTTTTAATTCAACTGTTTTTGACTTTTTTCGGCTGGATTTGAGCGTTTTTCGTTGCGTTCGTTGTGTTGTTGTGACGTGAGCTAGCTCCGAGCGAGCCCACCAGCCCCCCCCTCCCCGCGCCCTCCGGCCGCGCTAAAGTACGGCGTGTCGTCTGTACACGTTTATATACACGTTTATATGGAAGAGGAACTTCACGAACGATCGGGACACACACTGGAATCGCTTTAAATTAACTTGTTTTGACTTTATTCGGCTGGATTGAGTGTTTTCGTCGTGTCGTTGCGATGTGTCTTGGCTCTGAGTCCCCCGGCTCCGGCCCCGCCCCCCGGCCGGCGCCGTACCGCGTTTACACAAAGGAGGAACTCATGAAACTGCGGAGAACTGTCGTCTTACCCGGAGATCGTCACGTTATCCCGGCGGACATCCTAAGGAAAACGCAACGAGGCAGACGGGCTGGACGTAAACTCCGAGAGAAGAGAGGGACAAACAGGAAGTCGGTTCCCGCCGTAGTCATGGGTAACGTGAGGTCCCTTCAAAATAAAATGACGGAAATAGCGAGCCTCATGCGGTCCCAGAGGATTTATAGGGACAGCAGCGTCTTGATTTTCACAGAGACCTGGTTAACAGCAGAAATGCCAGACTCTATTGTAGGTTTGGACAATTTTCATCTGCTGCGGGCGGACAGAACGAGAGAATGCTTGAAGAAAAGAGGTGGAGGTCTGGCGGTGTATGTGAACACGAGCTGGTCCAAACCCGAACACTGCACAGTGAGGGAGCAGCTATGTAACAAGGATATTGAACTATTGGCTATTGGCATGAGGCCATACTATCTGCCCCGGGAGTTCTCACATGTGATTTTGATCGCAGTCTATGTGGCCCCGTCTGCCAATGCTGAAAATGCTTGTGAAGCACTGCTCTCCTGCACTTGTAGGCTGCAAACACAGCATCCACAGGCTCTCTTCCTCATCTCTGGTGACTTTAACCACTCTTCTCCCTCTTCTGTTCTACCAACATACACCCAGTATGTTACCTGCCCCACCAGAGAGAATAGAACATTAGACTTGTTTTTTGCCAACACCAAGGAGGCTTATTCTTCTTCCCCCCTCCCTCCCCTGGGCAGCTCGGACCACAACCTTGTACATCTGAGGCCTGTGTATGAACCCATCGTGCGCAGGCAGCCTGTGGTGTCCCGTGAGGTGAGGATGTGGTCTGCTGAGAGCGAGGAGGCTCTGAGGGACTGCTTCAGCACCACTGTCTGGACTGAGCTTTATGACCCACATGGGGAGGACATCAACACCATCACAGAGTGCATCACGGACTACATCAACTTCTGTTTTGAGAACATAGTTCCCTCCCGGACGGTGCAGTGTTTTCCAAACAACAAGCCATGGATTAACCGTGAACTGAAGGCTCTGCTGAAGGAGAAGAAGAGAGCCTTCAGGTCAGGGAACAAGGAGGAGCTGAGGACTGTGCAGAAGGAGCTGAGGAGGAAGATCAGGCAGGCTGAGGCCGGCTACAAGAGGAGGATGGAGGAGCAGCTGCAGCAAAAGAACATTCAGGGAGTGTGGAGGAGCCTGAAAACCATCTCGGGCTTCAAAATCCCCCCTGCCCAGACAGAGGGGGATCTACAGTGGGTGAATGATTTAAATGCTCACTTCTTGAGGTTTGATCGGTCACCCGCCCCTCCCCCTGCACAGCTGCATGCTCCCTCTTCCACAGCTGGACAATGCCCTGCATCTGTTCCTCTTCGCTTATCTGCCCCGGACCATCGGCTCCCCACTTCGCCTGGACTCACCCATCCCCCCAGCACACAGTCCCCCTGCCAACCACTGACTGTCACAGCAGCACAGGTGAGGAGTGAGCTGAAGAGGATTAAAGTGAGGAAGGCAGCAGGACCTGATGGCATCAGCCCCAGGCTCCTTAAGTCCTGCGCAGATGAACTGTGTGGAGTTGTGGAGCATGTCTTCAACATGAGCCTGAAGCGGCTAGTCCTGGACCACCTCCGCTCCACCGTGAGCTCAGCCATGGACCCGCTGCAGTTTGCATATCGGTCTGGCATCGGAGTGGAGGACGCCGTCATCTCCCTGCTGCACCGCTCTCTCTCTCACCTGGAAAAGCCTGGCAGCTCTGTGAGGATTCTGTTCTTCGATCTTTCCAGCGCCTTCAACACCATCCAGCCGCTGCTCCTGAGGGACAAGCTGGAGACGGCTGGTGTGGAGTATGACCTGGCAGAGTGGATCCTGGACTACCTCACAGACCGACCCCAGTTTGTGAGAGCCCGGAACTGTGTGTCTGACACTCGGACCTGCAGTGTGGGGGCGCCCCAGGGCACTGTCCTCGCGCCCTTTCTCTTCACCCTTTACACTGCAGACTTCAGACATGACACGGACAGCTGTGTCCTGCAGAAGTTCTCTGACGACTCTGCCATCATCGGACTCATCACGGACGACGATGACGCGGACTACAGAGGACTGGCGCAGGACTTTGTGGACTGGTGTCAGCGGAACCACCTCCTCATCAACGCGGGGAAGACCAAGGAGATGGTGGTGGATTTCCGCAGACGCCACCCCACTGCCCCCTCACCAGTGAACATCCAGGGACGGGACATTGAGAGAGTGGACTCATACAAGTACCTGGGTGTTCATCTGAACCACAAACTGGACTGGACTCATAACACAGACGCACTGTACAGGAAGAGCCAGAGTCGGCTCTACCTCCTGAGGAGACTCAGGTCTTTTGGAGTGACAGGGCCACTCCTGAAGACCTTCTACGACTCTGTGGTGGCATCAGCCCTCCTGTACGGTGTGGCCTGCTGGAGCAGCAGCATCACAGAGAGGGAGAGGAGGAAGCTGGACAGAGTCATCAAGAAGTCCAGCTCCGTCCTGGGCTGTGCTCTGGACTCTGTGCAGGAGGTGGGGGACAGGAGGGTCCTGGCTAGATTCACATCTATGCTGGACCATGAGTGTCACCCCCTGCAGGACACTCTCTCCGCTCTGGAGAGCAGCTTCAGTGAGAGACTGATCCACCCTCGATGTGCGAAGGAAAGGTTCCGTAGGTCTTTCCTTCCTGCTGCTGTCAGACTTTATAACAAAAAAAACTGTTAGTCCTGAACACTCGCAATACTGACCTAACCTAATACTGATGTGCAATTCTGTCATATGTGCAATTGCTGTTGGAATTCATGTGCAATTCATGTGCAATCTATGTGCTGTCGTGACACATATTCATGTGCAATTACTGTCGGGATCA
Organism: Eucyclogobius newberryi; assembly: GCF_026437365.1. Lineage (NCBI taxonomy): Eukaryota > Metazoa > Chordata > Actinopteri > Gobiiformes > Gobiidae > Eucyclogobius > Eucyclogobius newberryi. Next base: position 30,418,828 of record NW_027315790.1, read on the forward strand.
CATGCAATTGTATTTATGTATTTATTTTTCTATGGGAGTTTTTTTTTATTTATAGGAGATCTTCTACTGAAAGTGTTTTTCAGACTTCCTATAAGTGATCTGTTCTTCTGTATCTACCTCTGTATCTACCTGCGTTGCACCAATGAAATTTCCCCATGTGGGACAATAAAGGAATATCTTATCTTATCTTATCTTATCATTTCCAAGTCAAGTGGTCATTTTATAGATCACGAACGTGCGTGCGGCTTGTGTCCATGGAGATAGATACATTTAATCACATTCTCACTCTGTATTCTGAGCATGGACTGCATAACCTCATGTCTCCACTGTCTCTTTTGAGTTTTCCCAGAGGCGGTTTCAACAGGGAGATGGGGGGGCTCAGCTGGGAGATGAAGGGGGGGCTCAGTCATTATTATTGTTTTATTATCATTAACATCAATCAATAATATCTACCATTGACAGGCGACATGTATTCTCCCCGTACCGTTTGCATGCGGGAGGCCGGGGGTGAAGGGGGCCCCACGGACGCTCTCAGCCCAGGGACTAATCCAACTCAAGAACCGCCACTGGGTTTACCTCCCATCTTCACTCAAACCCCTCCCCCCGTCTCCTCCCACTACACACACCATCCGCCCCGGGCCAAAACCAGTCATTTATCCACCGACGGGGCCAATTTCTGCTTGTTTTCTTGTTTACCATAAATGTACGTGCAAACGCCGCGGAGGAGAAGTGGCCGTGCTAATTGAACTGGCAGATGTCCTCCTTGTTGGACTTGGCTAATTATCACGGCGCTCGCTCGCTCGCTCGGTGAAGTGAATGCGAGCGGCTCCTCCTCCGGGCGGCGGGCCTGGGGCAGCTGCAGGGACATGACTGCGGAGACGTGAAGGCACCTGGAGACACAGAAGTCGCTGAAAGAGCCACGCTCACTGCGCAGAGCGAGCAGGAGGCTTCCCCGTCTTTATCGCACATGTGCAGAGGAGTGGGCATTTGGCACCTTGACGGGCTCTTAAGCTGCCAAGTCAGAATGTACTCTGGAATAACAGCAGGAAGTTAGCATGAGCTGCCCCGAGGCGGCGATGACAAAAATGTGAAGGGCTCAAATGAAATTATTACGTTGCTGCGGAGCGCTCGGGAACGGGAACATGCACAGAAATAACTTGTGCTTCAGTTTTTTATGGCAGAAAGTTGAGGTGAACTGGTAAATTCTGTTCTTGGACAAGTTTTTGTGTTGGATCCCAGCTTTGGACAATGTTGTTCTTTTGACATTTTAACCATGGAACTGTGTAGTCCCCTCATCAAAAACAAACCTGCAGCACTTCATGCACTTCAGCAGCTTCTTTCACGCTTGATTCAGGAATCTTTTTCACAAGCTCTGACTCCGTGTCTCAGAAATCACGTTGTTTCAATTTACTCAAATAGTTACGCAGCAAAATGAGAAAGAGTGTTTACTTCAGATAGATGGAACGACAAAATCTACCGACGGTGTAGGCCGGAGCCACATCGTATGACACCTGCTCTTTTTACAGTCCAAATCCACAGGTCTCATGAGCAGTTTTAAGCAGCCCATAAATCATCACTATTCCTGTCATCAAATTACGTTGACTACAGCTGCATGATTACATTAGCATGCAGCTCATGTGCTAAACGGCTATTTGTACATGTGCTGCCAGTCGACCAGTGCAGAGGGAGCACAGAGGGAGCACAGAGGGAGAACAGAGGGAGCACAGAGGGAGAACAGAGGGAGCACAGAGGAGCACAGAGGGAGCACAGAGGGAGCATAGAGGAGCACAGAGGGAGCACAGAGGGAGAACAGAGGGAGCACAGAGGGAGAACAGAGGGAGCACAGAGGGAGCACAGAGGGAGCACAGAGGGAGCACAGAGGGAGAACAGAGGGAGCACAGAGGGAGCACAGAGGGAGCACAGAGGGAGAACAGAGGGAGCACAGAGGGAGCACAGAGGGAGAACAGAGGGAGCACAGAGGGAGAACAGAGGGAGCACAGAGGGAGCACAGAGGGAGCACAGAGGGAGCACAGAGGGAGAACAGAGGGAGCACAGAGGGAGCACAGAGGGAGAACAGAGGGAGCACAGAGGGAGCACAGAGGGAGAACAGAGGGAGCACAGAGGGAGAACAGAGGAAGCACAGAGGGAGCACAGAGGGAGAACAGAGGGAGAACAGAGGGAGCACAGAGGGAGAACAGAGGGAGCACAGGGGGAGCACAGAGGGAGAACAGAGGGAGCACAGAGGGAGAACAGAGGGAGCACAGAGGGAGAACAGAGGGAGCACAGAGGGAGAACAGAGGGAGCACAGAGGGAGAACAGAGGGAGCACAGAGGGAGCACAGAGGGAGAACAGAGGGAGCACAGGGGGAGCACAGAGGGAGAACAGAGGGAGCACAAAGGGAGAACAGAGGGAGCACAGAGGGAGCACAGAGGGAGAACAGAGGGAGCACAGAGGGAGCACAGAGGGAGCACAGAGGGAGAACAGAGGGAGCACAGAGGGAGCACAAGAATGTTCAATCAACCAACCAATAGAACTTTATTTATAAATCACTTTTCATACAAAGAATGTAACGCAAAGTGCAATTCTCAGAACCCATCCGACCTTGCAGAGAAGGAGGCTCTAAGCACAGAGGAGGCATTAGGACTGTATTTCCGTTATTCTACGTCCGTTATTCTACGTGTTATTCACCAATGACCGTTTCATTGTTTAATTTTCTAATTCTCTGATGGTAAATCAATCTACAAAAATGTCCAACCTCTGCTGCGATTTTGGGCTTTACATAAATACATTGAATTGAATCAGTGTTTGCAGTAATTAAATGTGCTTTGAATCTTTCCTGACAAAGCACCACCAGAACACGGCACTTTAATCATCCATGCGCGGTAAGAGAGATGTACATAAGCACTTGTATGTTAGAACAGTCAACATAACAGTCATCACGCACACAAACAGCCAACACAGCATCTGGGCATCTTCCATAACGTCATCGTGATTGAGGAATGTTCCAGTGAAGTTTATGGACCCTCGACTTATGAGCGTATTAAAAGTGCCATTTCTCCATATTCGTAATGTTCTAATCAAAGAGCTTTATGTCCATGTCTGATGATGTACTTGGTTCCAGGAAATAGTCTAATCCTGATCGTAAATATCAGCACGGGCTCTCAGAGCGTGTCCAATAAAGACTGTATTTCTCTGTCAAAGGCTTCTGAAACCATCAAGACACGATCGGGAAAGGGTTTAAGCGCCGTCTTAAACTAGTGAGGGCCGAAATTTACAGCATAAACAAGGACTAAACTTAAACTACTCCAGGATTAAACCTAAAAACTGCCTCTTGTACAGACAAATACATCCTGAACTAATCCAATATTTAACCAGGCCTTGGAATAAACCAGTACTAAACCAAGATTACAATGTCTCCATACCAGAACCAGAAACCATTACCAAACTAGGGCTAAATTATGACAAAATCTAAGCCAAGAGTAAATGAACAACACAAAAAATCTTATCCAGAACTAAACCAGGAAACTGTGACTAAGGACTAAACCAGTACTAAACCAGTACTTATCCCAGTCTAAAGGATTAAACAATGACTCAAATACAAATCCAAACTTCAAGTACCCACGTGCCGGCTGCAGTCCTGGTACCATATTTTGAGAACTCTTGCCTTCACCACAGTACAGGCCCATCACGATGCCGGTCACGTCTCTGTAGCTGCAGCTGGTTCCTGTGTGTTGCGTGGTTCAGGTCCACCACAGCGGTTCTGCCCCTCAGAAGATCATGTGTGAGATGTCTCTTCCTTGAATATCCAATAACCTGCTCCTCATGCAAGTCAAATGAGCCCTGTGTGCTCAGGAGGAGGCAGCGGCTCTGCTCCATTTAGGAATGAAACAAGAAATTATGCAGAGTCCACACGCTCAAAGGGGATTTTTCTCTTTTCAGTAAGGTTCTGCATTCTTCTGAACGACTGGAAATGTTTGGCCACTTTTGTACGTTACTGCGAAGTGTCTGGATGTTTGAACAGATGTTTGAAGCTGCTCTGTAAACATTTAAGTTGTAGTGAACCACAGACAACCTCCAGGCGTTAAGTGGTACCACGTACAAATCCCACGTGGAGATGTATGATGTCTCTACAGGAGCTGAGACTTCACGCTTTGAACGTTGGGAAACACTTTTTCCATCAAATTAACTCACAAAGCCATTTTCTCTCCCAAGACAAAAGCTAAAACGGTAAAAAAGACTAAGCAGTTTTTATCTGATTATATTTATAATCATCCACAATCATAAATATACGGTGTACAATATTTTGTGTTCTGCATGTTCATTTAACTGTTTTATAACTCGTCTTGTGAACAATATTACCTGTGTAACTAAGTGGCCTGATGTTAATGCCAAACAATGACATTATTCCCGAACTTTTCCTCTGATCAGCTCTGACTCAGCAGGCGTGCTGATTGGTTGAAAAATAGTCCAGCGTGTGGACCCAGCGCGACCCCTGAGTGACCCCTGGAGAGGACACGGACACACAGGCCCATCTCCTCAGGACCACAGCTCCTGCTTCTGGTCGTATGAAAAACGTATGTATTTCACAATCTGGCTGATCAAATGATATAGAATCAACATTAACCAATTAACCATCGACCCATCATCACTATTAATCAACTACATAAATCTAAAATAATTATATCCAGTGGCTCCATCTGTTATCGACTCATTTGCATATTCCATATTAATTTTACCTGTTTAATTATGCTTTATAAACCACATTTGGTAAAGAGTTCATTCATCTCCAGAAAAGGGCTCAAGCCTTACGCACTTGGACTAGTAAAAGAATCTCAGACAAAGTTATTCCACATATTAAAAGTGTTGCAGAGTAGCTTTAGGTGCAAGGTCACCGTTGTGAGAAGTTTGTCGAGCCTCTGAAGCAATAACTACCACACACTAGAGAATAAAAAAAAAAACTGTCTCTGAATTGAAGAGAGCGAACCACAGTCACGAGGACATTTCGCAGCATTTATCTGCCTCGCACTGGCATAAAGGACATACTCGTTACAATCTGAGGATGATGCACGTGTCACATGATCAAACGTGGGTGTCAAGGGTAAAACAAGGCGACATCAGCTGCGATTTCCGCTCATTCACCGTCGAAATGAAGCCAAAATAATTCACGTCTGCGAAGTGAATCCCACTCGTCGAGGCCACAGATGTATTCAGTCGGGTGAGGAAGGCGTTTGATAATGACTCTATTAGTGTTTCTACGGTTTAAGAGCTGTCACACGGCGGCAGAGTCTGGCTCCTTTGATCGGCAGTAAGGTTCTGCATTCTTCTGAACGACTGGAAATGTTTGGCCACTTTTGTGCGTTACTGCGAAGAGTCTGGATGTTTGAACAGATGTTTGAAGCTTCTCTGTAAACATTCAAGTTGTAGTGAACCGCAGACAACCTTCAAACGTTGCCGTGGTGACAGGAATGCAGGGCGTAAAGTGGTACCACGTACAAATCCCACATGGAGATGTACGATGTCTCTGCAGGAGCTGAGACTTCACGCTTTGAACGTTGGGAAAAACTTTTTCCATCAAATTTACTCACAAAGCCATTGGAGCCTCGACTCGATGAATCGTCGTGACAGAATCGACGCTGCGGGCGCGAGGAGTGCGACGACGAGTAACGAGAAACGTGGAAAGAAAACAGTTGGATCAGAGCAGCTGGAACGTGTGATTGATAATACCATCGCAGACGTAGGTATAACGTGCAACATCCATCGCCAGGCCCAGGTTTTCTCACCCGAAACGCTTCCAGGGCGTGTTCCAAAATACGTTCCTGGTCAAAACCACTTTTGTCCCGACACTTTTGTCACTCAAACAATGAAGTTATATCTTATCTCCGGCCGCGTCCGCCATTTGTGACCCCGTGAATAATCGAGCCAGGATCTCTCTTCTGTTATTATTCCGAAATGTCACCGCCGCATTCAAATGAAAAAGAAGCGCCGAGTGAACTAAGAGCGACAGACGGAATGTAAAACGGTTTTACACACAGGCATTTTCATCCTCAGAACAAGCTCAACCTCCGAAAGTGACAACACAAAAACGACGGAGACATTTAAACGAGATCGAATGAAAGAGACGCCTCGAAACATTTGGGATTTTTCAGATACTTTTTTTTTATCTGCCGAGAATGTTAATCAGAACCGTCTTAACAATTAAAACGCTGAACGGAAAAAATGCCCTCGGAGAATACACGCTCAGAGTAGAGAATATACACGTTCAGAGTAGAGAATACACGCTCAGAGTAGAGAATATACACGCTCGGAGTAGAGAATACACGCTCAGAGTAGAGAATACACGCTCAGAGTAGAGAATATACACGCTCAGAGTAGAGAATACACGCTCAGAGTAGAGAATATACACGCTCAGAGTAGAGAATACACGCTCAGAGTAGAGAATACACGCTCAGAGTAGAGAATATACACGCTCAGAGTAGAGAATACACGCTCAGAGTAGAGAATACACGCTCAGAGTAGAGAATATACACGCTCAGAGTAGAGAATACACACTCAGAGTAGAGAATATACACGCTCGGAGTAGAGAATACACGCTCAGAGTAGAGAATACACGCTCAGAGTAGAAAATATACACGCTCAGAGTAGAGAATACACGCTCAGAGTAGAGAATATACACGCTCAGAGTAGAGAATACACGCTCAGAGTAGAGAATACACGCTCAGAGTAGAGAATATACACGCTCAGAGTAGAGAATACACGCTCAGAGTAGAGAATACACGCTCAGAGTAGAGAATATATACGCTCAGAGTAGAGAATACACGCTCAGAGTAGAGAATACACGCTCAGAGTAGAGAATACACGCTCAGAGTAGAGAATATACACGCTCAGAGTAGAGAATACACGCTCAGAGTAGAGAATATATACGCTCAGAGTAGAGAATATATACGCTCAGAGTAGAGAATACACGCTCAGAGTAGAGAATACACGCTCAGAGTAGAGAATACACGCTCAGAGTAGAGAATACACACTCAGAGTAGAGAATATACAGGCTCAGAGTAGAGAATATACACGCTCAGAGTAGAGAATACACGCTCAGAGTAGAGAATACACGCTCAGAGTAGAGAATACACGCTCAGAGTAGAGAATACACACGCTCAGAGTAGCGAATACACGCTCAGAGTAGAGAATACACGCTCAGAGTAGAGAATACACGCTCAGAGTAGAGAATATACACGCTCAGAGTAGAGAATACACGCTCAGAGTAGAGAATACACGCTCAGAGTAGAGAATATACACGCTCAGAGTAGAGAATACACGCTCAGAGTAGAGAATACACGCTCAGAGTAGAGAATATACACGCTCAGAGTAGAGAATATACACGCTCAGAGTAGAGAATACACTCTCAGAGTAGAGAATATACACGCTCAGAGTAGAGAATATACACGCTCAGAGTAGAGAATACACGCTCAGAGTAGAGAATACACGCTCAGAGTAGAGAATATAGACGCTCAGAGTAGAGAATATATACGCTCAGAGTAGAGAATACACGCTCAGAGTAGAGAATACACGCTCAGAGTAGAGAATACACGCTCAGAGTAGAGAATACACGCTCAGAGTAGAGAATATACACGCTCAGAGTAGAGAATACACGCTCAGAGTAGAGAATACACGCTCAGAGTAGAGAATATATACGCTCAGAGTAGAGAATACACGCTCAGAGTAGAGAATACACGCTCAGAGTAGAGAATACACGCTCAGAGTAGAGAATATACACGCTCGGAGTAGAGAATACACGCTCAGAGTAGAGAATACACGCTCAGAGTAGAGAATATACACGCTCAGAGTAGAGAATACACGCTCAGAGTAGAGAATACACGCTCAGAGTAGAGAATACACGCTCAGAGTAGAGAATACACACGCTCAGAGTAGAGAATACACGCTCAGAGTAGAGAATATACACGCTCAGAGTAGAGAATACACGCTCAGAGTAGAGAATACACGCTCAGAGTAGAGAATATACACGCTCAGAGTAGAGAATATACACGCTCAGAGTAGAGAATACACGCTCAGAGTAGAGAATATACAGGCTCAGAGTAGAGAATATACACGCTCAGAGTAGAGAATACACGCTCAGAGTAGAGAATATACACGCTCAGAGTAGAGAATACACGCTCAGAGTAGAGAATATATACGCTCAGAGTAGAGAATATACACGCTCAGAGTAGAGAATACACGCTCAGAGTAGAGAATACACACTCAGAGTAGAGAATATACAGGCTCAGAGTAGAGAATATACACGCTCAGAGTAGAGAATACACGCTCAGAGTAGAGAATACACGCTCAGAGTAGAGAATATACACGCTCAGAGTAGAGAATACACGCTCAGAGTAGAGAATATACACGCTCAGAATAGAGAATACACGCTCAGAGTAGAGAATATACACGCTCAGAGTAGAGAATACACGCTCAGAGTAGAGAATACACGCTCAGAGTAGAGAATATACACGCTCAGAGTAGAGAATATACACGCTCAGAGTAGAGAATACACTCTCAGAGTAGAGAATATACACGCTCAGAGTAGAGAATATACACGCTCAGAGTAGAGAATACACGCTCAGAGTAGAGAATATACACGCTCAGAGTAGAGAATACACGCTCAGAGTAGAGAATACACGCTCAGAGTAGAGAATATAGACGCTCAGAGTAGAGAATATATACGCTCAGAGTAGAGAATACACGCTCAGAGTAGAGAATACACGCTCAGAGTAGAGAATACACGCTCAGAGTAGAGAATACACACGCTCAGAGTAGAGAATACACGCTCAGAGTAGAGAATATACACGCTCAGAGTAGAGAATACACGCTCAGAGTAGAGAATACACGCTCAGAGTAGAGAATATACACGCTCAGAGTAGAGAATATACACGCTCAGAGTAGAGAATACACGCTCAGAGTAGAGAATACACGCTCAGAGTAGAGAATACACGCTCAGAGTAGAGAATATACACGCTCAGAGTAGAGAATATACACGCTCAGAGTAGAGAATACACTCTCAGAGTAGAGAATATACACGCTCAGAGTAGAGAATATACACGCTCAGAGTAGAGAATACACGCTCAGAGTAGAGAATATACACGCTCAGAGTAGAGAATACACGCTCAGAGTAGAGAATACACGCTCAGAGTAGAGAATATAGACGCTCAGAGTAGAGAATATATACGCTCAGAGTAGAGAATACACGCTCAGAGTAGAGAATACACGCTCAGAGTAGAGAATACACGCTCAGAGTAGAGAATACACACGCTCAGAGTAGAGAATACACGCTCAGAGTAGAGAATATACACGCTCAGAGTAGAGAATACACGCTCAGAGTAGAGAATACACGCTCAGAGTAGAGAATATACACGCTCAGAGTAGAGAATATACACGCTCAGAGTAGAGAATACACGCTCAGAGTAGAGAATACACGCTCAGAGTAGAGAATATATACGCTCAGAGTAGAGAATATATACGCTCAGAGTAGAGAATACACGCTCAGAGTAGAGAATACACGCTCAGAGTAGAGAATACACACTCAGAGTAGAGAATATACACGCTCAGAGTAGAGAATATACACGCTCAGAGTAGAGAATACACGCTCAGAGTAGAGAATACACGCTCAGAGTAGAGAATACACGCTCAGAGTAGAGAATACACACGCTCAGAGTAGCGAATACACGCTCAGAGTAGAGAATACACGCTCAGAGTAGAGAATACACGCTCAGAGTAGAGAATACACGCTCAGAGTAGAGAATACACGCTCAGAGTGAGAATACATGCTCAGAGTAGAGAATACACGTTCAGAGTAGAGAATACACGCTCAGAGTAGAAAATACGTAGAGAATACACGCTCAGAGTAGAGAATACACGTTCAGAGTTTAGAATACACGCTCAGAGTAGAGAATACACGTTCGGAGTAGAGAATACACACTCAGAGTAGAGAATACACGCTCAGAGTAGAGAATACACACGCTCAGAGTAGAGAATATACACGCTCAGAGTAGAGAATACACGTTCAGAGTTTAGAATACACGCTCAGAGTAGAGAATACACGTTCGGAGTAGAGAATACACACTCAGAGTAGAGAATACACGCTCAGAGTAGAGAATACACACGCTCAGAGTAGAGAATACACGCTCAGAGTAGAGAATATACACGCTCAGAGTAGAGAATACACGCTCAGAGTAGAGAATACACGCTCAGAGTAGAGAATATACACGCTCAGAGTAGAGAATATACACGCTCAGAGTAGAGAATACACGCTCAGAGTAGAGAATACACGCTCAGAGTAGAGAATATATACGCTCAGAGTAGAGAATATATACGCTCAGAGTAGAGAATACACGCTCAGAGTAGAGAATACACGCTCAGAGTAGAGAATACACACTCAGAGTAGAGAATATACACGCTCAGAGTAGAGAATATACACGCTCAGAGTAGAGAATACACGCTCAGAGTAGAGAATACACGCTCAGAGTAGAGAATACACGCTCAGAGTAGAGAATACACACGCTCAGAGTAGCGAATACACGCTCAGAGTAGAGAATACACGCTCAGAGTAGAGAATACACGCTCAGAGTAGAGAATACACGCTCAGAGTAGAGAATACACGCTCAGAGTGAGAATACATGCTCAGAGTAGAGAATACACGTTCAGAGTAGAGAATACACGCTCAGAGTAGAAAATACGTAGAGAATACACGCTCAGAGTAGAGAATACACGTTCAGAGTCTAGAATACACGCTCAGAGTAGAGAATACACGTTCGGAGTAGAGAATACACACTCAGAGTAGAGAATACACGTTCAGAGTAGAGAATACACGCTCAGAGTAGAGAATACACGTTCAGAGTAGAGAATACACGCTCAGAGTAGAGAATACACACGCTCAGAGTAGAGAATACACGCTCAGAGTAGAGAATACACGCTCAGAGTAGAGAATACACGCTCAGAGTAGAGAATACACGCTCAGAGTAGAGAATATACACGCTCAGAGTAGAGAATACACGTTTCTGAAGACGGTTTCGAGCCGCAAAAACACCTCAAACGAAATACGTACGAGATCGTTGATAATTCAACACCTTGTAACATTCTCGTTCACCGGAAAATGTGATGCGCCTTTAAGCAGCAAATACCAAAGTTTTCCCGCCAAAAAAGGGCGTAAACATGTAGTCATCGGCGAGGGTCTGAGCAGCTGTCACTCTCGCTCTCTTCGCAGGAAGCATCTGAAAGGAAAAATGTGCCCAGTTTTAAATGTCACTGGTTCTTAAGTGAAATCCAGACCAGCAGAAGGGAGATCGATCCAAACGTTCAATGAGAACGATCTGTTTTTCAGTATTAGCGTCGGAACGTTTGCGTAATCACCCGACTTCATGACTCTCTTCCGTCCCGCTGTCTCTATCTAATCATTCGGTACTTTATGTTTCACCGACTCCAGCCAAAAACAGCGCTCTGATTGACTTTGGTTTGACTTCGGCGCCGAAAGAAAAGCTATTCCGAAGCCGGCGCACATCGAAAACACACGTATATGAATATTAACGACGTGCCCGAGGCCTTGTGAGATCTAGAAACAATTTAAATACATACTTTTAGCTTCAAACGTGCACCTCGCGACTTTTCTGCAGCCGATCGCGGTCTTCTACAGATGGGCACTTCTCTCTCCGCTTCCCTTCTTCACATGATCGATCACGTCTCTTCGCGCCCGCTGTTTGCCTTTAGGGGGCGATGTCGAGCGGCGTGTTGTGGTTGTTAAGTCTAATAATAATGAATGGCCTCCAGCTTAAAGTTAATCACCATTTGAACGAGCGCGGTCCACCTGAGGCACGCGTGGCATCTGACGGGCCCAAAGCAGAGCTGGCACGTCCAGGAGGCAGCACTGGTCAGGCAAGGACAAAGGGCAAAACAGGGATGTTTACTTCAGCGCAGCACATTTATCTGAAGTGACACGTAATCTGAATAGCAAGGTTTGTGGAACAACATCGTAACAGTTTAAGACTCAAAATATTCCCGTTTGGCCTCATGGCTTCACTGCATTTATATTCTTTTGGACACATTTAGTCTTCTCATTCTCCGTGATTTCCCTCCAACAAATAGAGATATGTTTCTATTTTACCAAAAATCTTGAAAAATGATGTTTCCCTTTAAGAGTGTATTTAGGTAGTAATATTTAAGAGTGTAATTAGGTAGTAATAATAACAAAAATAAATAAATACATTAAAAAAACAATATGCACAACAAAAAAAGAGCACTTTTTAATCAGACAAAAATAGACATTTTGTTTAGGTGTATTAGGTGTAATTTAAATTGAATTTTCTCTTTTAACTCATTTTTGATTGTGGCAAACTCATGTGTGCTAGTTGTTTGATTTGTTGATTTTTTTTAAATCAAATGGCAGATTATTTTGTCCAATTCTGAAAACAGATATCTCCAAAAGCATTTTGTTTTAAATCTCTAACATATATTGTGAGGACTTTTCAAAGAGGGAAGGAAAAATCTTTCAAAAATATATTTGGCTTTTGAATGACTTTTATCATAGTCTGTTTTTGCACATTAACTCTTCCATAGTTTTAGTTCATTTTGTAAAAAAAAATCCCAAAATTTCTTTAGATTCATCATTTTACTTTCTGGTTTTGATTGATGACATCAAACTAGGAAATTCCCCAGCAACCACTGGGCAGAGGGTCCAAAATGTTAATTATTTTTTGCAAATTTTGCATAAACTTGAGTATGAAGTCATTTCCTGTTATTTTCTACAGATTTTTCCACTTTTCTCAACAAATAGCAACTCGATTGGTGTAAAACTATCATTTATATTCACAGAAAATAAAGTCAAAATAGACAATAATAATAACCCGTCACTTTAAGGGCGTTACATGGAACTACAAAACATATTCAATTCACTTTTTATTTTTAACTACCATCAACCTGGGCTCACACGTGGGACTCGCCCTCCAGAGACCACCGCGCCACGCCTGGGAATCAAACATCTGTCTTACTAGAAGAAATCACAAGTTCATATTAATCAAGTCAAAAGTAACGTATGAAATATGGATAATCCCGCCGGTCGTCCACGTCGTGCTGCGGAGCCGGTGAAGGCGCCGTAAATCTGACGCAATATGGCGGCTGTGAAGTTTGAGCGCGATGGAACTTGAAGATGATTTAGAGAGACTGAGACTGACCGGGGCAGATCTACGAGAGACGGTCAGCTGTGAATCAGCACGGAACCAGGCATATGACACTTTTCTCCCCCAACGTGACCAACTGTGCAGGTTTCAGGCTGATTTCTATTGTTGTTGTTGTAAAATGGTAAATTAAGTACAGTAGATTATAAAAGCACCAGTTTACAAAATCAGACTGCTCCATCTAATTATGATTTATAAGCATTTTATCAATTACAAACCTGGAGAAAAGAGTTAGATGCAGTGTTGGGTTTCTTCGTGCGAAACAGCTTAGACTCTGAAGTATCACTTGAACTTTATTTCAAATACTCCACACTTGTGCTATAGACATGTTTTAAATCTGTTATATTGTCAATTATTATGTTTTGTTGCGTTAATTACAGTTACAGTTACCGTATTTTCCGGAGTATAAGTCGCACCAGCCAAAAAATGGAGAAATGATAGAGATAGAGAAGAAAAAAACATATATAAGTGGCACTGGAGTATGAAATGCGGTTGCAAGTGTGAAAATAACAAATAATATCACATACAAGTAGCGCCGGAGTATATAAGTATGATTATATAAGTATAAATATAAGTATAAGTCTCACCCCGGCCAAAACTATGAAAAAAGATGCGACTTACATTTAAAAAAAAAAAAACAGTATGTCCAAAATCATTGAACAAAAACATAAAGACGGTTTTACATTAAAATACTAATACATTTTCAATCTAAACTCATTCCAGGTCCCTGCCCCCCTGGATGGGAAACACTGGTTTGAACTGACGCTCTCTGTTCAGTTGAAATTGAGTATTCCAGCTCAAATGTATCTTATAATGTCAAAATGACTTTTATGAGCCTTTATTTTGATTTATTAGTTTGACTAATCATGTATTGTTCTGCATTTACGAATACGAAAACTTTATTGTCCCCAGATGTGGACATTTACCTTTGATTCACCCAAACGATTAAAAACATACACGATCCACATGTCACACTTCAACATTTCATAATGTTACATAAAACAACACGCCACAATAACAGAGAGTACACGTCGTCACTGAAGCTTCAGCCGCTTTGGGCACCCGTGGTATAAAACAGTTCTTAAAGATGTTTGTGTTGCTGATATGACCTTGTACGTCCTCCTGAAGGTCATTGTGCAAAGGTCCAGAATAATGTGCACAGCTCTTTCCCTTTAGAGCTCTTCAGACTCTAAGTTCTCTGAGGCGACCTCTGGTCTTCAGGTGTTTTTATTGTTCACCATCAGTTCTTCTTCTGCTCATGTTCCTGTTCCACATCAGCATGTTAAAGCTCCACAGGGTTTTATCTTCTGTTTCAAGGAGAACTTCAACTTGATTCAACTCACGTAACAAATATAGCCTTTGTGAGCTTTTCTCAAAGACAAAATTGTGTTCTCTTCAAAAGTAAGTCTTTCTATGTACGTGCCAAGATATTTGAAGTATTGACAATCTCAACTTCTTGATTATTCATTGTAATTGGAGACACAGACCTATCATTTTCCAGGACGAGCTCTTTAGTTTTGGAAACTAAAAATATAGCCAAATACAAGTTTTGCAACATCGAGAAGCACTTAAAATACACACATTTTTCTGCGATAAGTCAACCATGGGTATATTTAAATACTTTAAAACATTCATCATGAACCTGAAAAACATTTGTATGAACAGAAAAAAGCAGTGGAGCATGTGTATTCAAAACAGTCATTTCTGAAATATCAGAACAAATTTTCACTTTTTAGACAAAACGTCTCTCTTGGATAAAGCCTCCATTTTCACCAAGGTCCATCGGCCGGTCAAACATGACCATGTAAAGAAGTGAGAGTCCACAAAGAGGATTGTAGCACGAGGGCCAGGCTCCTAATGATGCTGTGCTAAGGTGTTATATAAAGTAATAATTGCATCTTCTGTATCTCTGACCTTTATATTCAAAGTGTTTATACAGAGGACATGATGTATACACAGTTCTCTTCGTATACTTACATAAAAGAAGTGTACGTACTATTGGCCGAAAACCTTTCAGTTCAGATGCTCCACAGACGGTCCAGGCACAATCGTTTGTGTGTTCGGATAGGTTGAAAGAGCACCATAAAGATCCCTCTTAATTGATGTTCCTGAGGGCCTTCCTGAGAGGCCATCGGGGGCTGGCAGGGCCCTCGTGTTCATTGAGAACAATGGGGGATTTTCTGAGATCAAACTGCAGATTTCCAAACATTCTGCAGTGAACTTAACTGTGTCAAATCTGCTTGAGAATGCTTTCAGATCATGTGCCATTGTGGGTGAGGCACAAGAGAGAAAGGGGCTTGTTTTTGTTTTGACTCCCGGCCCATTATTTGGTTCGGCGCCCCCCATAGCCCGCCATGCACGACTGATGTTGTAAGAGCAAACATTTCTCTATCTTTGCCTTCTTAATTCAGATCTTTTTAATATGCAGATATGATGTCATAGAGTCTGTCAAATCATCTGGGTTATTACAAGAGTCAAACAAAACGTTCCAGTCGGTCTCTTCAAATCAATCCTTTAACGTGTCCTCCTTAGTCACTGTTTTTTTGCCGTGGTCGACAGACGGATTTGTGAGCGACCTGTACATTTCCATAACACATTTCTAGGGTACGCACGTGACTGGAAAGGTCACACGACTTAACATCTCTGAGTACAAAGACCGTCTGATCAGCTGAGCGAGCGTGTGCAAACTGGGAAGCCAACGTGCATAGACCGCCGCCCGAAGATTTACGATCTTTCACATAGTCTCCGTCAGCTTTCATTAACGTTTACCCCGGCAAAATAGGGTGTGGCCTTCCCTCTTTCGGCCGGCTTTCTGTGAGGCAGATTAGATTGCTGTGCCTGAGGTCGCTGTCATATTTGACTTTTGCGGTCAGTTCATCCTATTACTTATCGAGCGGACATTGGCGAGTCCCCGGTCCCCCCCCCCCATACTCCGCCTCCGTTTTTCTAGGGTCGGTTCTTCCAGCGTCAGTTCTTCCAGGGTCCGTTCTTCCAGGGTCCGTTCTTCCAGCATAAGTTCTTCCAGCGTCCGTTCTTCCAGCGTCTGTTCTTCCAGCGACGGTTCTTCCAGCGTCTGTTCTTCCAGCGACGGTTCTTCCAGCGACGGTTCTTCCAGCGACGGTTATTCCAGCAACAGTTCTTCCGGCGTCCGTTCTTCCAGCGTCTGTTCTTCCAGCGACGGTTCTTTCAGCGACGGTTCTTCCAGCGACGGTTCTTCCAGCATCAGTTCTTCCGGCGTCCGTTCTTCCAGGGTCTGTTCTTCCAGCATCAGTTCTTCCAGCATCAGTTCATCCAGCATCAGTTCTTCCAGCGTCAGTTCTTCCGGCGTCAGTTCTTCCAGCGTCAGTTCTTCCAGCGTCAGTTCTTCCAGCGTCAGTTCTTCCCCATTTCTATTTTCACCCTATTTATTTTAAATCAATGTTTCAGTTAAGAAAAAACACAATGTAAAATTATTAACTGCAACATTATGTTTTTAGTTTATTTGTACGAGAAAAAGCACAAAGTGTTCTTTAATATCCAGGACAGTTTTTTCTATAACTTAATGTCATCATCATCAAGCTTTATTTCAGATGGAGCCATAGATTGACCTTAAACCAAGAAATCTGCTTTAGAGCAACACAAAATAATCAAATCCCATGAATCAAAGCCATTGACTCGCACATTTGTCCTTCGGCGCGATGCAGCGTCATCATTTCACCTGCACGTTTCACTCGATAATGCCTCACGGGACCTCCAGTCCAGCTCGCGCCCGCTTCCTGTCAGACGTCCCGGCGTTAACGCTTTGATTGTGACGGGCTCCTGAATCAGAACGGCTCGATAACCTCCTCAGTTCGTGTAATTAGTCTCATCTGCATCGGAGGGGAATGACTTTGAGCGAGGAGACGGTCACAGACGAGGCCGTTAAAGCGTCACGGCGCGAACAACACGCCGCGGATCAGGGATGAGATGTGTTTTCATTTCATGTGGTGTTTATAACGACAACACAGGCTAAACCTAAGAAACGCGATGATTCACCAGAAAGGGCGAATAGCAAATACAAATCTGAAGACCCTTTTCCAATATCTTGCATTTTTCTATTAATTTTGTATTGATTGAAAGGAAATATGTCATTTTTAATAAGACCACCTGACCCATTGTCTTCATCTAACTAGAAAACATTTGATCTATTGCAAACTTTTTAGAAACAGGATTGGATCGTTGTGTCTAAGGACGAGACGCTTTTGACTTTTGACCATTTTTCACACAAACTGTTTCATGGAATTCAAGTGAGAAGACTCAGTACTTGGACAAAACCCTTCACTCACGACGCTTGACGCGGAATGGCAGCCACATATCTATCTGCAAGCCATAAAAAAGTGTCGTACAGTATAAATCGAAGTACATTATTGCCCGAGAACAATTTTATTTAATATAATACATTTAAAAAGTCGAGCGTTTCTGTGTTCTTCAGAAAAACCCTTTCAGTTCAGCTCCTACAGATGAAGTCAGTATTTCTCAGTCAGTTTATCTTATCCCTTCGAGGAAACGGCTGTTGATATATTGGGCCG
Source organism: Eucyclogobius newberryi (assembly GCF_026437365.1). Lineage (NCBI taxonomy): Eukaryota > Metazoa > Chordata > Actinopteri > Gobiiformes > Gobiidae > Eucyclogobius > Eucyclogobius newberryi. The sequence goes on from NW_027315790.1 coordinate 30,436,589, forward strand.
TAAAATATAAAAATTAAATTTAAGAACCTTGTAAAATGGTGCAATGGCTCCCCTGCAGATTGAAGCCCAGGGTAGAAATACCTCATAAACACGACCCAGACTCAGAGATGTAATGATTTTCTTCATCTATGGATTGAGCAGAAGCACATTCACAGCCATGTTAACACAGCTCCACTGAAACGAGACCATTCCACCAGGACAGAGCGTGTTCCCCCGGGTTTTTAATGTATGTATTCTGCCTTATTATCTCATCCTCATCTGCACTGTAATAGTAACACACTATTAGGCCTGAATACCTGCTGCTTTGCCAAAGTATGAGTTATTCAGTTATTACATTTATTACGTTAACATTTATGTGGCTGTGAAATGGCAAATGAAACCAGACTCTGTTGTCATTTCTGTCTGAGTGTGTTCAGAATCAGAAATAATCTACATTCATTGCCAACTGGGGTAAGAAATACGGATGACATAAACAAAAACACAAATCAAGAACTTTAACTGAAGTATATTATGCATTTTTGAGCTTTTAACCCTGTTCTAACGTTGTTCCCTCATCAAAACCACACCTGGAGTTGCATTTAGCTTCATTCGCACTAGTTTGATGAATCCTGTTTAGAAGGTCCTCTCCCCCCGAGCACCAAAAACACTCCGTTCTGAATTTCCTCGACGTGTGATGTTTTCTCGATCTGTGATGTCGCTCCGGGCGGCCGTGCCAGTGTTGGTCGTGCGGCTGATATGGGCGGGGTTCCGGTATACGCCTGACGACGGAGGAACAAGAAGGTCTTTGAGAGGAGTGAAGCCAAGTCACCCTGGGCAGAGCTTCCAGACGTTTTTGCTGAACCACAACTTATAGTTTATATTTCATTACTGTTTCATTTGTAGTATTAAAAGAATAAGAACAAAACTTGTGTCCAATTTTGAAATGGGATTGTGGCTAAACTAAAATTGCGGACATACTGTACATTCAGTTAAAAGATGAATTCCAGACAGAATGTGGAGGAATCAAAGATCCTTGATTGCACAGGAAGTCTTCCTCTGGCCATAGAAACTGAGGTTTTATGCAAACTCCAGAGGAAAACACTGTGGTTTGTGTGAATTAAGTGGAGAGAAGCTAATGTTTTGTTTTACTGTTCTTTTTATGATTTTAGAAATGCTTTGTTTGATGGTTTATTGACACAGAAAGATGATGTTCTGGCATAAGGACGACTTCATCTGTTTGTACAGCCTGAGAGAAGAGGCAGTGATGTGTTTATTTAAACGAGTACACTTGTGTTTGGATTAATATATGTTAATGTATGTTTGGATACTGGCATACTTTTAATAATTGTGTTTTATGAGCCCATGAAGTGCTGGGAATTTGTATATAAGATTATAAGACACTATGACAAGTAAATTCATTAATTCATTGTATATAGTTGTATATTCATTCTGCAATGAACGAATGGATACAAAATAAATCCTTTTGCTCTGACTCATTTATATTCTGCTCAGAAAAAACCTTTTCAGTCTGTTTGTTTATTTATTTCTCATCCTTTGAGGAAACTGCTGTTCTGATATTGGGACACGAAATACTGAAATGAAGAATATTGTAAAATGCAAAGTATGTTGTATTATAGACATCCATCTATACATCTATATAACCATCCTTCCATCCATCTATACAACCATCCTTCCATCCATCTATACAACCATCCATCCATCCATACATATGTACATCCATCCATCCATATGTACATCCATCCATCCATCCATCTATACAACCATCCATCCATCCATACATATGTACATCCATCCATCCATCCATCCATACATATGTACATCCATCCATCCATCCATCCATACATATGTACATACATCCATCCATCCATACATATGTACATACATCCATCCATCCATCCATCCATACATACATACATACATATGTACATCCATCCATCCATCCATCCATGCATACATATGTACATCCATCCATCCATCCATATGTACATCCATCCATCCATCCATCCATACATACATACATATGTACATCCATCCATCCATCCATCAATCTATCCATCCATCCATCCATCCATACATCCATACATCCATACATCCATCCATACATCCATACATATGTACATCCATCCATACATCAATCAATCAATCAATCAATCAATCAATCTATACAACCATCCATCCATCCATCCATCCATCCATACATACATACATACATATGTACATCCATCCATCCATCCATCAATCCATCCATCCATCCATACATACATACATACATACATACATACATATGGATTGAAGTGAGGAAGGCAGCAGGACCTGATGGCATCAGCCCCAGGTTCCTTAAGTCCTGCGCAGATGAACTGTGTGGAGTTATGGAGCATGTCTTCAACATGAGCCTGAAGCTGAGGGTGGTACCACAGGTCTGGGAGACCTCCTGTCTGGTACCTGTGCCTAAGACTCCGCGCCCCAAAGACCTCAACAGCTTCAGGCCAGTGGCTCTCACGTCCCACCTGATGAAGACACTGGAGCGGCTAGTCCTGGACCACCTCCGCTCCACTGTGAGCTCAGCCATGGACCCGCTGCAGTTTGCATATCAGTCTGGCATCGGAGTGGAGGACGCCGTCATCTCCCTGCTGCAACGCTCTCTCTCTCACCTGGAAAAGCCTGGCAGCTCTGTGAGGATTCTGTTCTTCGATCTTTCCAGCGCCTTCAACACCATCCAGCCGCTGCTCCTGAGGGACAAGCTGGAGACGGCTGGTGTGGAGTATGACCTGGCAGAGTGGATCCTGGACTACCTCACAGACCGACCCCAGTTTGTGAGAGCCCGGAACTGTGTGTCTGACACTCGGACCTGCAGTGTGGGGGCGCCCCAGGGCACTGTCCTCGCGCCCTTTCTCTTCACCCTTTACACTGCAGACTTCAGATATGACATATTTTTGCTGTTGTCATGAGTTATTATTCTGATTATGAGTAGGTAGGAGTATTTTAAAATGGTTAAAATACAGGAATTGGCGCTGAAATGACAGAACGAGCGCGTCGCCTGCCCAATCGCCGGCCTCTTCTTGTGTGTGGAGTGTCCCTGTTCCTGACCCTGAGCTTCTCTCTCCAGATGCGGCGGTCGCTGAATGCTAATGAGCCCGATTAGCCTCCCACGCCGCATTCAGGCGCTACGGCGAACTGTCACGGCCAAAGTTCAGCTCATGCGTTCGCTCGTGATGAGGTCGTTCAAGAGGTTTAACATTGACCTCGGACCTCCGGGAGTCCCCTTTTATTTACGGACACGCTCTGGTTCGAAAAGGGCTTCGAGAGGTCGACAATGTTCCGTGAGATGCAATTCAGTGAGAAGCAAGTGGTAATTGTAAAAGAGGCCAAGCGTTTAAAGATGGAAATAGCTGCATTATCCCGTTTGAACTATTTGTCAAGAGCCGTTTGATGGAAAAGTATTGCTTTTTTGGGTGTTTTTTTGGCAACAACTCACAAAGATCAAGGTTAAGTCAAGGTATTGTCTGCATTTGACCCATCACACTAGAGAATTAAGACTTATTTATGCAGAGATCTGTGTGTTCCAAACGTTTAGTTGTCATCACTGCACTTGCACTTCTAACACTTTCTAATGTCAGGTCCGTGTTCTCTCTGAAATGACAACCAGAGGACATTTAAAGTAAGTTAGAGGATTGGGCCAAACGGAAGAAAAAATAGCATTTGGGTCACATTTGTTGGAAAAGAGGCAACAAAACAACGGGAGAAAGGTTGAGCCTCCATTGTTGCGTCGTGTTCGCTACTGCCCCCCAGAGGTTAGCGCGTGAACAACTCCATTACTACGACTCCACAACCTCCGAGGAGATGGAACGTCTCAAATGACGGACAGAAGGACGCCGTGAACGTTCAGAAGCCGCCGTGATGCGTACAGTGTGTGTTTGGAACGAAGAGCGAAAATGAGCCTTTGGGCCGAAAACTTGAGGAAGAGAAAACCCGCCAAGACCCCAACTCCATAGAGAAAGACCCTACTGAGCCCAGGATTTAAACGCCGGACCCTCGTGCCACACCATTCTCCAGTGCAATATGGATACGGATGATGCATAGAGAACATTCACACAAGGCCAGCACAAATCAATGAAATGTTGACCTAATGTATTATGGATGTAATGTTAAATAATAAAAGAATGACTGAATGAACTAGTTTACAGTCTATATTTGGAAGATTGAGGTTTAAAGTAAGATGCGTGCAGACAATGACCTATTTTTATTGGCTAATGAAGTATTTTTGTCACTGTGTGTGTACTGCTTCAGCACAGCGAGTATAGATATTTTCTTTGTGCGTGAATTTGAGTCAGAAACCGCAGTGTTGATGTAAATGTAATTATCTGTGCATTGACCGGCGTCCGCGCTCATCTATCCCACACAATCGAGCACACGCCGCGCGGCTAATCAATGCGCTAAAGCTAACAAATCTTCCGCACTATTAAACTGTTCTGCATGTATCAGCATCGCGCCGCCGGAACAGTATCGTTTACAGTCGCGTTTATGGAGGCATAAAATAAAGTCGTAAAAACAACATCACGTCCGGCTAGATCAATGGAACCTCAGCTCGGTGGTGGCTCGGCGTGGAGTCAATTACCTGCTCAGTGTTATCGTTTCGTACTGGCTCTGTTCTTTTACCACAGAAGAGCGCCACACGGAGGGAAAGGTTGGTACTTAACAGATTGAACAGAAAAAAATGAATAAACATAAGCAGTGAACACAGAAACGCTTCCACATTTAGACATCTGCACACATCTTTGTCCATCGCTCATCGTCGAGGGGCAGGTCACATGGTAACCAGCCCTGGGTGATGATATCTGACACGTTCCTCCGTATTTGAGAGATCCAAGGGTAGTCCTGGAGAGCGTGTATCACAGTCTCTGTGTTTTTTTGATATTTCTAACATTAATCATTTCTATTGATACCTATTTTATGGATGGGTGGATTTTTTAATAAATTTACGCCGGCTTCTCTGACAAACCCCACGTTATTATTTGCAAGAATTAAATCCCATGTGACATCTTCCAAAGTAAAACTGAGATCTCTCTTCCATATAGTTTTACCAGTTTTAACCTTTAACTGAGTAATGGGGCTATGGCAGAACGTCCGCCAGATTTTTCTCAATTTCAGCTTCAAACAATCTCTCGGCTGAAGATAAACCAAAAGTGATCATGTATATTGTTCTTTTACAGTATCATGTCACCAATCCATCTCATAACGTCCATGCACTGTTTATTATTATCATGTTTTAAATGTATTAAATTAAATTGTATTATTTTATTGTAATTATTGTATTATATTGTATAGTATTGTATTTATTTAATATTTTTATTTCATTGCTTTATTTTGATTTTATTGATTTTATTGATTTTATTGATTTTATTGATTTTGTTTATTTTATTTATTTTATCTATTTTATTTATTTTATCTATTTTATTTATTTTTATGTAGTTATTTTACTGTCACTGCTCTGTCTGAGGGTCCGTAACCTACTCGTTTCCGCGGGAACGCTACTGCTTTGCTCAGCACAGCATCAAACCTAACCATCTCCATGGCGACAAGCAGGTGACACGATCGGGCCGAGTTACAGGGCAGATTTGTGGACATGCTCACAGTGAGAATGCAGATATCGAAGGCATTTTTGTGCAATAAAAACACTCGTAATTGAACAACTGCGAGATGAGAGGTCATACTGTGGATCGTCGTCGGCAACGGGAAAGCATCTCCGCAGAGAACCTCCACCCGAAACGTCACATTGTGCACATATGAATGGACAATATCGCTGCTTTTCACCGCGCCGTTTGGAGGCTTTTATGTCGGCCTGCTTTTCTTACTGTGGAGCTACATTTGTGCATCTTTTATCCTCCGACGCTCCAGCTGCGAACTCTCATTTTCCCCTTGGATAATGCTCGATAACGGCGCCAAAACTAAAACACGAGCGGCACTAAACCCCCCCCCCCCCCCCCCAATGTGTCTAAACGATGAAATAACACGCCTCGTCGATGACTCCAGGAGCACAATGTCGCCACAGCTTCGCCGACATCACTCTTTCGTTTTTCGGTGGGAGAAAATGGTCTCATTTGGTCAGGCTTCCAGCTGGCGGCGCGGCAGCGATTGCGACTCTCAAAAGCCCAGATCTGTCACGCGTTATCTGCCGAGCTCAAAGCACTTTGCCACCAGAGCGCGTTCACGGGTGCAACTCCTGGCTCCAGATGAACGACTTCGCTCGGCCGCCTTCAAAAGGGAAAGGGTAAATGTGAGGGACGGGACGGGAGGGACGGGAAAGAGACGAGGCGGACGAGGGGATGAGACGACGTGAGCGGGTCGAAGGTAAGAAAGGGTCGAGTGGTCAATATTTGTGGTCGAGTAGCGGTCAAAAGTGACTGAAAAATGTACTGCTTGATTAAGAGCTTGGACGTAACATGTACCGTATTTTCTGGAAGTCGCACCGGAGTATAAGTCGTACTGGAGTATAAGTCGCACCAGCCAAAAAATGCATAATAGAGAAGAAAAAACATATATAAGTCGCACTGGAGTAAAAGTCGCACTGGAATATAAGTCGCACCGGAGTATAAGTCGCACCAGCCAAAAAATGCATAATAGAAAAAAAAAAAAAAACATATATAAGTCGCACTGGAGTATAAGTCGCACCAGCCAAAAAATGCATAATAGAGAAGAAAAAAAAACATATAAGTCGCAATGGAGTATAAGTCGCACAAGCCAAAAAATGCATCATAGAGAAGAAAAAAACACATATAAGTTGCACTGGAGTATGAAATGCAGTTGCAAGTGTGAAAATAACAAATAATATCACATATAAGTTGATCCAGAGTATAAGTATATAAGTATAAATATAAGTATAAGTCGCATCCCGGCCAAAACTATGAAAAAAGGTGCGACTTACCAAAGTACGGTATTTAAATTCTGTGCGAATGTTTGAACCATGTGATATTGTCAGCGTAAAGCTTTTGTCACAATTACTCTTCTTCTTCTTCTGTTAGTTTAAACTGCGGTGCAATAGTAAAAAAGTATTATAAAAAGTACAATTTCTTCTAGTTTCACGGATACAAACTGCAGAAATAAAGTATTTTGTCTGAAACGATGAATATACAGACATAGAAGAGGCGCAAACTGTTTCAATACAAACGGATGAACCTATGTTTTCCACAACATTGATTCGTTTAGGCAATTTACAAACCTAGATTTATAAAAGTTGGACAAAGTTTTTTTAAAATCATGACGTTCTGACCGCCATGTGGTAATTCGATGTCCGGTAAAGTCATTATTTATCTAGACGTATCGGTCTGAGGAGCCAGAATTTACGCCGCCTCAAAGGAAGTTTTAAGGGCCCAAACCATAATTTGACAGTCCGACAACGCTTTGTCTTTCGGCTCGCATAAAGCAGGTGAAATATGTCAAGTACGTCACCTAAATGTATTCTCTTTGACACTAATATGAAACCCTGGAGCTGAAGCGCCGTGACAGTGAGGCTGAACCTGAGTCGGATCTGAAATAGATCAAGTACATTTATGAGAACAGACTTTGTGGTTATGACGTTATCACTGAACACGACGTGACCCAGGACCCTCTTGCTGTGAGGCGAGGGTGCACGTTTGTGAGAGTGACGGACAGGCAGAGGCGTCAAGGGCAACAGTGAGACAGCGTTACCGCGGCAACACATGTCCATCAGCCCAACTGAGCTCAGCTGAGTCAGACTTCACGTCCCTCGAGGATGATTAAGGACAGAGAGGCACAAAGGAAGGATATTATTACACTTTTACACCTGGTTTACACTCAATTCTTTGGTTTGAAATGTGTCATCTTTTGATATCGTGTCCTGCACATACTGGAGGTTTGCTCAAGAGAACATGGAATCATAACTAAAATGAATATTACAAAAGGCATTTTTATTTGTTTTTCATTCGTATTATTTGTATTTTATTTATTTTGATCTTTTTTAATTTTAGTTGGGTCTTATTTTATTTTCTTATTTTACTTTATTTTATTGATTTTAAAATTTATTTTATTTTTTCATTTAATTAAAAAAAAACTATTTCATTTATTTCATTTATTTCATTTATTTCATTTATTTCATTTATTTCCATTTATTTCATTTATTTTATTTTATTTAATCAAACATACTATTTCATTTATTTCATTTATTAATTATTAAACATTTATTGTATAGTATTTAAAAACACAAAACATAGAGCATGACCAGAGAGAAACTACACAAAACAAAGAATACCATTAACACAGTGGAATGTCACAGAAACAAACAAACTGATTAAAAAAATAATAAAGCAAATGTTTCTTCTGTTTTCACAATCGGACTCTTCATATTGGTCGGTGTGATCCTCGTTCTTCCAGGAGCGATCTGATGTCGAGAGCGTTTCAAAGACCATCATCTGGACAGTGCTTTTGTATTTAATTAGTGGCGCGACTTGTCACTCACAAAATATGATGCCGAGGGGTCATCACGGGGTCGAACTCGGGTCAAACGCTGCTGCCCGACTTCTCCACCCGACGTCGCTGCCACTGAACTGAACGTTATGACAGTTATGAATGTACACGATCTGAGCCAGGCAGAAAATGCTGTTTAAATACTGATGCAACGCCAACTTCAACTGTTTAACGTCAAAATCCCAACGTTCCGAGATCCTGACGAAGAAAAGCGCTTTTGCTGTGCGTTTTGATCGATCTGACGTGTTTAATTGACCAAACGATACACAAAATGACAATGAAAATGATCATATACCTCAATATCATGGATGTAATGTTGAAGGTGTTTGCTGAAATGTACTTTGCGAACATTTCTGTCGAATGCTACGTCGATTCTGCTTTTCTTTTTAATCGTAATTCTCCTGCGCGCCCGGCTGGGAAACACAAGTGGGACGGTCGGATTCCAGACGGGCAGAGGGACGTGCCAGAATCCTCCCACGCCGTCAGGTTTGTGTTGAGAGACGGACAAAGTACATGTAATTGTTATTGAGTGTTGCAGCCAAAAAGTGGTGAGTCAGAGGGAGGCGTGGCTTCTGTCAAAGTCAATACGACGGCTCCGAGCTGAATCTCAATGATGGAACTCACTTCTAAACGCTTTCATCCAAGGTTTCTGTCTAAAACAAACCTTAATTTAATGAGACGCAGACATTTCGAGGACGTGTTTTCATTTGATGGTCTCCAAAGGTCCAGGTCAAGAGGTCAAACCAAGATGGAGGCGTCTCATTAAGCCGCCATGATCTCCTCACATCTCTCACTGTCTCATGCTCGTTGTATATTTGCAGTACTTAAGGTATTTGACAGAAAAACACATAATCCTTTCACATTTGAAGCTTTTGTAAATGTTTAAACGTGTCACCGCCGTTTTCTGACTGTCGCCTCTCCGCAGATCTGACCTGTAGTCTGGCCTAGTGGCGTCACCTGCTTGTCTCCATGTTGAAAGTTACATTTCTGTTGCAGTTCAACTATTTATTTGCAAAACTTTGGTTGAATTCAGGTGTTAGTTTCAAGCTCTGGTCTCTCGATTTCCCCCCGTGGCCGCACTTACACACAGACACACACAGGGGGCGGTGTTAAGGTTATGAATATTCATTTACTCATTAGCGCCGTCAGTACAATCTGTGTCTTAATCAGAAGTGACACAAAAAGACAAAAATAGCCCCGACGCACGGCGAGTTGTTTAATCTTTATTTAACCAGGAAAGTCCCACCGTGATTCAGCATCTGTGACAGTCCTGGCCCCTGATTGGACCACCCGTATCTTCCAGAGTAAAAGTCGCACCAGCCAAAAAATGCATAATAGAGAAGAAAAAAACATATATAAGTCGCACTGGAGTATAAGTCGCATTTTTGGGGACCAAGAACAGACATTTCCTCTTGAAATGCAGTTTAAAATAATAACAGATGAGAGAACATGGTGAATAGGTGTACGTATGCTAACGCTAACACCTTCAGCTACATGACGTATGCTAACGCTAACACCTTCAGCTACATGACGTATGCTAACGCTAACACCTTCAGCTACATGAGGCACAGACAGAACTGTGGTAAGTGTCTGGTATGTTAACGTAACATATGAACAGTTATTCAGATAACTATAGCATAAAGAACATGCTAACAAGTTTAGCAAAGCATCAGTTTTACCCCAAATCACTAAATCCATTGAATTCTTCTTCCTCTGTGTCACATCTAAACAACTCCACAAACTCCAGAGGAAGAGGAAGTGCAGATTCTTCTTCTGAAAAACAAATAATATCACATATTATTATCCCGGCCAAAACTATGAAAAAAGGTCCGGAAAATACGGTATTTCTTTATTCATTTGAACAAGGGTTGTGCGCATTAATGAACATTTCTGTAAATCTGCCGGTTCCAGTTGCAAAGCTCATTCTCATCTGTCGTCAAGCGCAACAGACAGAACAGTACAAACATTAAAAGACCCGTTGGGCGTTTGTCTGCGACGCCCGTGGATCGATGTATTTTGGACGTCTTGAATCACGACATTGATCCAAAACAACAAGAACTCCACTCACTTTTGTGCTGAAAACCGAAATGGCTCCGCGACGACGCCCAATCCTACGTGTGCCGCCGTTTAACAAAATAAGAGCGTTGGGCGTGACGCGGGGAGAACCTGAGAATAAAGATGACTCAGACATGTATAAAATCACTCTGAATACAACTTTGAGCGGTTTAACGACTCTATTGTGGCTAAAAGTTCTTACAGGTCTTCTTTCATTGTACAGTTTGTCAGATCTAATAATGAGTTAAAAAGCTGCATAAAAGTCCACGCAATTAAAAGAAAAACAATATTAAAATTCAGGCAATGCTCGGGCAGCACAGAGGACGGACCTTGAACATCTTGACCTCGTGCTCCAGGCGCTAACAAAGTTTAAGTATTCAAAGTCATGACCCAAACCTCGTTAGCTTGGCCAGGTCTCTCCGTCCAACACCGCGAGGAGGCGTCCCCCCCGAGCGCCCGCCGCACGCTAATATTCAACATTTTGCACATTGTAGAACGTATTTTGAGAGTCTGATGTGCCCCTTGTGTAATCCTGGCTTTGATCTGCTCAGTGGTCACGTCGAGAATAAAAGGTTCGACTTCAGACCCCCCGCTTTACTTATTCTAATCTATGATTCCGACTGATCCCGGACGAGCCCCTGATCTCGCATGTAAACGTGCAGCTGTTTCCTAAAGCGCGTACCGGACCGCGTTAGCAGGAGGGTTATCTCGTTTCAGGTTGGCAAGGATACGACCCGTGACGAGGTGGTGCCACGTCGTGTCCACCGGGGGCAGCGGCCGCAGCTTTAGCCCATTGCGTTAAGAAGACTGCGCTAACGACGCGGGGAAGATGAAAGCGGCTTTTGTTTCAGTCCATCAGCGCCGGGTCCTAACAACGACACCACGGCCCCTCGGCTCCTCGGCCCCTCGGCCCCTCGGCCCCTAATGGACAGGAAGTGTGTTTGAGAGCTCCCCCCGCTGGCCCCCGCTCACCCCTGCAGTTTGAACACAGTTATTAGAATTTAGAAGTTTAGAGATGCGGGTTTGGACGCGAGAGTGCGATTAGTGTGATATACGCAACACGTGTGTGAGGGCGTCGACCACAAGAGGGCGTCTTGTGTTTAGAGTTATTCAAGCATGCTAAGCTATCTCGACACGCCCGCTGCTTTGTTTTAGCCAAAAGATGAAATAAATACATCATAAAAATATAAACAGGAAACGTGTAAAAATCCTCTGAATCCTTTGAAAAACTACAAAGGATTTTTAGACAGCGCAACATTCCCGTTTCATGTCCGAGTTCTCAGACGAGGGCGGCAGATTGAGAATGAGACGGTGTCAAAAACTGTGTCCGGACGACTACAACTCCAGGATTTATCAAAGAAAGGAAAGAAAGGAATATGTTCAATTCGATGGTGATTAAGTGAAGCAAATTGGCAACATGTATTTAGGAAATCTATAGCGAACGTGTCAGTCTTAGATTTAGTTATAATGGTAATAGACTTTAAACTCACACTCCGGCATTTTCTATGTAGAGCAGAAAATGTTTAGCTTTTTTTTCTTTTCTAAATTGACCAATTTCAGGCAATTGCTGCAAACCTGAACGGCCCCGACGACAGAATAACGTTCATTTAATACAATCTGTCAAAGGGCGACATAAAGACATGTTTGTACCCCGCCAGCAAACGGACGATTCCTTTGATTCTGAGCTGAAATGTGAGAAATATTTGAGGATAGTTATTAGTCCTAACTTGACATACTTCGCAGCAGAGATTGTGTATAATTGATGCCATTCGAAGCACTTGACGGACTTCGCGGTGCTTCATGTCTGGAGTGTCCACGTCCTGCTCGACTCCATGAAATACCTGGAGTGTTACGCATCATGGCGCTACCTATTTCCATGGAGACGCGCGGGCGACGCCGCCAGGTCAAGTCACAGGTCAGATCTGTGGAGAAAAGGCAGCGCTCACAGTAGAATGTACAGTATGTTTTGAGATTTCGAGCCTTAAAAACACGTATAGTTGATTCATTGAAAGAGAAGTTAAATGTCATACTGTTGGCGGCCTTGAGGGGGCGATCACACCCGTTTGGACACTTACGTAGTTTGATTGAGAAGTAAAAGTTGAAGCGAGTCTGATTTGGACTTCACAAACATATCAGGCACATGCCGTAACTCACTCTTTGCTCTCAGATAGATTTATTTGAGCCAGACTCTGACGATCTGCACTGTTTTTTTGTGTCATAAAGTTTTGCAATATTACATAAAATAACAAGGATTTTTTACTTCCTGCTCACATGCGGTCTATTTCTCCCGTTTATCTCGGTTTGAAGTCACCAGACACCCTCGGGGCCTGCTCATGCCCTGACCCTTACCCTATCCCGCACTGACCATCACACACACACACACACACACTCGTTCATTCCCCGGTTCACCACAGCATCCCAGCATGCACCAGCTCAGCATTTACTGCCAAGGCCCGGCAGACGTGAGACCAACCAGGACCTGTCATGTACCACCAATTCTGCTCCAAACCAACGAGGACCTGGTCAGGAGTTTATCGTTTTGTGTCCTGCCAACAGCCTGGGCACAAAGCCTCAGTTTGCCCAGTCCGTGAAGCTAAAGTTAGCGGAGCGTGCTAGCCTCCAAGACCAGAGGCAGAGGGCGCTACTGAGACTAACAGTTCAGTGCAACGCTGTAAGAATGTACTTATTAATGGCCAAGAGATTACTGCTACTAACTACTGCTACTTACTACTACTACTACTACTGCTACTACTACTACTACTACTACTACTGCTGCTGCTGCTGCTGCTACTGCTGCTACTACTACTGCTACTACTACTACTACTACTACTACAACTACTACTACTACTACTACTACTACTACTACTACTACTGCTACTACTACTGCTACTAACTACTACTACTAACTACCAATACTACTACTACTACTACTACTACTACTACTACTAACTACTACTACTACTACTACAGCCCATGTTTGGAGGTGGTCTTGGTACGGTTCTTTAGCCAAAAGATCCGGTACTTGCAGTATGGTGTAGTTCACATTTTACAGGTATTCGATGAAGTACTTCCAGGCTAAAAACACCATCTAATAACTGTGAATTTGATTTGAGTTTAGACTCTATGGTCATAACCTGGACTTTTATTTGTGAGAATCCATCTGGCCTGACTTCCTCTGTTGGCCCGATTGGCCTATCACAGCGCAGCGTTTGGGCGGAGCCAAAGGTGAAACGCCCAGGCGATCCAGAACAAACGACGACGACGGAAGAATTTAAACCTTCTTTGGCAGAAATACGGACCATTTGGTTAAAACAGACTTGCACATAGCGCCACCTTGTGCATTTAACGGGAAAGTTGTCTGTGCTTTTTACTCTAATGGAATTTAACCGCGTTTGTAACGGCCAATCAGCTTCAAGGATGTGTCATGATGTTCCACTTTTCCAGATACATTTTTTGGAACAGTGTTTTCGAGACGAGTTACAGCCGTATTAAAAAAAATTCAAAAAAATAAAAAAACATTTAAAAGGAAATAGAAAGAAGAAAGAAAAAACATGCTTGGATCGCTAATTTGCTATACCGTATTTTCCGGACTATAAATCACACCTTTTTTCATAGTTTTGGCCGGGGTGCGACTTATACTTATATTTATACTTATATACTTATACTTAGCGACTTATATGTGATATTATTTGTTATTTTCACACTTGCAACTGCATTTCATTCTCCAGTGCGACTTATATATGCTTTTTTCTTCTCTACTATGCATTTTTTGGCAAGTGCGACTTATTATCTGGAAAATACGATAATTAAAAATGCAAAACGATGCCACAAAATCAAAATTCCAGCCTCATATTTCATGCGTGGGATATAATAAACGGTGAATCCTCGGCTCGCACGTGGCACATGCAGCAGCCTCTCTGCAGCTGCCTCACTCGTCTCCTTTATTCACACTTAATTGGGATCATTATTCCGCAGACACTCATCCTCTTCCACTCCTCCATCCCGGCTCCAGAGGCGGGGCCAGCGCCGCTCGGGGCAGAACGTGCAAATGTTGTTCTTTTGGTTTATTTTAATAACAATATTCAGATTATATTTGAACAATGCATCCAGAATTGGCAAATATAAGCCTGTGATTGACTTGGTTTGAGTTCAAGTAAAACACACAACGGGAATGGACCATAAAATGAAGCTAAAAAATTAAACAAATAAATAAATACATTAAATAAAATAAATAAAAATAAATAAAATAATTAGAATAAATACAATAAAATAAATAAATAAAATAAATAAAATAAATAAAATAAATAAAATAAATAAAATAAATAAAATAAATAAAATAAATAAATAAAATAAAATAAAATAAAATAAAATAAATAAAATAAATAAAAACGGGAATGGACCATAAAATGGACCATAAAATGAAGCTAAAAAAATAAACAAATAAATAAATACATTAAATAAAATAAATAAAAATAAATAAAATAATTAGAATAAATAAAATAAATAAAATAAATAAATAAAATAAATAAAATAAATAAAATAAATAAAATAAATAAAATAAATAAAATAAATACAATAAATACAATAAATACAATAAAATAAATTAAATAATAATGCTACAGTTTGTCTTTTTTAGGTCATTTTATAGACTATACTCAATTAGGCATATCTCCAAAACATCCATTTTAATATTTTCCCTTTGTTGATGTATTTCAAACCTCTAATGACAGAAAATAGCTGTTGTTGACGTTGCAGGTCATTTAGAGAAATTGTGTTTATTTGTCAAAACTGTGTCAAAACAAACTAAGGAAAATAAATGTCAAATTACTATTTCCTATCTAGTTTAAAAGTCAAAGCTGCTTTTATGATGCTCTGATATAAACTGTTTAAAAGGCTTCGTTGCTTTAGCTTTAGCAGAGATGATCAGCTCTTTCTCCAAACCACATCTGTCTAAACAAAAGCACGAGACTCGGCCCGGTTCAAATTTCCGGATGTTCTGCTTCTTCAGGGATGTTCATCTGCTTCAGGGATGTTCTGCTGCTTCAGGGATGCTCTGCTGCTTCAGGGATGTTCATCTGCTTCAGGGATGTCCTGCTGCTTCAGGGATGTTCTGCTGCTTCAGGGATGTTCTGCTGCTTCAGGGATGTTCTGCTGCTTCAGGGATGTTCTGCTGCTTCAGGGATGTTCTGCTGCTTCAGGGATGATCTGCTGCTTCAGGGATGTTCTGCTGCTTCAGGGATGCTCTGCTGCTTCAGGGATGTTCATCTGCTTCAGGGATGTCCTGCTGCTTCAGGGATGTTCTGCTGCTTCAGGGATGTTCTGCTGCTTCAGGGATGTTCTGCTGCTTCAGGGATGTTCTGCTGCTTCAGGGATGTTCTGCTGCTTCAGGGATGATCTGCTGCTTCAGGGATGTTCTTCTGCTTCAGGGATGTCCTGCTGCTTCAGGGATGTTCTTCTGCTTCAGGGATGTTCTGCTGCTTCAGGGATGTTCTGCTGCTTCATGGATGTTCTGCTGCTTCAGGGATGTTCTGCTGCTTCAGGGATGTTCTGCTGCTTCATGGATGTCCTGCTGCTTCAGGGATGTTCTGCTGCTTCAGAGATGGTCTGCTGCTTCAGGGATGTTCTGATGCTTCAGGGATATTCTGATGCTTCAGGGATGGTCTGCTGCTTCAGGGATGGTCTGCTGCTTCAGGGATGTTCTGATGCTTCAGGGATGGTCTGCTGCTTCAGGGATGTTCTGCTGCTTCAGGAATGTTCTGCTGCTTCAGGGATGGTCTGCTGCTTCAGGGTTGGTCTGCTGCTTCAGGGATGTTCTGCTGCTTCAGGGATGGTCTGATGCTTCAGGGTTGGTCTGCTGCTTCAGGGATGTTCTTCTGCTTCAGGGATGTCCTGCTGCTTCAGGGATGTTCTGCTGCTACAGGGATGGTCTGCTGCTTCAGGGATGTTCTTCTGCTTCAGGGATGATCTGCTGCTTCAGGGATGTTCTTCTGCTTCAGGGATGTCCTGCTGCTTCAGGGATGGTCTGCTGCTTCAGGGTTGGTCTGCTGCTTCAGGGATGTTCTGCTGCTTCAGGGATGGTCTGATGCTTCAGGGTTGGTCTGCTGCTTCAGGGATGTTCTTCTGCTTCAGGGATGTCCTGCTGCTTCAGGGATGTTCTGCTGCTACAGGGATGGTCTGCTGCTTCAGGGATGTTCTTCTGCTTCAGGGATGATCTGCTGCTTCAGGGATGTTCTTCTGCTTCAGGGATGTCCTGCTGCTTCAGGGATGTTCTGCTGCTTCAGGGATGTTCTGCTGCTTCAGAGATGGTCTGCTGCTTCAGGGATGTTCTGATGCTTCAGGGATATTCTGATGCTTCAGGGATGGTCTGCTGCTTCAGGGATGGTCTGCTGCTTCAGGGATGTTCTGATGCTTCAGGGATGGTCTGCTGCTTCAGGGATGTTCTGCTGCTTCAGGAATGTTCTGCTGCTTCAGGGATGGTCTGCTGCTTCAGGGTTGGTCTGCTGCTTCAGGGATGTTCTGCTGCTTCAGGGATGGACTGATGCTTCAGTGTTGGTCTGCTGCTTCAGGGATGTTCTTCTGCTTCAGGGATGATCTGCTGCTTCAGGGATGTTCTTCTGCTTCAGGGATGTCCTGCTGCTTCAGGGATGTTCTGCTGCTACAGGGATGGTCTGCTGCTTCAGGGATGTTCTTCTGCTTCAGGGATGATCTGCTGCTTCAGGGATGTTCTTCTGCTTCAGGGATGTCCTGCTGCTTCAGGGATGTTCTGCTGCTTCAGGGATGTTCTGCTGCTTCAGAGATGGTCTGCTGCTTCAGGGATGTTCTGCTGCTTCAGGGATGCTCTGCTGCTTCAGGGATGCTCTGATGCTTCAGGGATGGTCTGCTGCTTCAGGGATGTTCTGCTGCTTCATGGATATTCTGCTGCTTCAGGGATGTTCTGATGCTTCAGGGATGTTCTGCTGCTTCAGGGATATTCTGCTGTTTCAGGGATGTTCTGCTGCTTCAGGGATGGTCTGCTTCTTCAGGGATGATCTGCTGCTTCAGGGATGGTCTGCTGCTTCAGGGCTGTTCTGCTGCTTCATGGATGTTCTGCTGCTTCAGGGATGCTCTGCTGCTTCAGGGATGTTCTGCTGCTTCAGGGATGATCTGCTGCTTCAGGGATGTTCTGCTGCTTCAGGGATGTTCTGCTGCTTCAGGGATGGTCTGCTGCTTCAGGGATGCTCTGCTGCTTCAGGGATGATCAGCTGCTTAAGGGATGGTCTGCTGCTTCAGGGATGATCTGCTGCTTAAGGGATGGTCTGCTGCTTCAGGGATGTTCTGATGCTTCAGGGTTTGTCTGCTGCTTCAGGGATGTTCTTCTGCTTCAGGGATGATCTGCTGCTTCAGGGATGGTCTGCTGCTTCAGGGCTGTTCTGCTGCTTCATGGATGTTCTGCTGCTTCAGGGATGCTCTGCTGCTTCAGGGATGTTCTGCTGCTTCAGGGATGATCTGCTGCTTCAGGGATGTTCTGCTGCTTCAGGGATGTTCTGCTGCTTCAGGGATGGTCTGCTGCTTCAGGGATGCTCTGCTGCTTCAGGGATGATCAGCTGCTTAAGGGATGGTCTGCTGCTTCAGGGATGATCTGCTGCTTAAGGGATGGTCTGCTGCTTCAGGGATGTTCTGATGCTTCAGGGTTTGTCTGCTGCTTCAGCGACGTTCTTCTGCTTCAGGGATGATCTGCTGCTTCAGGGATGTTCTGATGCTTCAGGGATGGTCTGCTGCTTCAGGGATGTTCTGCTGCTTCAGGGATGTTCTGCTGCTTCAGGGATGGTCTGCTGCTTCAGGGATGATCTGCTGCTTCAGGGATGTTCTGCTGCTTCAGGGATGGTCTGCTGCTTCAGGGATGTTCTGATGCTTCAGGGATATTCTGCTGCTTCAGGGATGATCTGCTGCTTCAGGGATGATCTGCTGCTTAAGGTATGGTCTGCTGCTTCAGGGATGTTCTGCTGCTTCAGGGATGTTCTGCTGCTTCAGGGATGGTCTGCTGCTTCAGGGATGGTCTGATGCTTCAGGGATGTTCTGATGTTTCAGGGATGATCTGCTGCTTCAGGGATGATCTGCTGCTTAAGGGATGTTCTGCTGCTTCAGGGACTGTCTGCTGCTTCAGGGATGATCTGCTGCTTCAGGGATGTTCTGCTGCTTCAGGGATGTTCTGCTGCTTCAGGGATGTTCTGCTGCTTCAGGGATGGTCTGCTGCTTCAGGGATGATCTGCTGCTTCAGGGATGTTCTGCTGCTTCAGGGATGGTCTGCTGCTTCAGGGATGTTCTGATGCTTCAGGGATATTCTGCTGCTTCAGGGATGATCTGCTGCTTCAGGGATGATCTGCTGCTTAAGGTATGGTCTGCTGCTTCAGGGATGTTCTGCTGCTTCAGGGATGTTCTGCTGCTTCAGGGATGGTCTGCTGCTTCAGGGATGGTCTGATGCTTCAGGGATGTTCTGATGTTTCAGGGATGTTCTGATGTTTCAGGGATGTTCTGCTGCTTCAGGGATGTTCTGCTGCTTCAGGGACTGTCTGCTGCTTCAGGGATGATCTGCTGCTTCAGGGATGTTCTGCTGCTTCAGGGATGTTCTGCTGCTTCAGGGATGGTCTGCTGCTTCAGGGATGGTCTCATGCTTCAGGGATGCTCATCTGCTTCAGGGATGTTTGGCTGCTTCAGGGTTGTTCGGCTGCTTCAGGGATGTTCTGCTGCTTCAGGGATGTTCTGCTGCTTCAGGGATGGTCTGCCGCTTCAAGGATGTTCTGCTGCTTCGGGGATGCTCTGCTGCTTCAGAGATGCTCTGCTGCTTCAGGGATGTTCATCTGCTTCAGGGATGTCCTGCTGCTTCAGGGATGTTCTGCTGCTTCAGGGATGTTCTGCTGCTTCAGGGATGTTCTTCTGCTTCAGGGATGGTCTGCTGCTTCAGGGATGTTCTTCTGCTTCAGGGATGCTCTGCTGCTTCAGGGATGTTCTGCTGCTTCAGGGATGGTCTGCTGCTTCAGGGATGTTCTTCTGCTTCAGGGATGCTCTGCTGCTTCAGGGATGTTCTGCTGCTTCAGGGATGCCCTGCTGCTTCAGGGATGTTCTGCTGTGGCGTCAGAGGAGAGGTGGAGACAAAAGCGTGACACAGAGCAACACGAGTCCCTCTGGATTTGAAAAACGTGAGGTTCTTGTAACACTTGGATACCAACCGCCATAAAACACCAAAGAAGAAGAAGAAGAAGAAGACTGACCTGAAGGAGCAGAACCCACGGGATGTCCCGGAGAGGAGGGGGTTTAGGGTTCAAATCTCTGTTCTGATGGCTGCTCAATACAATCTTATATCCACTATGTTAACAGATCAATAGCACACAAAAAAAGCTAAATACAATATATATAACAAGTTACAAGCTTTTTGTTTGGGTGAAGAGTAAAGAGTCATGTTTTAGTTTCATTGCGTAAATACAGTATGTTCTTTTCGTTTGAGCCGAGTTTGAATAATTGTGATCCAAAGAGCCTGGCTTCAGATTTATGTGGGATTTAAATGTGGCTTATGTTAATTTATGTAAAAAAAAAAAAAAAAAAAAAAAAAAAAAAAAATTTAAAACTGAATATTTGATTGTTCAGAGGTTTATTTATTCATTCTAAAATCCTGACCATGTACAATTAGAACATAGATGTTGCCGTTTGATTCATTGTACCAGAGTTGGCCTTAGATCTGCAGAAAAGGAAAACAGACAAACATTTGAAAATACAGAAGTTACACTATTTATACAAGTTTGCAGTGTATGTATATGTATTGCAACTCAATACAATACAATACAAATCAATGATCTGTTTCCAGTATCACTGCACGGATTGGGGTTTTCAAAGGTCTTTTTATGTCATTAAATATGTTTAGGAAATTAAACGCATTTATACATTTTTCTTTTTTCTTTTTTAAGGTTTGAAAACTTGGTATGTTAAAATTACCTGCCTCAATACCAGGTCAGATCTGTGGAGAGGCGGCTTCGCTCAAAAACATGTGTTTTACAAGGAATGTTTTTCGAATTAACAAAACACTTAAGTGAAATTTGACCTTCCACCTTTGAACAAAGCCTATGTAAATTATGAATTCAGATAAGATCAGATAAGCCTTTATTTGTCCTGCAATGGGTAAATTCCAGTGTTGCAACACAAACTAGGTACAGAAGTAAATAATAAAGAACAGATAACTCATACAAAACTTTAAAAAACACTTTTAATAGAAAAATTCCTATAAGAAAACCTCTTATACTCTTAATAAAAAGTAGAAATAATAACAATAGTAAAACTCTTATTTACAGCTGTTATATGGACAGATAATTCATAATGTATAAGTTTAGAAGCGTGATATACAGTTTTACTCATAATATAAATGAATCAAAGTGTGTTTTTTCCCCTCATTCCCCGTCCACTTTTGAGTAACACCAAGAGCAGTATCTTAATTGACCAATCAAAGCCTTTTCTTCGCTTTGGCCTGATCTGAAATTTGCTTTGACTCAAATGGACCTGTGAAAACCAGAGCCGAGTCTTTAATAATTTACACACAGAAGATCGATTCATGAACATCGCCGTTATCATCCCGTGTTACAGATGGAACAGCCTGTATTCATGTATTCATGCTGTATTCATGCTGTATTCATGCTGTATTCATGTACTCATGCTGTATTCATGCTGTATTCATGTACTCATGCTGTATTCATGTACTCATGCTGTATTCATGCTGTATTCATGTACTCATGCTGTATTCATGTACTCATGCTGTATTCATGCTGTATTCATGTATTTATGCTGTATTCATGTACTCATGCTGTATTCATGCTGTATTCATGTACTCATGCTGTATTCATGCTGTATTCATGTACTCATGCTGTATTCATGTATTCATGCTGTATTCATGCTGTATTCATGTACTCATGCTGTATTCATGCTGTATTCATGTACTCATGCTGTATTCATGTATTCATGCTGTATTCATGTACTCATGCTGTATTCATGCTGTATTCATGTACTCATGCTGTATTCATGCTGTATTCATGTACTCATGCTGTATTCATGTATTCATGCTGTATTCATGTACTCATGCTGTATTCATGCTGTATTCATGTACTCATGCTGTATTCATGCTGTATTCATGTACTCATGCTGTATTCATGCTGTATTCATGTATTTATGCTGTATTCATGTACTCATGCTGTATTCATGCTGTACTCATGTACTCATGCTGTATTCATGCTGTATTCATGTACTCATGCTGTATTCATGCTGTATTCATGTACTCATGGTGTATTCATGTATTCATGCTGTATTCATGCTGTATTCATGTACTCATGCTGTATTCATGCTGTATTCATGTACTCATGCTGTATTCATGCTGTATTCATGTACTCATGCTGTATTCATGCTGTATTCATGTATCCATGCTGTATTCATGTACTCATGCTGTATTCATGCTGTATTCATGTACTCATGCTGTATTCATGTATTCATGCTGTATTCATGTACTCATGCTGTATTCATGCTGTATTCATGTACTCATGCTGTATTCATGTACTCATGCTGTATTCATGCTGTATTCATGTACTCATGCTGTATTCATGTATTCATGCTGTATTCATGTACTCATGCTGTATTCATGCTGTATTCATGTACTCATGCTGTATTCATGCTGTATTCATGTACTCATTCTGTATTCATGTATTCATGCTGTATTCATGCTGTATTTATGTATTCATGCTGTATTCATGTACTCATGCTGTATTCATGCTGTATTCATGTACTCATTCTGTATTCATGTATTCATGCTGTATTCATGCTGTATTCATGTACTCATGCTGTATTCATGCTGTATTCATGTACTCATGCTGTATTCATGCTGTATTCATGTATTCATGCTGTATTCATGTACTCATGCTGTATTCATGCTGTATTCATGTACTCATGCTGTATTCATGTATTCATGCTGTATTCATGCTGTATTCATGTACTCATGCTGTATTCATGCTGTATTCATGTACTCATGCTGTATTCATGCTGTATTCATGTATTCATGCTGTATTCATGTATTCATGCTGAATTCATGTACTCATGCTGTATTCATGTTGTATTCATGTACTCATGCTGTATTCATGTATTCATGCTGTATTCATGTACTCATGCTGTATTCATGCTGTATTCATGTACTCATGCTGTATTCATGCTGTATTCATGTATTCATGCTGTATTCATGTACTCATGCTGCATTCATGCTGTATTCATGTACTCATGCTGTATTCATGCTGTATTCATGTATTCATGCTGTATTCATGCTGTATTCATGCTGTATTCATGCTGTATTCATGCTGTATTCATGTACTCATGCTGTATTCATGCTGTATTCATGTACTCATGCTGTATTCATGCTGTATTCATGTACTCATACTGTATTCATGCTGTATTCATGTATTCATGCTGTATTCATGCTGTATTCATGTACTCATGCTGTATTCATGCTGTATTCATGCTGTATTCATGTACTCATGCTCGTACACTGCACCGTAGAATACAATGAAATCCAATGAAAATACATCATTTGAATTCTGGATATTGTGGTGTTTAGTCCTTCACTGTCTATAACGTGTTCATATATATTTATATGTTTTTCAAGGACAGTATATTAAAGGGCCCATATTATGCACAATCGATGTTTCAGAGCTTTTAACCTTCTTACACTGTCATCGGTGCCTCATATGCCCAAAGTTGTTTTTTTAATTGATTCCTACAGTCTTTAGCTAGAGCGCAGACGAACACGTAACACCCCCCCCTCTACCTGTAGCATGCCCCCCCCTGTACCTGTAACACCCTCCTCTACCTGTAGCATGCCCCCCCTGTACCTGTAACATGCCCCCCCTGTACCTGTAACACCCCCCTTGTACCTGTAACACCCCCCCTGTACTTGTAACATGCCCCCCCTGTACATGCGCCCCCTGTACCTGTAACACCCCCCCTTGTACCTGTAACACCCCCCCTGTACCTGTAACATGCCCCCCCTGTACCTGTAACACCCCCTGTACCTGTAACACCCCCCTTTGTACCTGTAACACACCCCCCTGTACCTGTAACACGCCCCCCCCGTACTTGTAACACCCCCCTGTACCTGTAACACCCCCTGTACCTGTAACACGCCCCCCCGCACTTGTAACACCACCCTGTACCTGTAACATGCCCCCCCTGTACCTGTAACATGCCCCCCCTGTACCTGTAACACCCCCCTTGTACCTGTAACACCCCCTGTACCTGTAACACGCCCCCCTGTACCTGTAACACCCCCCCTGTACCTGCAACACCCCCCTGTACCTGTAACACGCCCCCCCGTACTTGTAACACCCCCCCTGTACCTGTAATACGCCCCCCCTGTACCTGTAACACCCCCCCTGTACCTGTAACACGCCCCCCTGTACCTGTAACACCCCCCTGTACCTGTAACACGCCCCCCCTGTACCTGTAACACCCCACCGTACCTGTAACACGCCCCCCCCTGTACCTGTAACATCCCCCCCTCTGTACCTGTAAACCCCCCCCTTGTACCTGTTACACGCCCCCCTGTACTTGTAACACGCCCATTGCGACCGGAAGGGCATCCAGGGTAAACCTCAGTTGTAAACTCTGGGTCAACATTTGACTCTTTAGATATATATTTGTATTTAGAGAGATGCAACCAGTATACATTCTTTTCATGGCAGATGGCATATTTTTGGGCCAGTTTTCATAGTTTATATAAAATATATATATAAAATATATGATTCAACGTGTCTGAAGAAAAGTGACGATACAGTTCAGTGTTTTACACAATACAATTTAAACAGAAAATAAGTACATTTATATGCCAATGTCTATTGGCATTTAATCGGCCCAAACAAACTCACAGCCGAGAAATGTAAGGCCAAAATCCAAAAAGCAAAA
Organism: Eucyclogobius newberryi; assembly: GCF_026437365.1. Lineage (NCBI taxonomy): Eukaryota > Metazoa > Chordata > Actinopteri > Gobiiformes > Gobiidae > Eucyclogobius > Eucyclogobius newberryi. Next base: position 30,461,081 of record NW_027315790.1, read on the forward strand.
CAATGCAAATATCAGTGGAATATGTTGCCCGCTCAGTTTTTTATTTCATTTTTAGTGTTTAAACTATTAGGCGTTCTCTGTCAGCATAAATACGTCATAAGGCGCTGGTACAGCTGGCAGCCCGGTGTAAACGCTCTCTCTTCTTTCTCACACTTATTGTGCTTTATCTCCTATATTTTGTAAATATAGTAAGTATATTTTTTCTATTTTACTGTACGATAGGGACACGCGCTGGAATAGTTTTTTAATTCAACTGTTTTTGACTTTTTTCGGCTGGATTTGAGCGTTTTTCGTTGCGTTCGTTGTGTTGTTGTGACGTGAGCTAGCTCCGAGCGAGCCCACCAGCCCCCCCCCCCCGCGCCCTCCGGCCGCGCTAAAGTACGGCGTGTCGTCGGTACACGTTTATATACACGTTTATATACACGTTTATATGAAAGAGGAACTTCACGAACGATCGGGACACGCACTGGAATCGCTTTAAATTAACTTGTTTTGACTTTATTCGGCTGGATTGAGTGTTTTCGTCGTGTCGTTGCTATGTGCCTTGGCTCTGAGTCCCCCGGCTCCGGCCCCGCCCCCCGGCCGGCGCCGTACCGCGTTTACACAAAGGAGGAACTCATGAAACTGCGGAGAACAGTCGTCTTACCCGGAGATCGTCACGTTATCCCGGCGGACATCCTAAGGAAAACGCGACGAGGCAGACGGGCTGGACGTAAACTCCGAGAGAAGAGAGGGACAAACAGGAAGTCGGTTCCCGCCGTAGTCATGGGTAATGTGAGGTCCCTTCAAAATAAAATGACGGAAATAGCGAGCCTCATGCGGTCCCAGAGGATTTATAGGGACAGCAGTGTCTTGATTTTCACAGAGACCTGGTTAACAGCAGAAATGCCAGACTCTATTGTAGGTTTGGACAATTTTCATCTGCTGCGGGCGGACAGAACGAGAGAATGCGGGAAGAAAAAAGGTGGAGGTCTGGCGGTGTATGTGAACACGAGCTGGTCCAAACCCGAACACTGCACAGTGAGGGAGCAGCTATGTAACAAGGATATTGAACTATTGGCTATTGGCATGAGGCCATATTATCTGCCCCGGGAGTTCTCACATGTGATTTTGATCGCAGTCTATGTGGCCCCGTCTGCCAATGCTGAAGATGCTTGTGAAGCACTGCTCTCCTGCACTTGTAGGCTGCAAACACAGCATCCACAGGCTCTCTTCCTCATCTCTGGTGACTTTAACCACGCTTCTCCCTCTTCTGTTCTACCAACATACACCCAGTATGTTACCTGCCCCACCAGAGAGAATAGAACATTGGACTTGTTTTTTGCCAACACCAAGGAGGCTTATTCTTCTTCCCCCCTCCCTCCCCTGGGCAGCTCGGACCACAACCTTGTACATCTGAGGCCTGTGTATGAACCCATCGTGCGCAGGCAGCCTGTGGTGTCCCGTGAGGTGAGGATGTGGTCTGCTGAGAGCGAGGAGGCTCTGAGGGACTGCTTCAGCACCACTGTCTGGACTGAGCTTTATGACCCACATGGGGAGGACATCAACACCATCACAGAGTGCATCACGGACTACATCAACTTCTGTTTTGAGAACATAGTTCCCTCCCGGACGGTGCGGTGTTTTCCAAACAACAAGCCATGGATTAACCGTGAACTGAAGGCTCTGCTGAAGGAGAAGAAGAGAGCCTTCAGGTCAGGGAACAAGGAGGAGCTGAGGACTGTGCAGAAGGAGCTGAGGAGGAAGATCAGGCAGGCAGAGGCCGGCTACAAGAGGAGGATGGAGGAGCAGCTGCAGCAAAAGAACATTCAGGGAGTGTGGAGGAGCCTGAAAACCATCTCGGGCTTCAAAATCCCCCCTGCCCAGACAGAGGGGGATCTACAGTGGGTGAGTGATTTAAATGCTCACTTCTTGAGGTTTGATCGGTCACCCGCCCTTCCCCCTGCACAGCTGCATGCTCCCTCTTCCACAGCTGGACAATGCCCTGCATCTGTTCCTCTTCGCTTATCTGCCCCGGACCATCAGCTCCCCACTTCGCCTGGACTCACCCATCCCCCCAGCACACGTTCCCCCTGCCAACCACTGACTGTCACAGCAGCACAGGTGAGGAGTGAGCTGAAGAGGATTAAAGTGAGGAAGGCAGCAGGACCTGATGGCATCAGCCCCAGGCTCCTTAAGTCCTGCGCAGATGAACTGTGTGGAGTTATGGAGCATGTCTTCAACATGAGCCTGAAGCTGAGGGTGGTACCACAGGTCTGGAAGACCTCCTGTCTGGTACCTGTGCCTAAGACACCGCGCCCCAAAGACCTCAACAGCTTCAGGCCAGTGGCTCTCACGTCCCACCTGATGAAGACACTGGAGCGGCTAGTCCTGGACCACCTCCGCTCCACTGTGAGCTCAGCCATGGACCCGCTGCAGTTTGCATATCGGTCTGGCATCGGAGTGGAGGACGCCGTCATCTCCCTGCTGCACCGCTCTCTCTCTCACCTGGAAAAGCCTGGCAGCTCTGTGAGGATTCTGTTCTTCGATCTTTCCAGCGCCTTCAACACCATCCAGCCGCTGCTCCTGAGGGACAAGCTGGAGACGGCTGGTGTGGAGTATGACCTGGCAGAGTTGATCCTGGACTACCTCACAGACCGACCCCAGTTTGTGAGAGCCCGGAACTGTGTGTCTGACACTCGGACCTGCAGTGTGGGGGCGCCCCAGGGCACTGTCCTCGCGCCCTTTCTCTTCACCCTTTACACTGCAGACTTCAGACATGACACGGACAGCTGTGTCCTGCAGAAGTTCTCTGACGACTGCCATCATCGGACTCATCACGGACGACGATGATGTGGAGTACAGAGGACTGGCGCAGGACTTTGTGGACTGGTGTCAGCGGAACCACCTCCTCATCAACGCGGGGAAGACCAAGGAGATGGTGGTGGATTTCCGCAGACGCCACCCCACTGCCCCCTCACCAGTGAACATCCAGGGACGGGACATTGAGAGAGTGGACTCATACAAGTACCTGGGTGTTCATCTGAACCACAAACTGGACTGGACTCATAACACAGACGCACTGTACAGGAAGAGCCAGAGTCGGCTCTACCTCCGGAGGAGACTCAGGTCTTTTGGAGTGACAGGGCCACTCCTGAAGACCTTCTACGACTCTGTGATGGCATCAGCCCTCCTGTACGGTGTGGCCTGCTGGAGCAGCAGCATCACAGAGAGGGAGAGGAAGAGGCTGGACAGAGTCATCAAGAAGTCCAGCTCCGTCCTGGGCTGTGCTCTGGACTCGGTGCAGGAGGTGGGGGACAGGAGGGTCCTGGCTAGATTCACATCTATGCTGGACCATGAGTGTCACCCCCTGCAGGACACTCTCTCCGCTCTGGAGAGCAGCTTCAGTGAGAGACTGATCCACCCTCGCTGTGTGAAGGAAAGGTTCCGTAGGTCTTTCCTTCCTGCTGCTGTCAGACTTTATAACAAAAACTGTTAGTATTGAACACTCACAATACTGACCTAACCTAATACTGATGTGCAATTCTGTCATATGTGCAATTGCTGTTGGAATTCGTGTGCAATTCATGTGCAATTACTGTGAAATTCATGTGCAATCTATGTGCTGTCGTGACACATATTCATGTGCAATTACTGTCGTGATCACATGCAATGGTATTTATGTATTTATTTATTTGTCTATGGGAGTTTTTATTTATTTATAGGAGATCTTCTACTGAAAGTGTTTTTCAGACTTCCTATAAGTGATCTGTTCTTCTGTATCTACCTCTGTATCTACCTGCGTTGCATCAATGAAATTTCCCCATGTGGGACAATAAAGGAATATCTTATCTTATCTTATCTTAAATAAAGTGAATTTACTTTTTGACAATAGCATCAGAAAGTGTTTAATTTAGACATTTCTACACAAGCCCCTCCCCTCTACGACGTGACTGTAACATGTCCTAAACCCCATAAGTCTCAAAACCAAATCAACAAACATTTTCTCCGTTATTCAATCAATTATTTCCACTTCACTGCCGCACGTTGCTCTCGTTCGTCCGGCGTGTTATAAAAAGAGACGGCGTTCCCGCGGAGACGCCGTAAATCCTGCTCCATCACTGCGATGTTCCAGCCCCGGGCGAAGTGCAGCAGGATTTGTTAAATAAGAGCTATGGGGTAATTGACAGACAGTGATGGACGGAGCTCTCGGGATTATTCCGCTGTACGACAGCGCTCTGTCGTCAACGCTGCAGATCCAGCTCGCACTGACCTGCCACTGCTGCTAAGTGAAGCTAAGTGACGCCAAATGAAGCTAAATGAAGCTAAATGAACAAATGCAGATGATGCGACGGTTTGTGCCGCTGCTAAGTCTGAATTAGTGACATTTGTTCATAAAAAAGGCCCTCGTAGAGAAGCTAACAGAGGCTGAGACACATTTTGCAGTTAATGTTCAGAATATGGGACGATCTTTACCCACAGGAAGAAGACCTAAGACCTGATGTAAGACCTGTGGTGAGACCTGAGATCTGCAACAACAACAAAAAGGTGATTTTAAAAACAAATAAAAATTAAATGTAAAAAAGTAAAAGTGGTAGTACGTAAGGAGTAAGGAGCACGGTGTGAAGTTAATAGTTATATTAAAGGTCACGGGTGACTGGAGCCTATCCCAGTGACTTAGTGACTATCCCAGTGACTTATGGCTTTAGTGACTATCCCAGTGACTTATGGCTTTAGTGACTATCCCAGTGACTTATGGCTTTAGTGACTATCCCAGTGACTTATGGCTTTAGTGACTATCCCAGTGACTTATGGCTTTAGTGACTATCCCAGTGACTTATGGCTTTAGTGACTATCCCAGTGACTTAAGGCTTTAGTGACTATCCCAGTGACTTATGGCTTTAGTGACTATCCCAGTGACTTATGGCTTTAGTGACTATCCCAGTGACTTATGGCTTTAGTGACTATCCCAGTGACTTATGGCTTTAGTGACTATCCCAGTGACTTATGGCTTTAGTGACTATCCCAGTGACTTATGGCTTTAGTGACTATCCTAGTGACTTATGGCCTTAGTGACTATCCCAGTGACTTATGGCCTTAGTGACTATCCCAGTGACTTATGGCCTTAGTGACTATCCCAGTGACTTATGGCCTTAGTGACTATCCCAGTGACTTATGGCTTTAGTGACTATCCCAGTGACTTATGGCTTTAGTGACTATCCCAGTGACTTATGGCTTTAGTGACTATCCCAGTGACTTATGGCTTTAGTGACTATCCCAGTGACTTATGGCTTTAGTGACTATCCCAGTGACTTATGGCTTTAGTGACTACCCCAGTGACCTTTGGATACACCCTGTGGCCAACACATAGACATAGACGCACAGACAACCATTCACTCTCATATTCATTCACCAATTTAGAGTTGCTAAAGTAGAATAAATATTATTATATTATATTATATATAGAATATATAAATATTAAATAACAACTACAGTATACGTACATATGCTGTCATTACCCAAAGCGAGTCCATTCATGTTAATAATGCAGGTTTTTCAAGGTATTTTTCAGCAATAAAAGCACAAAAAATGCATTACAAATAATGTTAATATCATACTGTTGAATAGTCAATGCAAAGCGACAACATCTCCATGGAGACCAGCAATAAATGGACAAATATTAACGCATTATTGAAAAAAGTGCGTCCTTAAGCGACGCCGGGGCTTCCACAGATTCATATTTGTGCCTCGGCGACGCAGTGTATTCCACAATATCTGAAGCGTTTCTGTTTTCCCACATTAACGTGCGCTCGTGTTCTTTTCCGACGCTTTCATCTGCGGTTTATGTGAGATCTGTAAACGCCGCTGACACGGAGGCGGCGCGTGGATTTGGAAGCGCACTCTGTCCTCCATTCACCTCCGCGGAATTATCGTTTAAGTTAAATACATGAATTTGGATGATTTAAAAGTGTTTTGTTTCGTATTAAAACTAAATCAACTGTAACGAGCTTTTAACCCCGTTTGATCGTCATCTTACTTCCTGCATGTTTGAGTCATCGTATTGTACCTACCCCCTGTCCCCGCCCACGTCCTTATACTTGTTTGAGTGATTGTATTGTACCTACCCCCTGTCCCCGCCCACATCCTTATACTTGTTTGAGTGATTGTATTGTACCTACCCCCTGTCCCCGCCCACATCCTTATACTTGTTTGAGTCATCGTATTGTACCTACCCCCTGTCCCCGCCCACGTCCTTATACTTGTTTGAGTCATCGTATTGTACCTACCCCCTGTCCCCGCCCACATCCTTATACTGACAAGTAGTTGTGATTTCTTGAAAAATTAAGATTTAAATGGATAATAAATCTGTTGCTCGTGACAATGAACAGGAAGTCAATGGTCATGTTTCTGTTCCCGAAGTTTTAATTTCAAATGAACAAATAAAACAATGAATGGTGCCACAGTCTTGAAACGTGTTCCTGGGCTCGGGCCGTAGTGCTCGTTAGCCCTCGTTAGCACATTGTAGCGCTCATTAGCACGTTGTAGCGCTCGTTAGCACGCTGTAGCTCACGTCCTGCGCTTTGGGGTCTCGGGGGGGTCGATCTGGTTCAAGAACAGCGAGGCACTTACAGCCTGTTTGGAGCCACAAATAATTGTAGAACGGCGCTGACTCACGACTGAATAAATGCGCTTGTTAAAAAAATATATAATCCTTTATTTTTCACCGTCTCACCGTCCTTTTGGGCACAAACCTTGACAGTGAACTGCAAGGACGACAGTGTGAATTATTACCAGACGACCAGCAGGAGAACTGCTGCTTACAATATTCACAAATTAAAACAGTTTGATGCTGATGTTTTGTTGTTGTTTTTTTTCTTTCTAAATTCTATTCAAGGATTAAAAAATGGCAGGAAGGAACAAATTGCTGTCCACATCTGATAATAAAGACGCTCTTTGGGGATGATTGGCTGCGCGAGGGCATGAAAAAGCACTTTTGTCCATTTAATTGTAGAGTGTGTGCTAATCAAAGAGTCAAAGAATAAAAAAATAAGTGTATAATGTGAGGAAAAATGTGATGTAACTACCGTATTTTCCGCACTATAAGGCGCATTAAGCGAAACAAAACGTGTGCCACACAAGATCACTTCGAGGTCAGTAAAACACAACCAGAATTCATCCATATATAAGGCGCACTGGATTATAAAGTGCACTTGGATTATGAGGTGCACTTAGATTATGAGGTGCACTGTCATTTTTGGAGAAAAATAAAGGCTTTTAAGTGCGCCTTATAGTGCGGGAATTACGGTATTAATGAATGCTTGTTAAAATAAAATAAACATAAAGAGATTAAATAAATATAAAGAAATTAAATATAAATAAATAAAATAAATAAAATAAAATAAATAAAATAAATAAAATAAATAAAATAAATAAAATAAATAAAATAAATAAAATAAATAAAATAAATAAAATACAACCAATGAAATAAATAAATAAAATAAATAAAATAAATAAAATAAATAAAATAAATAAAATAAATAAAATAAATAAAATAAATAAAATAAATAAAATACAATAAAATAAATAAAATAAATAAAATACAATAAAATACAATAAATACAATAAATACAAATAAATAAATACAACCAATAAGATAAAATCAATTGTACAGTTTTTTTTTTTAAAGAGCAACACAAAGCGGCAAAGAACTGTGAAGTGGAAAGTTGATGATTTAATGATCTTAAATAAATAAAAAGTGTTGAGGCCCTTTTCTCTGAGGGCTGTCAGATGCTGCCTGATGATTGACTGCTGCTGATCAATAGTTCCTCTGTGTGCGATCTGATATAACATATAAACGCAGCTGCTCTGTGAAGGTCTGTGAGTTTGTTCAGAGAATGTTGAGGAGCAAACGGCTTTATGAAGTCCGAGAAACGCAGCGGAGAAGATTAAAGTGAGGATATTATATTATTCCCCAAAGCTCTGAACATCTCGCGGAGCACTGTTCGACGCATCGTACGGAGATGGAACGAGAATTGAGTTCACAATACCATTTCGTCAATATTATAATACTGCGACATTTAAATATGAGTGAATATGTGCAGTGTTTTGGCCAATGTGAAGGTGGCGGTGGAGAAGTTGCCACAGCTTGATTAAAATACAAAAGTGTTGGTTGAACTGGGAAAACATTAAAGTTCCTCTGACGGGTTTTTACGATTTTCTAATGTTGACTTTATTTTGTGTATTTATACCTGTTGTACATATAAATGAAGACAGGAAGTGACATCACACCAGGGACATTGATTCCAAAGTTTATGAAGAATTAAGACAAAGAAACAACTTTTTTGACTCTCTAAACATTAATTCAACAAAATAAAGTCGCCCTATAAAAATGATGATTCAAGAGGAGTTTTGGCCCAGTGTTTGCTGGGTAATTTTGTAGTGTGATGTCATCTATTGCAAACAGGAAGTTGAATTATAAACCTAAACATTTTGAGAGCATTTTTATAATTTTCAGCAAAATGTCTAAATGTTTTTTATCTTACTGCAGTGATCTGTTCTTCTGTATCTACCTCTGTATCTACCTGCGTTGCACCAATGAAATTTCCCCATGTGGGACAATAAAGGATTATCTTATCTTATTTTAGTTCAATGAGTCGTCCGACCTGCAGGGGGCGCTTTGAGTCTTTGGGGCTTAAGGTGTCCAATGTAAAAATCCAAAAAGTCCTCTCCGTAGAAATTGAGAGTTTATATCACCGCCTCGGCTCGATTGTTTATCTTTTAGGATTTGAATGTTTTAATTTTAATTTTAAGAACATATAAAAAACAAAAACGGTGAAAGGGAAACAAGAAAAGAGAAAGAAGAGAGAATTATGTCAGAAAAAGTCCCATTTTGACCAAAGTCTCTCAAATTTATCCATTTTCAGGTTAAGTCCGAAAGTAATTTTTTCCATATTGCATATGTCCGTTATAACGTTAGTCCCGGCTCGATTGTGTTATTTGTTCGGTTCCCAGATACTGCTCACGTTGTGCTTTTGTGATCCTTTCCTTAGAGGCCTCATCGTTTTACCACAAGGACACTTCAACGTATCGATGACTCTGTTGGTATTGCAGCTTGTGACACCTTTAATTTGACAGTTTGTGTTCCTGGGATGATTGAGCGTGCGGTGTTTGGCGTAAGCGTCTGTAGTCGAGCGTGTTTCTTGCAGTAAGTGAGATTGACTCAGACGTGTCAGGTAAAACAAAACATATTCACGCGTTAGAACGACTCGGTCAAATTCCAGACCTAAATCCAAATGAAAATCTGGGGCGAGATCTGAAAACCGCTGCTCACGAACGATCTCCGTCAAACCTGATTGAGCTCGAGCAGTTCTGCAGAGAAGAAAGGGCAAAAGTGTCAGTCGGTGGGAGAAAAACCCCAAAAGACCGGCGGTTGTACTCACAGTGAGAGGCATTTTCATAAAGTATTGACTCAGGGGCTCACATACTTTTGTACAAGGCACTTTTCGAAAAAATAATATCTGGAAATCATGCACAATTTTCCTTTCACTTCACAATCGTGTTCCAGTTTGTGTTGCTCTTTCACATGAAATGCCAACAGTTTCGGTTGTGGTCGTGACAAAAATGTGGAAAAGTTCACAAATACTTATGTTAGACACTGTATATGGATTAAAGGGGATACATCGTGCAAAAATGACCTTTAATCATGTCATTAAGTCTCCTGCGCTGTTTTAACGTCATTAAAACCGTCACTGGGTTTTTCTGAGCTTAAATGCGCACAGTTTGTGTTTCCTGCAAACATCTGACCCTTTTAGAAGGCTGTTCACGTTGCCTAATGGCTTCATGTATTTATTTTTCATTGTACATTCCCATTGTTGTTCTCACTGCCATAATGACGCATCATATTCCACATCTTGCACTTCATCCTTTAACGGTTTTGAACAAAAACTCCAAACCAGGACTAAACCAGCAGAGTCAAATCCAAACCGATCTAAACTGCAATTAAAGAAGTGCCGCATTTTCAGGAATATAAGTCGCACCAGCCAAAAAATTCATAATAGAGAAGAAAAAAAACATATATAAGTCACTCTGGAGTATAAGTCACATTTTTGGAGAAAATTTATTTGATAAAATCCAAGACAAAGAACAAACATTTCCTCTTGAAATGCAGTTTAAAATAATAACAGATGAGAGAACATGGTGAATAGGTGTACGTATGCTAACGCTAACACCTTCAGCTACATGACGTATGCTAACGCTAACACCTTCAGCTACATGAGGCACAGACAGAACTGTGGTAAGTGTCTGGTATGTTAACGTAACATATGAACAGTTATTCAGATAACTATAGCATAAAGAACATGCTAACAAGTTTAGCAAAGCATCAGTTTTACCCCAAATCACTAAATCCACTGAATTCTTCTTCCTCTGTGTCACTTCTAAACAACTCCACAAACTCCAGAGGAAGTGCAGATTCTTCTTCTGCGTCGCTTAGAGCCTAGAGCGCCCTCTTGTCAAAACCAGATTTAGAGAGACTTATCCATGTGTTTGTCTCCAGTAGATTAGACTGTAACAGCCGCTCACTGGTCTCTCCAAACGAGTTGTAAAACAGCTGCAGTACATCCAGAACGCTGCTGCTCGGGTCCTGACTAGAACCAGGAAGTATGAGCACATTAGTCCTGTTCTCAGGTCTCTGCCCTGGCTCCCTGTGGCTCAGAGAAGAGACTTTAAAGCAGCTCTGCTTGTGTACAAGTCTCTCCATGGCCTAGCACCAAAGTACATCTTGGATATGTTAGTGCCATATGAACCATCTCGGACTCTGAGGACCTCAGGGACCGGCCTCCTGCTGGTGCCAGAGTCAGGACTAAACATGGACCGGCCTCCTGCTGGTGCCAGAGTCAGGACAAAACATGGACCGGCCTCCTGCTGGTGCCAGAGTCAGGACTAAACATGGACCGGCCTCCTGCTGGTGCCAGAGTCAGGACTAAACATGGACCGGCCTCCTGCTGGTGCCAGAGTCAGGACTAAACATGGACCGGCCTCCTGCTGGTGCCAGAGTCAGGACTAAACATGGACCGGCCTCCTGCTGGTGCCAGAGTCAGGACTAAACATGGACCGGCCTCCTGCTGGTGCCAGAGTCAGGACTAAACATGGACCGGCCTCCTGCTGGTGCCAGAGTCAGGACAAAACATGGACCGGCCTCCTGCTGGTGCCAGAGTCAGGACTAAACATGGACCGGCCTCCTGCTGGTGCCAGAGTCAGGACTAAACATGGACCGGCCTCCTGCTGGTGCCAGAGTCAGGACTAAACATGGACCGGCCTCCTGCTGGTGCTAGAATCAGGACAAAACATGGGGAATCTGTGTTTCAGTTTTATGCAGCTAAAACCTGGAACATTCTTCCTGAAGATGTGAGACAGGTTCTACTCTAACAATGTTCAAATCTAAGCTAAAAACGGTTTTGTTTAGCTGCGCATATGACTGAAACAATTTTTTCTTTGCACTCTTCTCTTTTGTTTGTGATTTTATTAGTTTAGAAAATCAGTTGGATTGATAATTTTCAATTTATTTAATTTTATTGTATTTCTGTTTCTGTAATTTCTTTGTGATTTGAATGCATTTTTCCAGCTGTGTGAAGCACTTTGAATTGCCTTGTGTATGAAATGTGCTCTACACATAAACTTGCCTTGCCATACCTTGCCTTGTGGTTGTCAGTGTGAAAATAACAAATGATATCACATATAAGTCGCTCTGGAGTATAAGTCTCCTCCGGGCCAAAACTATGTAAAAAGGTGCGTCTTACAGTCCGGTAAGCATTTGAGCGTTAACGTGTTCTCTGTGCGTGTGCGTCCCTGGTTCAGAATGTTCCGTGAGCGCTGACGTCGCCGTGTCTGCGCTGAGGAGGATCTATGGGCCTTAAATCCTGGCCCCGCCCGGAGCGTTCTCTTCAGCTCCCGCCTCGCGTCTGCAAATCAAACCGTGGCATGTCATTTCCTTCTCTCGCAGTCGCTCAGGGTCGATACATGAAACACAAGCTCTGCAGGAGGACTCATGGATCCATACGTGTCGCATTTACAGAGGCGGAGTTACATGTTAGTGTAAAGAAAATCTCTGTGAAACTCCGGCATATTAAACACTTAAATGCTTGTCTTGTACTGTGGCAAGAGCAGCGTCTTTATTCATCCACAAAACACTGTGTTTTTGTAACATTGTTCCCTTTCCTTTCTTTTTCTGTTTTTTTATATTTGTTTTCTTTCCTCCTCCCTTTTTGTCTTATTTTTTCCTCTTTTCCCCCCTCTTTTTTCTTTCTCTTTTTCTCAATTTTTCCCCCTTTTTCCCCAGTTTTTTCCTCCACTTTTTCCTTCTTTTCCCCCTAATTTCCCTCATTTTTCTCTCTTTTTTATTTCCCCTTTATTTTCTGTCTCTTTTCTTTCTTTTATTTTTCGTTTTACCCCAAAGATTAAACATGACAGAACTAAATCAGAGAGAGGGAAATAAAATACAAAAAAAATCAACTAAACATCAAACAAACAAAAACATGGCATTTTGAAATTAAAATAATGTCCCCAATTGGTCCAAAGTCTTTCAAATGCATCAATTTCTCAAGTTTTGATTGTGTCCATCACGATGTCAATCCTGTTCTTAGTTGTTGGAGACGTTTGTGCCGGCCATCTCTTTTTGACGGCCTTTTTGTCAATAGTACATTCCAAAGATATCCATTTATTGTGTCCATGGCTGGAGTTTTGAGGCCCAAATACAGAGCTCTAAAATTGAAAGGGATGGAAATGTCGAAAACTTCCGTACTTTGTGAACTTCATTCCTATATTTCTGAGCGACAGGACAGTCCCAGAACACGTGATGGTGGTTTGACTCCTGCTGCCACCGTCTCTCCAACACTTTGCATTTCCTTGTGAGTAAAAAGCACTTTGACATGTGTTATGAAAAGAACGTGACACATTTTTCCAGCAGAATTCCCTTCCGACGTGTGATTTTGAGTTCCTCCACTTGGACGTGCACACGCTTTCCCACTTTTCATCCGTCAAAACAAGATTACCCTCTCGTTCCCGTTTGTTTTTGGTACAAACTTACCCCCGTGTTGCTTTTAGCTCGTGTTGATGAATCCTGTAGTAAGTCCTCTTCCCACTGAACGTGAAAAAAATGGTATAATTTCCCAGATTTGTGACATCACGGGTGGAACTCTGAGCTTTTCGGAACTTTTTTTTAATCTCGCAAATCACAGCCAGAGTCGTTCTTATCATCAAATCCCGTTTCTGTTGTCAAATCCCGTTCATTACAACTGCGCGCTTTCAATAGCACGTCGAGGGAAGGCTGTCTTTTGTTTTGTCTCCTCTGTAATTCTTTGTGCTGCCACTAGATGGAGCATAATCCTGCTTCACAGATAACGCACGCTCATAGTACACACGTAATAATGCGAATGTTCTCAAGTCACGTGTGTTTAAAGGTCGTTAACAATACAACTAACGCACAGTATTTGCCGTTTCATATGGTTTAATAAACAACAACAATACAAATGTTATAGTTTGTCTTGTATATTTGTCTTTCGCTTGTTTCAACCTCAAACTAAACTGAAGGAGATGAATAACCTCTGGCTTTGGCCTTGTATTTTTTTTCCCTCAGTCATTATTCATGCTCTGCCTTTGAGAGGCGCTGTTCTGTCGGTTTGGCTTTATTCTTTAATCATCTCTCTGAATCCTGTAAATGTGTGGATCAACATTGAATTTTATTTAGTCGACATGTTATGCGCAACTCAGTGACTTTTTCATTCAGGCAGAAAGTCAAGTAGTGCCTACAGAGCCGCGTCAAATGGCCCAGCAGTTTCAGGAGCCGCGGCTCCTAACCCTAACCCTAACCCTAACCCTAACCTTAACCCTAACCTTAACCCTAACCCTAACCTTAACCCTAACCCTAACCTTAACCCTAACCCTAACCTTAACCCTAACCTTAACCTTAACCCTAACCTTAACCCTAACCTTAACCTTAACCTTAACCTTAACCATAACCCTAACCCTAACCTTAACCCTATCCCTAACCTTAACCTTAACCTTAACCCTAACCTTAACCTTAACCTTAACCCTATCCCTAACCCTAATCCTAACCTTAACCTAAACCCTAAACCCTAAACCTTAACCCTAACCCTAACCTTAACCCTAACCCTAACCTTAACCCTAACCCTAACCTTAACCCTAACCTTAACCTTAACCCTAACCTTAACCCTAACCTTAACCTTAACCTTAACCTTAACCATAACCCTAACCCTAACCTTAACCCTATCCCTAACCTTAACCTTAACCTTAACCCTAACCTTAACCTTAACCTTAACCCTATCCCTAACCCTAATCCTAACCTTAACCTAAACCCTAAACCCTAAACCCTAACCCTAACCCTAACCTTAACCCTATCCCTAACCCTAACCTTAACCTTAACCCTAACCCTAACCTTAACCTTAACCCTAACCTTAACCTTAACCCTAACCCTAACCTTAACCTTAACCCTAAGCCGCCGCTCTGTAGACACTCCCTTTTTATTTATCCAAAAAACACATATTATGGAAAATTAACTCTCTTTGTTGTGTAACATTGTTCCCTTTTCTTTCTTTTTCTTTTTACTTCTTTCTCTACTTTTTTGTTATTTTTCCCTCTATTTTTCCCTTTTTTCTCTCTTTTTTCTTTTCTTTCTCTTTTCCCACCAAATAATAAACAAGACAGAACTAAACCAGAGAGAGGGAATAAAATACAAAAAAACATCAACTAAGCATCAAACAAAACAAAAATATTGCATTTTTAAATACATTCCATCGACATTTGCGCAACTCAGTGACTTTTTCAATCAGGCAGAAAGTCAAGTAGTGTCAATGCTACAAAACTCGATTACGATACTAGCGAAAATGCTCTTTTTACGTGAACAATGGCAGATGCTGCGATGAATTTAAAATGAATGAAACTGTCTTACATTGGTTTACAAGGCACTGCCAGACGTATTTCTTACAAAATTAGCCAACTCAATGCATCAATTCACCCCAATTATTGAAATAACCCGAATAAGTGACATATTACAGCTTTAGCACCGCGGGTAACTACACCAGACAACATTTATGACGAGATACTCACGATAGCGGCGTGTTGCACAGACAGATGCTCTTTAATCAGTTCTCATGTTCCACAAACCTTAAAAACATCGAGGCGTTACATCAGCCGTGATCAAACTCAGCTGTCGCTCCCAGATGCAAAATCAAACCACGTCTTTCCCCAAGAATCTAAAAGAGTCTAAAACTGCCACTCGTCATAAAATGTCCCGTTATTCCTTTGTCGCTGTTGTTGCGTCATCAAATCGTGCCGTGTCAGACGAAAGCTCCGGTCATGTCTCTTCCCAGAATCCTCCACTGCACCAAACGAGCTCACTGTGTCGTTAAGTTACTGTGGTCCTCAGAGCGCATGTGCAGAGCTCTAAAACAAGCTGCGCTGGTTCTAAAAGCTCGTGTTAGAGGGCGGAGCATGAACGAGCCTCTGAACACGGCCACAGACTGAGCCGCTGCAGGAGAAGAAGAACCGAGCTTCCTGCAGTACTGCTCAGCGGCCAGTAGAGGTCACTGAACACGTCTGCCAAGCTTAGGCAGCATAAGTGAGCTGTCCTGTCTAATAAAGCCTAAATAATGACATAAAAACATGCAAACAACAACAGACAGCTCAAAATGCCTGGATTACATGGCGTCAGATGAAGTTTAACTGCTTCACATGTTTCAACTCTGAGAACGCTCTGACAATTAAAGCTGAATAAAAATGAAATGAATGTTATTATATATTATTAAAAGAGAATATTGAAACTGTAGCTCACTTTATCTTCTCTACTTCTGCTCCCTTTAAATCTATTGTTTTTCTACATGTGATCGAACCAAAAAGATTATACTTGACTCCACCATCAGGTCTCAGGTATCAGGTTATATTCTTATTCTTCCCTTTGGTTTGTGGTGTTATTTTAATTTAATTTAATGCTTCAAAATGAGCACTTTATGCATAGCAACTGTGATTAAACACCAAAGAAGAAGAAGAAGAAGTTAGATGTACAACTACAGTAGGTGGCGGTAAATTCAACTTGTCATTTGGCTGCAAACCGCCATTAAAAGTAACAGAAGAAGAAGAAGAAGAAGAAGAAGAAGAAGAAGAAGAAGAAGAAGACGAAGAAGAAGAAGAAGAAGAAGAAGAAGAAGAAGAAGAAGAAGAAGAAGAAGAAGAAGAAGAAGAAGAAGAAGAAGAAGAAGAAGAAGAAGAAGAAGAAGAAGAAGAAGAAGAAGAAGAAGAAGAAGAAGAAGAAGAAGAAGAAGAAGAAGAAGAAGAAGAAGAAGAAAGCAGGAAACAGGAGGAGGCAGGAAGAAGAAGGAAGCAGGAAGAAGGAAGCAGGAAGAAGAAGGAAGCAGGAAGAAGAAGGAAGCAGGAAGAAGGAAGTAGAAGGAAGACGAAGGAAGAAGGAAGTAGAAGGAAGAAGGAAGAAAGAAGCAAGAAGAAGGAGGAAGAAGGAAGCAGGAAGCAGGGGGAAAGGAAAAGAAGAAGATACTAGGTAATACTAAAAAAGACAAATAAAAATAGTGTTTAATGTTCCACAGTGAAATGCGAAATGTTAATGAATAAGGCATATTATAAACCTCAAAATCATATTATAAACCTCAAAATCATATTACAAACCTCAAAATCATATTACAAACCTCAAAATCATATTACAAACCTCAAAATCAGTCAAGACAACGGACTGGAGCTCCACACATGACACATTTGGAGCGGTCAGCGAGGACACGGACCATTCAACGCTGCTGTTTTTAACGATTGCTCTAATTGGTCTAATCCCTCTGAAAGCGCGAACGCCTTAGAATGAGGCCGTTTGTGGCGCGGCTCCAGAACCTAATGCATTTTCTTATACAATAATGGAAAGACGCTTGCGACTGTTGCCTCTGTGTGAATTGGAATAATGCGGAATAAAGCGGCGGTGAGGATTAGCTCAGGGAAACGTCGTGCTAATTTCAATCGTTTCAGTTGCGGAGTTTCAGCCGCAAGTTAAGATTTTAAAACCTACTTAACATAAAAAAAATCACATCTAACCTTATGTTTATGTATGCTATTAGGTCTGAAGCTGTTCCTGCTGCCAAAGCTGTCCCGGGGCTGACTGGCAGAGATGTGGCTGCCGTTGCGTTGCCATGGAAGTCTCTCAGTTTTGTTCACACAGATCGATATTTGTCTCTTCGCCGGTTACATCTCCCTGAGTCCAGACGGCTGTGATTGACAGGTGGATTAGCCAATTGGGAACGAGCGCGGTCGGTGAACAAACATGGCCGCTTGAAAAGACAAACGGAACATATCACCGCAGCAACGTTAGAATCGATGAGTAAAACATAAAACGCTGTTGTCTGAGGTGAGGGAAACCACAGGAGCACAGACCTTTTTAAAAAAATTATTATTATGAAAATAAAATAAAAACATCAGTAAAATAAATAAAATAAATAAATAAATAAATAAATTAAATAAATAAAATAAATAAAATAAATAAAATAAATAAAATAAATAAAATAAATAAAATAAATAAAATAAATAAAATAAAATAAATACATCAAAGTAAAAAAATACAATAGATAAGATAAAATAAATTTTATTAATTAATTTAAAAAAATACAATACAATAAATACAATAGTAATATATATTTTTAAAAATAGATAAATAAACCAGAGCAGTGTTGGGGAAAATGGGAATTTTCTTTGTTTTTCCTTTTCAAATTTATAAACGTATAAAAACAAACACAGAGAACTAGAACAAGACCAGAGACAAAAGAATTAAACTGAAATATGTAGACGTCCAACAAAAATAAAAAACTCTAAAAGAGAAATCAAGACGTCCCACAGAGTCAACTTTTCAAAGCAATGTCGTCTTTAATATTGAAGAATAAAGATTCCTCAAACTTGCATGCATCGACAGCTTCGAGAGATTAAATGAGAAAAGGGAAACCATTTGTTTTGAAGCAATTATTAAAGTCAGTTCAACGTGACCGAAAAGTGTTTTAAAACGCTTACAAACGCCTCTGTTATTCTGAAAATCCCTGCTTGCCTGGACACATCGGTGCGTCAGCGTCTTTGGATCATCTACCGTGGACGTTGACACCAGCCAATGAGCAGATCTAATGATTCGGTTCCGGTGGATCTGATAACTCCATTATCCGATTAGTCCGGCCTTGTAAATGTACACTGGTCTATGTTCCATTAGTTCACGGTATCAAAGCTAGAAAAAAAACCCTGCTAACAACTGTTTAAAGGTGCACAGTGTAACGTTTCTGGAGGCGTGTCTGCACCTGCTCGTCTCCATGGAGATGTTACGCAGTACGGCATTCATCTTTTCAGCGTTTATTCAGTTTTTAAGTGTATTTATTGCTGGAAAAGAATGACAGGTCCATAAAGACGAGCAGGAAGTGGTCTTTTCGCGCCGGAAAAGTCACATATTGCGCCGTTGTTAATGCTAAAATGCTGAGTTTATGCTAACAGTCGACGTATTTGATTGGCATTTGAGTCTTTGCTCGCGCTTCTTCACATTCCAGCTCCGACTCGACGTTAATCAATTATACATGTGTTTCTCGAGGGCTCGTTGGCCAAGAGCTGGAAGAGTCCGTGCGCCAGTGAGATATAAGAGGCAAATAAAAGCCTAATTTATGATGTAATTAATTTGCACCGACCAAATCCTTGTCTAATAATTTCCCTCAGTTTTATTTTGGTCTGCGTGCGTTTTTTTAATTTATATTTCCAATCAGCTTTGCCCTTGAGACGCCGCGCTGACTGGGAGACGTGGAAAGATATTCCTTTAATTTGAAGTTCGGAGTCAAATACGTTCTGCAGCTTGGATTAGAAATAGACAGAGGAGTTTCCGCGGTATTTGTACATCGTTACTCGCAGAATTAGCCATTATTCGCATATAATTGGGATAAATTTGCAGTAAAGTGACGCGCATGTTTAGGACGATAACGATACACAAAATACATAATATTTGTCCTTTAAGTCTCATGATCCGCGCGAGGGAAGAACTGGCGGAAGGGGGCGTGTCCCGGGTGCGTCGTCGAGTGGGACTGGCCCGTCACATCGTAGGGAACCACTTACAAACAGTGCAGCCTGCTCTCCTCCCCGTGTTCTGCTCTGACGCTAAACCGGGCCGTGCTCTCAGAGGCAGATAGTGCGTTGACGTCTAGGGACGGTCAAACACGGGAAAGAATCAATCTAAAAGAGATGTGCCCGTCCCGGAGACGCCTGTCACGCTGGAAATGTCAAATAAATATGGGAAAGAGTCTCTGGAGTGTCTGCGAGTGTGGAACAATACACTCAAAATGGGTTGAAGCTGAAAAGATGTAATATTTTTCATCTTGGGGGGGGTTGAACCTACATTTCGTCTTTTTGTTGCTTTGAATTATTTGGAGAGTTCATAACTTCTACTGATAAACATACAAATGATACCAACATACCATCAAGCTACTATCGTTTTATCAAAGCGTAAAATTTTATGTGATGCAAGACATTTTAAGTCTTTTGAGGGGGGGAGGGGGTCCAGAGAGAGAGGAAAAAAATGTCATCTTTTAAGCTTCAACCTATTTTGAGATGATCCCTAAGCATGGACAAAATGTATGATTCATGTCAGCAAAACTGTTACATTGAATGAAGAGAAATTAAGGTTTTGTGATTTAAATGTGTGTTTCCTGTTGTGTGAAGCACTTTGAATGTCCTTGTGTATGAAATGTGCTCTACAAATAAACTTGCCCCGCCCTATTTATGCCAGTCACAGCTCAGACCTTGCGAGGGGGGGCCGAGTCAGGAGGGCGAGCGACGGGACGGAGCGAGGGGGCCGAGCGACGGGCCCAGCGACAGGGCCGAGCGACGGGGCCGAGCGACGGGGCCGAGCGACGGGGCCGAGCGACGGGGCCGAGCGACGGGGCAGGGACACGTGGACAGAGACGAGCTTTCTCCAGAGCAGGTACTGGACATACGCTTGAGGAATATTATTGTCATTTTAATATGATTGTAGAGAGAGTAGAGCCAGGTCGCAGTAACCGCAGGAGCCGCAGTGACACGTGCAGTAGTACTAATAGTATTTAGACCTTATTGCACCATAAGAGAATTACTCAGGTCATTATAATTGGTCAAGCGCAGTAAAGTATTAGTGGTGAAGCGTGCGCTGCCTTAACATGCGTTATTACTGCGCTTCGGCTCTCCACAAATGGGCCTCATACATCTAAATACATGAAGTGGAAGGACAAGAAATACTTTGAACCCTTAATACGTTTTACTATTACCATGTTTTTGTACAGAATGGAAAGAGTATGAATGAGCAGAAGTTAAATGTGTTTGATTTTGTCCTGTAAGTGTACCGCTCCATCTGGACTCCTCCCCTAAACCACGCCCTCTGTACTTTCCCCTCTACTTATTAAAAAATGGCCACAGAGCTAGAAACTTTCCGTTTATTACTCTTTGTTGGGATTTGTTGTAAATATTCGCCGTATTCACCAGTTTGTGATTGAAAAATACAGAAAATATTGGTTTTGATTTGGTTCTTTTATGATCTAAAAAAAAATCCAGAAAATTATGTTTGGTTGTAAAAAATATCTCTTCATCTTTGGCGTCGATGCACAAAATGCTATCTCCAAAATGCAGTTGCAACACAATTTAGACAGTTTAAACCTTCATTTATAATCAAGGCATTGTCACATTTTTGATTAATTGTGTAAATCAGACGAGCTAAATGTATTTTAACTACATTTTTGTGAATTACGCAGTCAAATCTGTCATAAAAACATTAAATACTACTTCTTATCAAACCCATTCTTTTACTCTGCTGTTTGTAGGCAAGTTAATTACTCAAATAGTGTAACATTTCAACACTGTCCATAAATATTTAAGGAGAATTCTGGTCCGTTCTGTTGATGTTGTTGTTGTTTCCCCCCTCCTCTCGATCCCTCTACAGTTCTGTTTCTTCCCCTCGTTTCTCTCGCTCTCGTCTTCCGCTCTTCACTTTTTATTTGTCGAGTATAAAACACCACCCGCACCTCCACCACCACCTCCACCACCACCAGCAGTTTTATTGTTATGTCGGCGCTTTGGAGGATTCTGTCTTGGCCCAATTTGCCGCGGCGCAGAGTTGTCCGGAGGTAAACAAGATGGCCGCCCCGTCTCGCGCTCGGCCTTCGTCTCCAGCGTTCCGGTCCTGCCTTTCATAAATACGGACTATTTTTAAACGACGACCGCTGAGATAAGAGATGTGCGCGCGTCCAGAGCGCTGCAGGAGGCGCACAACGACTCCAGAGAGACGACTTGGATTCACGGGAAACGTCATCTTTCAAACTAAGTCCAGCTGCTTCTAGTTTTGTTGTTGTCGGGACTTTTGGGAAATGGAATTCTGCTTTCCGCCCGGTTAAAGTGACGTATGGCAGGTTTTTACGATGTTCTAATTTGGCTTTATTTGGTGTGGGTATACCTGTTGTACATGTGAATTATAGTTTTACGCCAATCGAGCAGGTATTTGTGGAGAAAACGTTGAAAAATCTGTAGAAACAGACAGGAAGTGACATCACAACAGGGACATTTCTCATTCCAGTTAAAGTTTAAGCAGAATTTACACAAAAAAACAACTTTAATTCAACGAAATAAAGTCCCTCTCATATATTTTTATTTGTCAAAAAAAGAAGTGACATTAGATGAGTTTTGGCCCAGTCTTTGCTGGGTAATTTCCAATTGTGATGTCATCAATTACAAACAGGAAGTGAAATTAAAAACCTTATAAAAATGTGCTCTTCTGTAATAACATTTTTATCATTTATAGCAAAATACTGAATATATTTATCTTAGCTGCATTTTAGGTCAATGAGTCGTCCGACCTGTAGGGGGCGCTTTAAACACATTCTTAATACATTATTTTGAAAAACATGGGCTCTTCCTTCTTCCTTCTCCTACACTCTGCTTTTGTTTTACAGTGTATTCATAACAACAATTCCATGTTTTATGCTGCAGTTTTACTGATGCTCAAAATATGTTTACAATCTTCATACATTTTTAATACAGGCTCTCGTAGCCACAGCTGCCCCAGTGAACACTGACAATATATCCTGAAAGTACAGTATCGTGTCTGCCAAAACTATGAATATTAATCTGACCCCCGCTGTAATGACCCCCACAGTAATGACCCCCACAGTAATGACCCCCACAGTAATGACACCTGCAGTAATGACCCCCACAGTAATGACACCTGCAGTAATGACCCCCACAGTAATGACCCCCACAGTAATGACCCCCACAGTAATGACACCTGCAGTAATGACCCCCACAGTAATGACCCCCACAGTAATGACCCCCACAGTAATGACCCCTGCAGTAATGACTCCTGCAGTAATGATCCCTGCAGTAATGACCCCCGCAGTAATGACTCCTGCAGTAATGACCCCTGCAGTAATGACTCCTGCAGTAATGACCCCCGCAGTAATGATCACTGCTGTAATGACCCCCACAGTAATGACCCCCGCTGTAATGACCCCCACACAGTAATGACCCCTGCAGTAATGATCCCTGCAGTAATGACTCCTGCAGTAATGACTCCTGCAGTAATGACCCCCCCCAGTAATGACCCCCGCTGTAATGACCCCCACAGTAATGACCCCCGCAGTAATGACCCCCACACAGTAATGACCCCCGCAGTAATGACCCCCACAGTAATGACACCTGCAGTAATGACCCCCGCTGTAGTGACCCCCGCAGTAATGACCCCTGCAAGTAATGACCCCTGCAGTAATGTTCCCTGCAGTAATGACTCCTGCAGTAATGACCCCCGCAGTAATGATCACTGCAGTAATGACCCCCACAGTAATGACACCTGCAGTAATGACCCCCGCTGTGATGACCCCCGCAGTAATGACCCCCGCTGTAATGACCCCCACAGTAATGACTCCTGCAGTAATGACCCCCGCAGTAATGATCCCTCCAGTAATGACCCCCGCTGTAATGACCCCCGCAGTAATGACCCCTGCAGTAATGATCCCTGCAGTAATTACCCCCGCAGTAATGATCCCTCCAGTAATGACCCCGCAGTAATGACCCCTGCAGTAATGACCCCCACAGTAATGACACCTGCAGTAATGACCCCCGCTGTAATGACCCCCGCAGTAATGACCCCCACAGTAATGACACCTGCAGTAATGACCCCCGCTGTAATGACCCCCGCAGTAATGACCCCCGCAGTAATGACCCCTGCAGTAATGACCCCCACAGTAATGACACCTGCAGTAATGACCCCCGCTGTAATGACCCCCGCAGTAATGACCCCCACAGTAATGACACCTGCAGTAATGACCCCCGCTGTAATGACCCCCGCAGTAATGACCCCCGCAGTAATGATCCCTGCAGTACACAGAGTACACACAGTTACTACAGAGTACTTTTGGGAGGAAACGGACAGGAAGCGCGATGGTCGGTTATTGCAGGTCTACTCGTGGTAAAATGTACGATTGTTGCTGCAAATACTGGTAAATACTCGAGTAACAGACTGGTAAATACTCGAGTAACAGACTGGTAAATACTCGAGTAACAGACTGGTAAATACTCGAGTAACAGATGCTGCCGGTTAATGCCCGTCTCCTGGGTGATACGCGGGTCTAATTAGCATATGTGTTGTAATTAGTTTTTGCCAAATGAATATCTGCGGCGAGGTCGTCTGCGCTGGAAACGAGAATGTCAGCTGAACTTTCCTGGAGACATCAATGACCTCTACATTTCATATACCACGTATGACAGTTAATTTCACGTACAAGTACACGCCGCGGTGCAGACACATACATGATGTCTGTTTATTTATTTATCCGATGTTGACAGTGCGTGTCAGAGATCATCTGTAGCAGGAAGAGGAAATAAAGGTTGTTCCTGAGCCGGCGAGAAGACGAATATAAAACATTACAAAGTACAATATGAGTCATGCATTAATATAATATTGTCTTTACTATAATTTATGCATTTGTTATCATTTTATTACGACAAGATGTTGAAGGTGAATCTTGCAGTTTTTAATTTATCATTATTCATTTAATTTTTGCGAAATTAAAGAAAATAAACAAACAAAAAAAGGAAATTGGGTAAATTTAAAAATAAGAATGCTGTTTCGTTTCCTGCCTTGAGACTGTGGATATTAAATATTTTTGTAGCTATAATTTATATTTATATTTGTTCAATACTGTTGTTCATTAATGTGCATTGTCCCATAAATTAAAAAATGAGTGAAAAGTGTTTGGGGATGTGTAGTTTAAAGATGCACTGTGGAACTTTCCAGGTGCAGGGTCTTGTCTACACCGTGTCTCCATGGAAATGTGATTGTTTTGGCCTGGAATGTTCTCCCGTGTGGCTTTTTATTCCATTCCTTATGAAGAGTCTTTATTACTGAAAAATGTGTGTGAAAAAAATGTATTCTAGAGTATTAAGAGTCACCTCTCCACAGATCTGACCTGTACCTTGGCATGGGGTCACCTGCTTCCTCGAAGTGATAAAAGAGGAATGCCAAACTGTGGAACATTCAAAGCAAGACAATAACATCTCCATGACAATAACATCTCCATGGAGACGAGCAGGTGTCGGACACCCGGAAAGTTCCATAGTGCAACTTTAAATATGAGTACTGAGTAAGTGTGATGTTTCATGTTTCATCACGGCTGTCACAAGTGTAAAGTGTGATGTTATAGGTTTCATCACGGCAGTCACTAGTGTAAAGTGTGATGTTATAGGTTTCATCACGGCTGTCACAAGTGTAAAGTGTGATGTTATAGGTTTCATCACGGCAGTCACTAGTGTAAAGTGTGATTTTTACGTTTCATCATCATCACGAGTGTAAAGTGTGATGTTATAGGTTTCATCACGGCTGTCATGAGTGTAAAGTGTGATGTTTTATGTTTCATCACGGCTGTCACGAGTGTAAAGTGTGATGTTTCATGTTTCATCACGGCTGTCACGAGTGTAAAGTGTGATGTTTCATGTTTCATCACGGCTGTCACGAGTGTTAAGTGTGATGTTATAGGTTTCATCACGGCTGTCATGAGTGTAAAGTGTGATGTTTTAATGTTTCATCATGGCTGTCATGAGTGTAAAGTTTGATGTTTCATCACGGCTGTCACGAGTGTTAAGTGTGATGTTTCATGTTCCATCTCGGCTGTCATGAGTGTAAAGTGTGATGTTATAGGTTTCATCACGGCTGTCACGAGTGTAAAGTGTGATGTTTTATGTTTCATCAGGGCTGTCACGAGTGTAAAGTGTGATGTTATAGCTTTCATCACGGCTGTCACGAGTGTAAAGTGTGATGTTTCATGTTTCATCAGGGCTGTCACGAGTGTAAAGTGTGATGTTTCATGTTTCATCACGGCTGTCACGAGTGTAAAGTGTGATGTTTCATGTTTCATCAGGGCTGTCACGAGTGCAAAGTGTGATGTTTCATGTTTCATCACGGCTGTCACGAGTGTTAAGTGTGATGTTATAGGTTTCATCACGGCTGTCATGAGTGTAAAGTGTGATGTTTTATGTTTCATCATGGCTGTCATGAGTGTAAAGTTTGATGTTTCAAGTTTCATCACGGCTGTCACGAGTGTTAAGTGTGATGTTATAGGTTCCATGTGTGATGTTTTACGTTTCATCATCATCACGAGTGTAAAGTGTGATGTTATAGGTTTCATCACGGCTGTCATGAGTGTAAAGTGTGATGTTATAGGTTTCATCACGGCTGTCACAAGTGTAAAGTGTGATGTTATAGGTTTCATCACGGCAGTCACTAGTGTAAAGTGTGATTTTTACGTTTCATCATCATCACGAGTGTAAAGTGTGATGTTATAGGTTTCATCACGGCTGTCATGAGTGTAAAGTGTGATGTTTTATGTTTCATCACGGCTGTCACGAGTGTAAAGTGTGATGTTATAGGTTTCATCACGGCTGTCATGAGTGTAAAGTTTGATGTTTCAAGTTTCATCAGGGCTGTCACGAGTGTTAAGTGTGATGTTATAGGTTCCATGTGTGATGTTTTACGTTTCATCATCATCACGAGTGTAAAGTGTGATGTTATAGGTTTCATCACGGCTGTCATGAGTGTAAAGTGTGATGTTTTATGTTTCATCATGGCTGTCATGAGTGTAAAGTTTGATGTTTCAAGTTTCATCAGGGCTGTCACGAGTGTTAAGTGTGATGTTATAGGTTCCATGTGTGATGTTTTACGTTTCATCATCATCACGAGTGTAAAGTGTGATGTTATAGGTTTCATCACGGCTGTCATGAGTGTAAAGTGTGATGTTTTATGTTTCATCACGGCTGTCACGAGTGTAAAGTGTGATGTTTCATGTTTCATCACGGCTGTCACGAGTGTAAAGTGTGATGTTTCATCACGGCTGTCACGAGTGTTAAGTGTGATGTTATAGGTTTCATCACGGCTGTCATGAGTGTAAAGTGTGATGTTTTAATGTTTCATCATGGCTGTCATGAGTGTAAAGTTTGATGTTTCATGTTTCATCACGGCTGTCACAAGTGTTAAGTGTGATGTTTCATGTTTCATCACGGCTGTCACGAGTGTTAAGTGTGATGTTTTATGTTTCATCACGGCTGTCACGAGTGTTAAGTGTGATTTTATAGGTTTCATCACGGCTGTCATGAGTGTAAAGTGTGATGTTTTAATGTTTCATCATGGCTGTCATGAGTGTAAAGTTTGATGTTTCATGTTTCATCACGGCTGTCACGAGTGTTAAGTGTGATGTTTCATGTTTCATCACGGCTGTCACGAGTGTAAAGTGTGATGTTTCATCACGGCTGTCACGAGTGTTAAGTGTGATGTTATAGGTTTCATCACGGCTGTCATGAGTGTAAAGTGTGATGTTTTAATGTTTCATCACGGCTGTCATGAGTGTAAAGTTTGATGTTTTAATGTTTCATCATGGCTGTCATGAGTGTAAAGTTTGATGTTTCATGTTTCATCACGGCTGTCACGAGTGTTAAGTGTGATGTTTCATGTTTCATCACGGCTGTCACGAGTGTAAAGTGTGATGTTATAGGTTCCATCTCGGCTGTCATGAGTGTAAAGTGTGATGTTATAGGTTTCATCACGGCTGTCACGAGTGTAAAGTGTGATGTTTCATGTTTCATCACGGCTGTCACGAGTGTAAAGTGTGATGTTTCATGTTTCATCAGGGCAGTCATGAGTGTAAAGTGTGATGTTTCATGTTTCATCAGGGCTGTCATGAGTGTAAAGTTTGATGTTTCAAGTTTCATCACGGCTGTCACGAGTGTTAAGTGTGATGTTATAGGTTCCATCTCGGCTGTCATGAGTGTAAAGTGTGATGTTATAGGTTTCATCACGGCTGTCATGAGTGTAGAGTGTGATGTTTTATGTTTCATCATGGCTGTCATGAGTGTAAAGTTTGATGTTTCAAGTTTCATCACGGCTGTCACAAGTGTTAAGTGTGATGTTATAGGTTCAATCTCGGCTGTCATGAGTGTAAAGTGTGATGTTATAGGTTTCATCACGGCTGTCACGAGTGTAAAGTGTGATGTTTTATTTTTCATCAGGGCTGTCGTGAGTGTAAAGTGTGATGTTATATGTTTCATCACGGCAGTCACGAGTGTAAAGTGTGATGTTATAGCTTTCATCACGGCTGTCACGAGTGTAAAGTGTGATGTTTCATGTTTCATCAGGGCTGTCACGAGTGTAAAGTGTGATGTTTCATGTTTCATCAGGGCTGTCATGAGTGTAAAGTGTGATGTTATAGCTTTCATCACGGCTGTCACGAGTGTAAAGTGTGATGTTTCATCAGGGCTGTCACGAGTGTAAAGTGTGATGTTTCATGTTTCATCAGGGCTGTCATGAGTGTAAAGTGTGATGTTTCATGTTTCATCAGGGCTGTCACGAGTGTAAAGTTTGATGTTTCAAGTTTCATCACGGCTGTCACGAGTGTTAAGTGTGATGTTATAGGTTTCATCTCGGCTGTCACGAGTGTAAAGTGTGATGTTATAGGTTTCATCACAGCTGTCACGAGTGTAAAGTGTGTTGTTTTATGTTTCATCAGGGCTGTCACGAGTGTAAAGTGTGATGTTATAGGTTTCATCACGGCTGTCACGAGTGTAAAGTGTGATGTTTTATTTTTCATCAGGGCTGTCGTGAGTGTAAAGTGTGATGTTATATGTTTCATCACGGCAGTCACGAGTGTAAAGTGTGATGTTATAGCTTTCATCACGGCTGTCACGAGTGTAAAGTGTGATGTTTCATGTTTCATCAGGGCTGTCACGAGTGTAAAGTGTGATGTTTCATGTTTCATCAGGGCTGTCATGAGTGTGAAGGTGTGATGTTTCATGTTTCATCAGGGCTGTCACGAGTGTAAAGTGTGATGTTTTATTTTTCATCACGGCAGTCACGAGTGTAAAGTGTGATGTTATAGCTTTCATCACGGCTGTCACGAGTGTAAAGTGTGATGTTTCATGTTTCATCAGGGCTGTCACGAGTGTAAAGTGTGATGTTTCATGTTTCATCAGGGCTGTCATGAGTGTAAAGTGTGATGTTTCATGTTTCATCAGGGCTGTCACGAGTGTAAAGTTTGATGTTTCAAGTTTCATCACGGCTGTCACGAGTGTTAAGTGTGATGTTATAGGTTCCATCTCGGCTGTCACGAGTGTAAAGTGTGATGTTATAGGTTTCATCACGGCTGTCACGAGTGTAAAGTGTGATGTTTTATTTTTCATCAGGGCTGTCACGAGTGTAAAGTGTGATGTTATATGTTTCATCACGGCAGTCACGAGTGTAAAGTGTGATGTTATAGCTTTCATCACGGCTGTCACGAGTGTAAAGTGTGATGTTTCATGTTTCATCACGGCTGTCACGAGTGTAAAGTGTGATGTTTCATGTTTCATCAGGGCTGTCACGAGTGTAAAGTGTGATGTTTCATGTTTCATCAGGGCTGTCATGAGTGTAAAGTGTGACGTTTCATGTTTTATCACGGCTGTCACGAGTGTTAAGTGTGATGTTTCATGTTTCATCACGGCTGTCACGAGTGTAAAGGTTGATGTTTCATCACGGCTGTCACGAGTGTTAAGTGTGATGTTATAGGTTTCATCACGGCTGTCATGAGTGTAAAGTGTGATGTTTTAATTTTTCATCATGGCTGTCATGAGTGTAAAGTTTGATGTTTCATGTTTCATCACGGCTGTCACGAGTGTTAAGTCTGATGTTTCATGTTTCATCACGGCTGTCACGAGTGTTAAGTGTGATGTTATAGGTTCCATCTCGACTGTCATGAGTGTAAAGTGTGATGTTATAGGTTTCATCACGGCAGTCACGAGTGTAAAGTGTGATGTTTCATGTTTCATCAGGGCTGTCATGAGTGTAAAGTGTGATGTTTCATGTTTCATCAGGGCTGTCACGAGTGTAAAGTGTGATGTTTCATGTTTCATCAGGGCTGTCATGAGTGTAAAGTGTGATGTTTCATGTTTCATCAGGGCTGTCACGAGTGTAAAGTGTGATGTTTCATGTTTCATCACGGCTGTCACGAGTGTAAAGTGTGATGTTTCATGTTTCATCACGGCTGTCACGAGTGTAAAGTGTAATGTTATAGGTTTCATCACGGCTGTCACGAGTGTAAAGTGTGATGTTTCATGTTTCATCATGGCTGTCAGGAGTGTAAAGTGTGATGTTATAGGTTTCATCACGGCTGTCACGAGTGTAAAGTGTGATGCTTCATGTTTCATCAGGGCTGTCACGAGTGTAAAGTGTGATGTTTCATGTTTCATCAGGGCTGTCACGAGTGTAAAGTGTGATGTTTCATGTTTCATCACGGCTGTCACAAGTGTAAAGTGTGATGTTTCATGTTTCATCACGGCTGTCACGAGTGTAAAGTGTGATGTTATAGGTTTCATCACGGCTGTCACGAGTGTAAAGTGTGATGTTTCATATTTCATCAGGGCTGTCATGAGTGTAAAGTGTGATGTTATAGGTTTCATCACGGCTGTCACGAGTGTAAAGTGTGTTATCATAATGATGCTCCTCCCACCAGCCAGAGGTTTTTAGGTTCAAACATTGTGTCAACAGTTATATACTGGCTTTGTGCCCATGAGCAAGGCATTTAACGAACCGTCTGAGCAGAACATTACACTATGATCAGGTAAAGGATGCAAACAATGGAGGTTCTCAGCCCTCCCCTTTAACTATTGCAGACGAACTCGAGCAAGGCCTTTCAGCACTATGAAGAAAAACATTGGTTGATATATATTGGAGTCTGGAGGTTCAAACTTTACCTTCAGTCACTAATTAATGGCCTTGTCCATTTTCAAGGACCGTCTCACTTCACTGTCTGAGTCAGCTCAATATTATATATATATATATATATATATATATATATATATATATATATATATATATATATATATATATATATATATATATATATATATATATTACACATAACATGCATTGGGTCATGTGATGCTGCTGTGGCGTGTCCGCAGAGTGAAACAGACTTTAAACTTGGATCACGAGGACTGTAAACCGGGAGGAGGGGGAACGACCACGTTTACCACGCCTGAGATACAGTTCTGGAGAAGTTAAACCGCCAAAATCAACGACACAAGGAACTGTCTAATATTATTAAACTGTTAGACACTTTTCCTCCAGCGTCAAGGCATCAAAATATTAACTCAAGCTTGAAACTATAGTCTTGAAATAAGTGTTCTATCAAACTAACGTGGCACTGTTTATCTCCAATAGGCCATAAGTCTTTATCTTGTTCACAATCAGAAAACCTTTATTCACAAAGTGTCCATAAAGTGTCATAATATAATTTATAACGTGAATAATAATAATAACTTTTATTTAGAAAAGAAAAGATGTAGTTTCATGAGCAGCTCGTCCTCGACACAAACCGCGCGCCCCGGAACCTTGAGTCACACAAACGTCCAATAAAACACACCTTTTCAGGAGCAGAAACTTTTTACGCATTCAACACGTATCGCCAGGAAGACGGAGGGGAGGGAGGGGAGGGCGGGAGGAGGTTACCATGGCGACGGGGAGCGTACAAACTGAATGTTAAACTGGATCCGAGCGAAAGTGAGTGAGCATCCACACTCACTCACACACACACACACACGCACACACGCGCGCACACACCGGCCAGAGGAGAGCGCGAGCGAGCCCCGTCACTCCGAAACGCGCTCGCGGTCAGCAACATGTAGCGCGGGGAAGTCCGATTACGCTGCGTAAAAACCCCGACTACTACACACAGCACACGCGCTCGCCCCGCATTTACCGGCCTTGTCATCTCTTCTCGTTTGGGACTTGGTTATGTTTTGGCCCGTCATCGTCCCGCGGACACAGTACCCAGCAGCAGCACGAGCAGGCGCGGAGGAGAGCAGCAGCAGCAGCGGCGGCGGCGGCGGCGGTGGAAGCGGCGGCGGCGGTCCGGCTTGTTACGCAGCAGGACGGGGATGGAAACGTGCACCGTGACGCATGGAGAGAAGCAGCAGCGCAAGTGCCTGGGTCGTGCCAACAGTGAGTACGGGGCAGGGGCAAAAAACACAGGCAAATAAATGCAGAATGTGCTTTTGGTTTCATGTTGCGCCGTCCGTCTTTTACGCGCGTTCAAGGTGAAATGCATTTGGACACGTCTCCCCCGGTTTCCCCCCCTCGCGCGACAGACTTTGACCCTCCTGTCATTGGTGTAACGGTGCATGGGTATTTGGCACGCGCACACCACACGGCGCTGCGTAAACGTGCCCAAGTTTCATGTGTGGGGAGCTGGATTGGTCATGTCTCCTGCTGCGTTTTTCCGGCGGGTTGTTGCGCCAAAGCGAGGCACCGCGCGCTCCCCCCTCCCGCGCCCCCGCCTCACCCTTGGCTCCGCGGTGCGTGTGCGTGTGTTTTCCTTTGCTCCCGGGGGGGGGGGGGGGGCAGTAGCGGGAGCGGGGCGAGGGTGGGCCGGGACGAAGGGGCGCGCGCGCGCGGGGGGCTTCACATGACGCTGCCGCCGTTGCGCGTGATTCAACAGTTTGCAGTCCCGTGCGCTGCGGCCCCGACGCGGAGAGAGGGGGGTGGGGGGGCATCGTGTGTCTGTGTTTTTCCCGGCGGGGTCTGCATGTGGTCAGGGTGACATCAGGGTGGGATAGTCACGGTTCACGGCCTGGTGTGTGCGCGGGGGCGAGTGTGGGACGCGGGACGCGGCTGGTTTCATGCGGTGGTTGGCGCGCGCGTGGCGGTGATGTCCCACTTGGAGCATGTGCAGAAATGAGCATGAGCACCAAATGTGTAACGTGATATCACCTCAGGACATCTGTGAGGCTGTTGGTGGGATAATGCCATTTCACTGAGAGTGTTTTTCCACCTGATTTGATTTTTGCACCGTTTGTCTTGTTATAAGATTCTGTGGCACATCACCCACTAAAACATGACACAAAATGATACAATTTAGAGAAAACAAAGGTGCAAATATGTCATTTTGCTGCTGGTTCTTTGTGTTTGGCTTATGATTGATTTGCTTTTTGTGCTGGTTGGTTCAGAAGTTGTTCAGGACACTACAAAATGCAACTCTTTTCATTAAATGCACGAGTGGATTAAATTTGATTTTTTTCCCCCGAGGCGGATCTGGTAATATATCAAAGCTTACACTGGTGGAAGATCAATGGCTTTTACTATAGGACAGGTTCACTTGGAACAGGGAATAAATGATCTCCTGTGGTTCCCAATCCAAGTGTTGAGTCACATCCGGGTGTTTCTTAAGGTATAAAGCAGTACTGTATGTATATCGCCCTTATATCATCGATACTATTATATGTTATTTTGTTAATGACATTCATGCCAAAATAATCCTACAGAAAAAAACACAATTGCAATTAAATAATTAAATAAATTAAATACATTAAATATATTAAATAAATTAAATAAATTAAATACATTAAATACATTAAATATATTAAATAAATTAAATACATTAAATACATTAAATACATTAAATACATTAAATGGATACAATTAAATTATGCACATTTTTATGCCTAATATCAATTCTGGAATAAGACACATTCATTATTTAGCTTTTATGCAGCTGTATTTATGGATAACTATGGAATATTTACACATTATTTGGTCAGTTTTCTACCCTTGTCTTCAAAACCAAAATTCCAACACATTTAAATGGACACAATATCATCAACAACACCACATTATTCTCTCGTTACTTATTCCAGCGCTTTTTTGCAACATATATTGACACATCTAGGTCCCACTCACGTTTCCTGTCTCTGGTGACTGTCAGCTTTCGCTTCAGGGCATTTCTAATGTAAGGTTGTGTATAGGAGACGCGCTGCCAATCAAATGTGTCTGAGGCTCACCTGTGATGTATGCAAATGAGGTGTGACATCACCACTGACACATATTGTGTTCTATCAGTGTCTTTGTGTGTTATAGCTCTCTGCTGCGCTGCCTTTCATTACAGTGGGAGGAATAGTCCACAAATGTACAGTATAACGGTACAGCAGGTGAACTTTGTGTTTTCAAACTTTTGTGCTGAATTTGCTCTACAGTAGACACTTTTCAGAACATTTTATTTCCTTGCTGTTTTTTGTTTTCTTTATTTATTTTTTGACATTTTGGGAACACTTGGAAGTTGCACTGTTTCTATTTATTATTATTCTATTATCATTATTTTTTTTTATTATTTTCAATTTAAAAAGCACACAAATAATAATAAATAAATACTAATAATAATGGCACATTAGATAAAACATAAAATAAAATTATGGCGCAAGTTCAACATTTTTTAACAAATTTGTCCTTTTCCAAGTCAAGTCTGAAAGTATTTTTGAATGTTTGCACAGTTTTCTGGTGAGGAGTCTGTTGCTTGTCTCCATGGCGATGCTTTGCCTTGAATGTTCCACAGTACAACATTAAACCTGACGTGGTTTTTGTTGCACAGGAAATACGCCTTGAAAAACATGCATTCTTGCTACGAACGGACTCGCCCCTGCACAGATCTGACCTGTGACCGATAAGGATATTGAAGCATTTGTTACCATGCAGTGAAATCCACAACAACAGAAAAGTTACACAGTGCACCTTTAAAATGAAACCCCACTGTTCGACAAAGGCTCATAAATTGCGTAATGATCTTTTTTGTTTTTCGTCCATCGAAAAGCGATGACTGGAGCGCGAATGTGCAGTTTTAGCTTCTGCCGAGCACAAGTTTATTTATGGGCCACAATTTGAATACATCATTTCAAAGGGGGTAAAAAAAAAACACAAAGACGGCTAAAACCGCTGAGAACGGTAAAACGGAAACAGCAAAGCGAAGCACAACGACAACGGCGATCTTTCAAGTGTCAATTTGATTCTTTTCCGAACGTTTTCCATCCGATTTACACCTTTATTTGATGCTATGGATCCAACAACGCAGAACGACCACGTGAAAAACTGTCTGTTAGCTTCCATCCCTCCATCCTTCCACCCTACCATCCTCCCATCCTTCCATCCTCCCATCCTCCCACCCTTCCATCCTCCCGCCCTTCCACCCTACCATCCTCCCATCCTTCCACCCTTCCAACCTTCCATCCTCCCATCCTCCCACACTTACATCGTTTCATCCTTCTATCCTTCCATCCTTCCACCCTCCCATCCTTCCACCCTTCCATGCTCCCACCCTCCCACCCTTCCATCCTCCCATCCTTCCGACCTTCCATCCTTCCACCCTTCCATCCTCCCATCCTCCCGCCCTTCCACCCTTCCACCCTTCCACCCTACCATCCTCCCATCCTTCAGACCTTCAACCCTTCCATCCTCCCATTCTCCCATCCTCCCATCCTTCAGACCTTCAACCCTTCCATCCTCCCATTCTCCCATCCTCCCATCCTTCCGACCTTCCACCCTTCCATCCTCCCGCCCTTCCACCCTTCCACCCTTCCACCCTCCCATCCTTCCATCCTCCCATCCTCCCATCCTCCCATCCTTCCATCCTCCCATCCTTCCATCCTCCCATCCTCCCATCCTCCCATCCTTCCATCCTCCCATCCTTCCATCCCGTGCCAACTCCAACAGCGATATTCCGCGGACATGTTGCCACTTTTTGTCGACTCATGCGCAGTGGTGACAGATTATCCTCCAATGCTTTCCCGCCGTTCGTTCCCTCCGTCTCGCGCGGGTCGGTTGCCAAGCGCGCTCCGCCCTGTTCCCTGGGTAACTAACGGGTGAAGAGTGTATCCGCTGCCTTAAGAACCTCGAGGAAAAAGAGTGTTACGGGGGATTTGCCGACACCTCTGGAGCGGGCGGGTCAGATGTGGCTGTGGATATGACAGGCTTTTGAATTATGACACGTTCACGGGTCGAGACGAGGACTGGAGGGGGCCAGGATTATAATGTGCACGGGGAAGCGGCAGGGGAGAGGGAGGCATTCACCCGCAGGCATTGATTTTAAGTCACTTTGAGAAGTTTTGATGACCTATTATATTCTCATGTCACCTTTTTATTCATTTAAAGGCACATCATGTATCTTTTTAGCAATTATTATTATTATTTTTTTTTTAAATAAATCATTTTTTAAAGGTTTTTTTAGCCATAAAATACGTTTATTTTTATTTTCTATTTATTATTATTATTATTATTATTTTTAATGGTTCTTAGCCTTAAAATACATTTAGTTTTTAATGTTTTTATGTTTTTGAGCCATACAATAAATGTGTATATTTATTTTTTTAAATGGCCATAAAATAATATATATATATATTTTCTGTGATGGTTTTATTGCACTAAACATATGCATAAGAAGCGTCCTTAGTGTGAGCGGGCTTGCATCTCCACAGACCCGACTTGTACTCGACCTGAAGGAGCCTCCTCCTGCTCGTTTCCATGGACACATTGATCATAATAATAACTATATCCGAGGAGAATGATCAGAAGTTTGGTTTTAACGCTCTGTCTGTTTCCACGGCATTTTTAAAGAAACCATTTGTACCACTTTTTTGAGAATTATGTCCAACGTTTTTTATAATTAAGATGAAATCGACGATACAATTAATCTGTTCTGATCCGCGCACGCAGGGAAATTAATGACATTTTAAATATTACGAGTCGTTCCCTTAATTTACCTTCCCTTTTCCATAATTGCGTTGTTGACCAGTGATGTCTTTAATAATAATATCATTGCATTACTTTCTTTTTTCCGATTTATTCTGTGCGTTTTTCATTCAGACTCCGTGGCGGTGACAATTTACACAAACTTCATCGATCCATCGGGGAATGACTTGAACGCAGTCGCTCGCATTTGCAAACTCATCAAAAATAGTAGTAATTAAAGGAGCAATAATGGCTAAATGTTTCAAATAAGTCATTAAATCAATCCTACATGAGATCATACATGACGTGAGTGAGCTGTCGTTTGTTTGGAGCGCTCTCTGTTGTAGCCACAGCTGCCCCGGGGTCGACTGATGTCTCTAAACTCCAGATGTGGCGTAGAGTTCAAACATCTGCTCCTCTGCGTCGGGCGTCGCTCGGATCACGTGTAGCTTCCTGCTTTAGGACCAATCACGCGTGTCTTTGTCCGGCCAGTGGCACTGGTAAAACGACAGGTACGATCGAACTTATCTGTGGTTTGAACCTTTTTGCAGATGGAATGTTTTACCTCTCTCTGCCAGCTTAGAGTTTCAAAACGAGCTCTATACTCTAAACTCTACTCTAACTCTACTCTAACTCTACTCTAAACTCTACTCTAAACTCTACTCTAACTCTACTCTAACTCTACTCTAACTCTACTCTAACTCTACTCTAACTCTACTCTAAACTCTACTCTAAACTCTACTCTAACTCTACTCTAAACTCTACTCTAAACTCTACTCTAACTCTACTCTAACTCTACTCTAACTCTACTCTAACTCTACTCTAACTCTACTCTAACTCTACTCCAAACTCTACTCTAAACTCTACTCTAACTCTACTCTAAACTCTACTCTAACTCTACTCTAACTCTACTCTAAACTCTACTCTAAACTCTACTCTAAACTCTACTCTAACTCTACTCTAAACTCTACTCTAACTCTACTCTAAACTCTACTCTAAACTCTACTCTAACTCTACTCTAAACTCTACTCTAAACTCTACTCTAAACTCTACTCTAAACTCTACTCTAAACTCTACTCTAACTCTACTCTAACTCTACTCTAAACTCTACTCTAAACTCTACTCTAAACTCTACTCTAACTCTACTCTAAACTCTACTCTAACTCTACTCTAAACTCTACTCTAACTCTACTCTAAACTCTACTCTAACTCTACTCTAAACTCTACTCTAAACTCTACTCTAACTCTACTCTAAACTCTACTCTAACTCTACTCTAAACTCTACTCTAACTCTACTCTAAACTCTACTCTAAACTCTACTCTAACTCTACTCTAAACTCTACTCTAAACTCTACTCTAAACTCTACTCTAAACTCTACTCTAAACTCTACTCTAAACTCTACTCCAAACTCTACTCTAACTCTACTCTAACTCTACTCTAACTCTACTCTAACTCTACTCTAAACTCTACTCCAAACTCTACTCTAAACTCTACTCTAACTCTACTCTACTCTAAACTCTACTCTAAACTCTACTCTAAACTCTACTCTAACTCTACTCTAAACTCTACTCTAAACTCTACTCTAACTCTACTCTAAACTCTACTCTAAACTCTACTCTAAACTCTACTCTAAACTCTACTCTAAACTCTACTCTAAACTCTACTCTAACTCTACTCTAAACTCTACTCTAAACTCTACTCTAACTCTACTCTAAACTCTACTCTAAACTCTACTCTAACTCTACTCTAAACTCTACTCTAAACTCTACTCTAAACTCTACTCTAAACTCTACTCTAAACTCTACTCTAAACTCTACTCTAACTCTACTCTAAACTCTACTCTAAACTCTACTCTAAACTCTACTCTAAACTCTACTCTAACTCTACTCTAAACTCTACTCTAAACTCTACTCTAAGGCAGTTTAGACCCTGGACATTGCTTGATTATCCACGGAAAGTTAGTTTTTAATTGTCTGACCCCTCTGCACCTGCCTGACCCCTCTGCACCTGCCTGACCCCTCTGCACCTGTCGACTCTTAATCATGAGGTAGTAAAGTCTGTAAAAAGTTGGTAAAATCCTCTGTTTTGGAGCAGAAATGGCAGTGACTAAAAGTCAATAAATCAATAAAGAAAACATTTCATTTGTTTTTAATGAAGTCACATCAAACTGAAACCAACGTTTTGATTCATTGGAAATTGGGGGGAAATAATCGTGTGTCTTTCATTTGCACTTGTGGAGGATAAAGCTGAAGAGAGTGAAATAAGTCACACAAAACAAGACACAAAAACTGGGGCTTCACCAGGACCAAACAAGGACTAAACCAGGTCTAAACCAGGACTAAACCAGGACTAAACCAGGACTAAACCAGGACTAAACTGGGACTAAACCAGGTCTAAACCAGGACTAAACCAGGACTAAACCAGGACTAAACCAGGACTAAACTGGGACTAAACCAGGTCTAAACCAGGACTAAACCAGGACTAAACCAGGACTAAACCAGGACTAAACTGGGACTAAACCAGGTCTAAACCAGGACTAAACCAGGACTAAACCAGGACTAAACCAGGACTAAACTGGGACTAAACCAGGTCAAAACCAGGACTAAACCAGGACTAAACCAGGACTAAACCAGGACTAAACTGGGACTAAACCAGGTCAAAACCAGGACTAAACCAGAACTAAACCAGGACCAAACAAGGACCAAACCAGGACTAAACCAGGACTAAACCAGGACTAAACCAGGACTTAACCAGGACTAAACCAGGACTAAACCAGGACCAAACAAGGACTAAACCAGGACTAAACCAGGACCAAACAAGGACTAAACCAGGACTAAACCGGGACTAAACCGGGACTAAACCAGGTCTAAACCAGGACTAAACAAGGACTAAACCAAGTCTAAACCGGGACTAAACCGGGACTAAACCAGGTCTAAACCAGGACTAAACCAGGACTAAACCAGGACTAAACCAGGACTAAACTGGGACTAAACCAGGTCTAAACCAGGACTAAACCAGGACTAAACCAGGACTAAACTGGGACTAAACCAGGTCAAAACCAGGACTAAACCAGAACTAAACCAGGACCAAACAAGGACCAAACCAGGACTAAACCAGGACTAAACCAGGACCAAACAAGGACTAAACCAGGACTAAACCAGGACCAAACAAGGACTAAACCAGGACTAAACCGGGACTAAACCGGGACTAAACCAGGTCTAAACCAGGACTAAACAAGGACTAAACCAAGTCTAAACCGGGACTAAACCGGGACTAAACCCAGACTAAACCAGGACTAAACCAGGACTAAACCAGGACTAAACCAGGACTAAACCGGGTCTCAAACCAAACAAGGACAACGTGAACCAGAAGGACTCAATCTGAACTCGGCTTTGGTTTGAGATAATCTTTAGTTTGAAAATTTTGTTGAAAATTTAGTTTGAAATAATCTGATTTAAAGATGATTGTGTTGCAAAATATGGCACTTTCAGTCACTATGAAGGTCACTATGAAGGTCACTATAAAGGTCACTATGAAGGTCACGGTCACAGAGAAAACAGCAGAAGCTGGTCACTTTCTAGAGGTACGATGTGTCTATTAAGACCAACGATGGAAAAAGAATTAAGGATTTCACTGATGTTTGGCGTCAATTCTCCTGAATCATCTGTCTGCCCTGTGCTCCTCTCTCACTTCTGTTTCCCCCGTGTTCCTCTCTCACCTCTCTCTTTTCCATCTTTTTTCCTCTCTTTTACATCTCTTTTCCTCTCTTTTCCCTTCTTTTCCCCTCTTTTCCCTAGTTTTCTTATCTTTTCCCCTCTTTCCATCTCTTTTCCTCTCTTTTTCTTTCTTGTTCCCTCTTTTCCCTTATTTTCCCGTGTTTTCCTCTCTTGTCTTCTCTTTTCCTCTTTTCATCTCTTGTCCCTTGTTTTCTTCTCTTTTCCCCTCTCTCCGCCTCTCCTCTCCCTCTCTCTCCCTCTCTCTTCCCCCTCTCTCCTCTCCCTCTCTCTCCTCTCCCTCTCTTCCCCCTCTCTCCCCCTCTCCTCTCCCTCTCTCTCTCCCCTCTCTTCCCCCTCTCTCCTCTCCCTCTCTCTCCTCTCCCTCTCTTCCCCCTCTCTCCCCCTCTCCTCTCCCTCTCTCTCTCCCCTCTCTTCCCCCTCTCTCCTCTCCCTCTCTCTCCTCTCCCTCTCTTCCCCCTCTCTCCCCCTCTCCTCTCCCTCTCTCTCCCTCTCTCTTCCCCCTCTCTCCTCTCCCTCTCTCTCCTCTCCCTCTCTTCCCCCTCTCTCCCCCTCTCCTCTCCCTCTCTCTCTCCCCTCTCTTCCCCCTCTCTCCTCTCCCTCTCTCTCCTCTCCCTCTCTTCCCCCTCTCTCCCCCTCTCCTCTCCCTCTCTCTCTCCCCTCTCTTCCCCCTCTCTCCTCTCCCTCTCTCTCCTCTCCCTCACTTCCCCCTCTCTCGTCCATGTCCTCGTCACAGTCTCTTAATTGCGCGTCTAAGCCCTCTGATGATGTGTTTTCTCTGGTAATCCTCTAGAGCGCCTCGTCTTGTCTTTCATGCTCCGAATACGAGAACATGTAACGGCGGCGGCCATTTTGAAAGACGATACGGGCCGGACTTCAGAAGACGCCGTTTGAACATCCCGATCTTCTGTTTACACAAACACTCGAGGAGGACGTGCGCGTCGTGCTAGCATTAGCATACGCTTACTGTGATAAGACTTTTGAAGCGGTTGGACATGTTTCTTTTGTTCCTGACAATGAACCGGATTAAGAGGTTAAGGTTAGAGAGTCTTTTGGACAGCTGAAGTTAAACGTTTTAGGAATAAAAGTCCAGTTTGAGATGGTTGATTTGGCTGCCGGGCAACACACGGTCCAGAGGAAGATCAGACTCTAGTTCATGGAGATGTTTCAGTTTTAACCCTAGAACATTTCACCATGTGGCACCAAACATATACCGTATTTTCCGGACTATAAGTTGCAGCTTTTTTTCATAGTTTTTTTTCATAGTTTACTTATATACTTATACTTATACTCTGGAGCGACTTACATGTGATATTATTTGTCATTTTCACACTTGCAACCGCATTTCATACTCCAGTGCCACTTATATATGTCTTTTTTTCCTCTATTATGCATCTTATAGTACGGAAAATACGGTATTCCTAAAGCAAATCGCTGTTTTTCCACACAATTTCCTTTAAAAATGAAGGTTTTGTTGATTTGTTTTTGAAGAATTCTGCTAAAATACCACATCTGGTCTGAAATGACAAATATTAAGCATTATTTCTAATGTTCCTGGTCTTTAAACACGTTCTTGTGCCTTAACTTTGGCCTCTCACAGTTTGAAATGTGTTTCTCACGTCGGGAGTTGACTTTAGGTTCAAGAATCAGGTGCATTTCCATAAAGAATGTTCATGAAAGGTCTAAACCAGGACGTGCCAACGCTGGGCCCCCAAAGGTTCTCAAGGTTCTCATAAAAAAAGTTCCCCAAAGGTCCTCAAGGTTCTCATGAAAGAGTTCCCCAAAGGTTCTCCACAGGATATGTTGTTGTTTGTATAAATCCCAGACGACTTTTGCCGTCGTGTTGTAAAAAGTGTCGCTATAACATCTCCGTGGCGACGAGAAGGTGTGGGCAGGTCCAGCAGAAACGCCGCCGGCCGCACCTGTGAAGAATGTGGCCGCACGTGTCGCAGTGGAAACTCTCCTGGCAGAGTTCCCGTCCCACACGTCGCCGTATAGATATTGACCCAGATGCCCCGATAATGATGAACAAGCCCCATCCACCGGAGCGTTGTGTGGGGGGGGGGGGAGCTCGGCGTGGAGCCCGCTGTGGAGCTCGGATAAAAAGCCGCTGTTATGAGAGTTATTGATTTTTCAGTCTGTCAGTGGTGCAGAGAGACCCGGGCCCCCAAGTCATGCCCACGGGGCCCCTGGACACTGGGCACTCAATTTTACCACACACGCTGCGCTGACAGGTGGACGGGAATTATAAAAATATGTCACTATATTTCCACAGGCAACATGGAGGTCTGCTAATGGGCCAGGGGGGCCGGGGGGTACAGGGGGGGTCAGGGGGGTACAGGGGGGGTCAAGGGGGTCAGGGGGGGTCAGGGGGGTACAGGGGGGTCAGGGTGGACAAGGGGGGTCAGGGGGGGCCAGGGGGGGCCAGGGGGGGTCAGGGGACAGTCAGGGCCACGCTCCAAACAAATACGTGTTCACAGTGTAACAGAAATAACATAT
Source organism: Eucyclogobius newberryi (assembly GCF_026437365.1). Taxonomy (NCBI): domain Eukaryota; kingdom Metazoa; phylum Chordata; class Actinopteri; order Gobiiformes; family Gobiidae; genus Eucyclogobius; species Eucyclogobius newberryi. Next base: position 30,503,400 of record NW_027315790.1, read on the forward strand.
ACATTTCCACAGTTTAACGGAATTAATGTATACATTTTCACAGTAACAAAATAAACATATACATTTCCACAGTGTAACAGAATAAACGTGTGATGAGTTTATTCAGAAGGAGCTGATTAGAATAAGATCAGGCTCGTGGTGTTGTCTGTGAATATGAGGAAAGTGTTGATGTGGAGTTAACGCTGAAAGAACCATCCAGGAGGCGGTGCCAGGCAGGAGGCGGTGCCAGGCAGGAGGCGGTGCCAGGCAGGAGGCGGTGCCAGGCAGGAGGCGGTGCCAGGCAGGAGGCGGTGCCAGATTAATTTAATTAAAATATCAAAAAAATGACTGTGAATGTGTCAACCTGTGATGTGGCACAGACGTGTAGAGTGTTGGATCAAACGTGCATCTTCTATTTTAAGTACATGTCTTTTATGGCTTATAGAAACCCGGGGTCGCCTCTCCACAGAGCCGACCTGTAACTTGCCCTGGTGTTTCATTGAGACCATCAGCTTCTACCTTCAGGGTGCAGCTTTAAGTGTTTCACCATAATCTTCATCAACAAATCATATTTTTTAAACCGAATCTCAAAAAATCTGACAGCACCTCCTTTTGTGTCGCTCCTCCTGTTGTCTCTCTCCTCCTCTTGTGTCTCTCCTCCTCTTGTCTCTCTTCTCCTCTCGTGTCTCTCCTCCTCTCGTCTCTCTCCTCCTCTCGTGTCTCTCCTCCTCTTGTCTCTCTTCTCCTCTCGTGTCTCTCCTCCTCTTGTCTCTCTCCTCCTCTCGTGTCTCTCCTCCTCTTGTGTCTCTCCTCCTCTTGTCTCTCTCCTCCTCTTGTCTCTCTCCTCCTCTCTTGTCTCTCCTCCTCTCATGTCTCTCCTCCTCTCGTGTCTCTCCTCCTCTCATGTCTCTTCTCCTCTCGTGTCTCTCCTCCTCTTGTCTCTCTCCTCCTCTCGTGTCTCTCCTCCTCTTGTGTCTCTCCTCCTCTTGTCTCTCTCCTCCTCTTGTCTCTCTCCTCCTCTCTTGTCTCTCCTCCTCTCATGTCTCTCCTCCTCTCGTGTCTCTCCTCCTCTCGTGTCTCTCCTCCTCTCATGTCTCTCCTCCTCTCGTGTCTCTCCTCCTCTCATGTCTCTCCTCCTCTCGTGTCTCTCCTCTGCCGTTCCTGATTTAGTTTGTGTCGTTTTTATCGCTCTCTGCATCACTTTGTCTGAATGGATTCCTGGGTAGAGACGATGAATGGGCTGTCACCACCTCCCCCCACCTCCCCTCTCTACCTCTCTCCTCTCCCCTCTCCCCTTTCTCCTCTCTCCCTCTCTCCTCTCTCCCTCTCTCCTCTCCCCTCTCTCCTCTCTCCCTCTCCTCTCTCTCCCTCTCTCCTCTCTCTCCCTATCTCCTCTCTCCCTCTCTCCTCTCTCTCCCTCTCTCTTCTCCCCTCTCTCCTCTCTCCTCTCTCCCTCTCTCCTCTCTCCCTCTCTCCTCTCTCTCCCTCTCTCTTCTCCCCTCTCTCCTCTCTCCTCTCTCCTCTCTCCCTCTCTCCTCTCTCTCCCTCTCTCTTCTCCCCTCTCTCCTCTCTCCTCTCTCCCTCTCTCCTCTCTCTCCCTCTCTCTTCTCCCCTCTCTCCACTCTCCCTCTCTCCTCTCTCCTCTCTCCTCTCCCCTCTCTCCCCTCTCTCCCTCTCTCCTCTCTCCTTCCTCCCTCCAAAGACGATGTGTAAATGTGGATCTACAGTTTGAAGTCACCTATAGGAGGAAACAGAGGATAGAATAGCAATTACCTTTCCAGGGATTCGGGCAGAAGAAGTAACAGTTGAAGTATTTTCAAGCGAGAAATACAATAGTTGCTTTGGGCGACACGTGATATAAGTAGATTTTTCATAAGGAGCTGAAAAAAAATGTGATAAATAAATGATTTTGAATATAGACTGGGCCATTGTTACATCATGACTTTTGGACCTGTCACATCTCAGCGGAGGCGTGGTCAGACCTGGCTGGTCGCTCGGACTGGCCACGCCCCTTGTCCTTGGAGAAGGCCGTCCCATGTGCCACGATTGGCTGATTTAAATGGTCTTGTTGATACACCGTTTGAACTTGTTGGTTTTGCTCCATGAGCTAAAGAAAACAAAACGATTAAAACACGGTCAAACTCTTGTGCGTCATGTTGTGTTGAAACAGTCGGTTGCCAGGTTGATTGTCGTATTTAATCCTAAATCTCTTGGCAAACCGACGTGTTGTAGGTGTGAGACCTTTTATAGAAAGATAAGTTTTGGTCCATTTGGCCCAAAGCGACCAACAGAAGTTCATCTTAAGTTTATTTACTGGCTGCTGTTCCAACCAAATATTTATGATTTATGAGGCTTAAGTGAGCTCAGACCCAATCATCGCGAGTTCTTTAGTTCAACTGTGGAATTAATTGTATATCTTTCAGGACCTGGGTCAGCTCCCAAAAAGCACCGACTCACATTTTGGATAAACCATGCGTAAATGTGATTGTTTGAGGGTGAATATATACATCCTCTCCACCTCCACCTCCTCCTCCTTCTTCACCTCCTCTCCATCTCCTCATCCTCTCCACCTCTTCATCCTCTCCACCTCCTTCTCCTCCGTTTGCAAACAAATACCAAATTGCCACAGACCGAGTTCATATGTTTGGATGTGGCGCAGCGCTCTCTCTCACATTAGCATTCTGAACCCTCTCACGAGTCGATGCGGTCAATAGAAGGTTAGCTTTATATTTATTCCCATTTGCCGCCGCCTCATCATTAGCTGGAGCCCAGAGGAGGGACCGGCCCGGCGACGGGAGCCCCAGAGGAGGGACCGGCCCGGCGACGGGAGCCCCAGAGGAGGGACCGGCCCGGCGAGGGAGCCGAGCGGCGGCCTTAAGACGCAACCAGACTCACAGTTAATCAGTGTCGCGAGCGTGAACGCGAACGTGACGAACGCTCCGGAAAACACACATCGCCCAATGTCATTTATTTACCATTAATGACTCCACTCGGGACCACGTCTTAATCTAAAATTAATGTGTTTGTTTTTTACATCCCAGTGACTTTTCAGTATTCAGAACATGCCCGACTTTCTAATGCTGCTGTGCGTGATGGCTCACTGTTAGAGTGCACACGGCAATCTGGTGTTTGTCTGCAAAAGGAGGAGAAGGAGGAGAAAGAGGAGAAGGAGGAGGAGATGGAGAGGATGGGGAGGTGGAGAGGATGAGGAGGTGGAGAGGATGAGGATGAGGAGGTGGAGAGGATGAGGAGATGGAGAGGATGAGGAGGTGGATAGGATGAGGAGATGGAGAGGATGAGGAGGTGGAGAGGATGAGAAGGTGGAGAAGATGAGGAGGTGGAAAGGAGGAGGGGGTGGAGAGGATGAGGAGGTGGAGAGGATGAGGAGGTGGAGAGGAGGAGGAGGTGGAGAGGATGAGGAGATGGAGAGGATGAGGAGGTGGAGAGGATGAGGATGAGGAGGTGGAGAGGATGAGGAGGTGGAAAGGAGGAGGAGGTGGAGAGGATGAGGAGGTGGAGAGGAGGAGGTGATGGAGAGGATGAAGAGGTGGAGAGGATGAGGAGATGGAGAGGATGAAGAGGTGGAGAGGATGAGAATGTGGAGCGGATGAGGAGGTGGAGAGGATGAGGAGGTGGAGAGGATGAGGAGGTGGAGAGGCTGAGGAGGTGGAGAGGATGAGGAGATGGAGAGGATGAGGATGTGGAGCGGATGAGGAGGTGGAGAGGATGAGGAGGTGGAGAGGATGAGGAGGTGGAGAGGATGAGGAGGTGGAGAGGATGAGGATGAGGAGGTGGAGAGGATGAGGAGATGGAGAGGATGAGGAGGTGGAGAGGATGAGGATGAAGAGGTGGAGAGGATGAGGAGGTGGAAAGGAGGAGGAGGTGGAGAGGATGAGGAGGTGGAGAGGAGGAGGTGATGGAGAGGATGAAGAGGTGGAGAGGATGAGGAGATGGAGAGGATGAAGAGGTGGAGAGGATGAGAATCTGGAGCGGATGAGGAGGTGGAGAGGATGAGGAGGTGGAGAGGATGAGGAGGTGGAGAGGATGAGGAGGTGGAGAGGATGAGGAGGTGGAGAGGATGAGGAGGTGGAGAGGCTGAGGAGGTGGAGAGGATGAGGAGATGGAGAGGATGAGGATGTGGAGCGGATGAGGAGGTGGAGAGGATGAGGATGAGGAGGTGGAGAGGATGAGGAGATGGAGAGGATGAGGAGGTGGATAGGATGAGGAGATGGAGAGGATGAGGAGGTGGAGAGGATGAGAAGGTGGAGAAGATGAGGAGGTGGAAAGGAGGAGGGGGTGGAGAGGATGAGGAGGTGGAGAGGATGAGGAGGTGGAGAGGAGGAGGAGGTGGAGAGGATGAGGAGATGGAGAGGATGAGGAGGTGGAGAGGATGAGGATGAGGAGGTGGAGAGGATGAGGAGATGGAGAGGATGAGGAGGTGGAGAGGATGAGGATGAAGAGGTGGAGAGGATGAGGAGGTGGAAAGGAGGAGGAGGTGGAGAGGATGAGGAGGTGGAGAGGAGGAGGTGATGGAGAGGATGAAGAGGTGGAGAGGATGAGGAGATGGAGAGGATGAAGAGGTGGAGAGGATGAGAATGTGGAGCGGATGAGGAGGTGGAGAGGATGAGGAGGTGGAGAGGATGAGGAGGTGGAGAGGCTGAGGAGGTGGAGAGGATGAGGAGATGGAGAGGATGAGGATGTGGAGCGGATGAGGAGGTGGAGAGGATGAGGAGGTGGAGAGGATGAGGAGGTGGAGAGGATGAGGAGGTGGAGAGGATGAGGATGAGGAGGTGGAGAGGATGAGGAGATGGAGAGGATGAGGAGGTGGAGAGGATGAGGATGAAGAGGTGGAGAGGATGAGGAGGTGGAAAGGAGGAGGAGGTGGAGAGGATGAGGAGGTGGAGAGGAGGAGGTGATGGAGAGGATGAAGAGGTGGAGAGGATGAGGAGATGGAGAGGATGAAGAGGTGGAGAGGATGAGAATCTGGAGCGGATGAGGAGGTGGAGAGGATGAGGAGGTGGAGAGGATGAGGAGGTGGAGAGGATGAGGAGGTGGAGAGGATGAGGAGGTGGAGAGGATGAGGAGGTGGAGAGGATGAGGAGGTGGAGAGGATGAGGATGAGGAGGTGGAGAGGATGAGGAGGTGGAGAGGATGAGGAGGTGGAGAGGATGAGGATGAGGAGGTGGAGAGGATGAGGAGATGGAGAGGATGAGGAGGTGGAGAGGATGAGGATGAAGAGGTGGAGAGGATGAGGAGGTGGAAAGGAGGAGGAGGTGGAGAGGATGAGGAGGTGGAGAGGAGGAGGTGATGGAGAGGATGAAGAGGTGGAGAGGATGAGGAGATGGAGAGGATGAAGAGGTGGAGAGGATGAGAATGTGGAGCGGATGAGGAGGTGGAGAGGATGAGGAGGTGGAGAGGAGGAGGAGATGGAGAGGATGAGGAGGTGGAGAGGATGAGGAGGTGGAGAGGATGAGGAGGTGGAGAGGATGAGGAGGTGGAGAGGATGAGGAGATGGAGAGGATGAGGAGGTGGAGAGGATGAGAAGGTGGAGAAGATGAGGAGGTGGAAAGGAGGAGGGGGTGGAGAGGATGAGGAGGTGGAGAGGATGAGGAGGTGGAGAGGAGGAGGAGGTGGAGAGGATGAGGAGATGGAGAGGATGAGGAGGTGGAGAGGATGAGGATGAGGAGGTGGAGAGGATGAGGAGATGGAGAGGATGAGGAGGTGGAGAGGATGAGGATGAAGAGGTGGAGAGGATGAGGAGGTGGAAAGGAGGAGGAGGTGGAGAGGATGAGGAGGTGGAGAGGAGGAGGTGATGGAGAGGATGAAGAGGTGGAGAGGATGAGGAGATGGAGAGGATGAAGAGGTGGAGAGGATGAGAATGTGGAGCGGATGAGGAGGTGGAGAGGATGAGGAGGTGGAGAGGATGAGGAGGTGGAGAGGCTGAGGAGGTGGAGAGGATGAGGAGATGGAGAGGATGAGGATGTGGAGCGGATGAGGAGGTGGAGAGGATGAGGAGGTGGAGAGGATGAGGAGGTGGAGAGGATGAGGAGGTGGAGAGGATGAGGATGAGGAGGTGGAGAGGATGAGGAGATGGAGAGGATGAGGAGGTGGAGAGGATGAGGATGAAGAGGTGGAGAGGATGAGGAGGTGGAAAGGAGGAGGAGGTGGAGAGGATGAGGAGGTGGAGAGGAGGAGGTGATGGAGAGGATGAAGAGGTGGAGAGGATGAGGAGATGGAGAGGATGAAGAGGTGGAGAGGATGAGAATCTGGAGCGGATGAGGAGGTGGAGAGGATGAGGAGGTGGAGAGGATGAGGAGGTGGAGAGGATGAGGAGGTGGAGAGGATGAGGAGGTGGAGAGGATGAGGAGGTGGAGAGGATGAGGATGAGGAGGTGGAGAGGATGAGGAGGTGGAGAGGATGAGGAGGTGGAGAGGATGAGGATGAGGAGGTGGAGAGGATGAGGAGATGGAGAGGATGAGGAGGTGGAGAGGATGAGGATGAAGAGGTGGAGAGGATGAGGAGGTGGAAAGGAGGAGGAGGTGGAGAGGATGAGGAGGTGGAGAGGAGGAGGTGATGGAGAGGATGAAGAGGTGGAGAGGATGAGGAGATGGAGAGGATGAAGAGGTGGAGAGGATGAGAATGTGGAGCGGATGAGGAGGTGGAGAGGATGAGGAGGTGGAGAGGAGGAGGAGATGGAGAGGATGAGGAGGTGGAGAGGATGAGGAGGTGGAGAGGATGAGGAGGTGGAGAGGATGAGGAGGTGGAGAGGATGAGGAGATGGAGAGGATGAGGAGGTGGAGAGGATGAGGAGATGGAGAGGATGAGGATGAGGAGGTGGAGAGGAGGAGGAGGTGGAGAGGATGAGGAGATGGAGAGGATGAGGATGAGGAGGTGGAGAGGAGGAGGAGGTGGAGAGGATGAGATGGTGCAGAGGAGGAGGAGGTGGAGAGGAGGAGGTGTTAACACCAACTGTGAGTTAACACTGTGAAGCACTCGTCTAATTAGTGCCCTGGACCGCCGCAGTGTCCCGAAGTCCATGTTACATAGTTTTTTTATGACTTTGGGGCTCTTTCAGGACCTGGGTCAGCTCCCAAAAAGAACCCGAGTTCACCCTCAAACAATCCTCTTGACGCATATTATGCGTCAAGAGGATTGTTTGAGGGTACAAATACACGAATACACGTATATATATATATTTATATATATATATATATATATATATATATATATATATATATATATATATATATATATATATTTGTCAGCCTAATATAGTCAGTATTTCCATTGTCACTACATGATTTTTTTTCCTTCTCTTTTTTAATTATATTAGTACATGGATCAACAAAAGCAAAACAACACCACCACCACCACCACCACAACAACAACAACAACAACAACAACAACAACAACAGAAAAGGAATAAAAAATAAAGGAATAATTATTAGAAAAAGAATAGAAAATACCCACACATAACGAGCTGGACCAGGTTGAACATAAGGCACGTAAAGGAGTAAAAGTAGAAAATATACCTTTACATTAACATACATTTTCATCACAATCGAAAAGGAGCAGAAGTCTTATAGATATTATTAAAATGTCACAAAAAAACAAGAAACACAAGCTGGTTCTCAACACATTTGGTTTACAATCGCTGGGTCTTTTTTTTTTAATCTTCTTTCCTTTTCATTATTTAATTCATATGGGATTTGATTTGTTATTGCTTTAAATTGTTAAAGATCTAGACATTAGTTGATGTTTTTGCATTATAGTCCAGACCCATGTTCTTGTAACATTGGGCATTATGTTGACGTACTTCGCAGAAAAACTACAAAACAATCAATGATAAGAAACGAGATTGGCTAATTTTTGCTTATCATTTATGACTATTTATTTGCGATCTGGTCTGTTTTCTGTGACGCAGTTTGAAGTCCTGTTGTTGTTTGTTGCCGGCGTAAACGGGGCCCGAGCGGCACCAGTCGAGAGTCGCCGGTCCGTCCCACTATAGAACCCGTGCTTGCTTTAGGTGCAGCATCGGGCCGTGGACGGGGACGGGGATATTTCTCGGTTAAAGAGGAACGGCAGACGCTAATGATCCCGTCGGAACATCGGCTCTCCTGGGGCTCGTTTTGAGGTGGAAGTGAAAAAGAATTAGAAGACGGGAAGCGGCTGACGGGAGGAATATTTTAGGACGGAACCAGGACCAGGACGGCTCATTACAGAGGAAGGAAAGTCGATACTATGCACGTAATTACACGGAAATGTGATTTAAGATGGATATTTCTGGCATTCGCAGTGTGGGATTAAAGTGCCCATGACAGGTTTTAACGATGTTCTAATTATGACTTTGTTTAGTGTATTTGCACCTGTTGTACATGTACATTATAGTTTTACACCAATCGAGCAGGTATTTGTGGAGAAAAGGTGGGAAAATCCATAGAAAATGACAGGAAGGGACACTCACTCCAGTAAAAGTTTATGCAGAATTTACATTAAAACAAACAACTTTTTGGACTCTCAAAACATTAATTCAACAAAATAAAGTCACTCTCGTTTATCTGTATTTGTCAAATCTAACATTTGAAGAGTTTTTGCTCATTTCTTGGTGTGTTGTCATCAATTACAAACAGGAAGTAGAAATATAAACCTAAAAAAACCTGTGCAATTCTGGGATAAATTGTTTTAATTATTAGCACAATTCTAAATATATTTATCTTCACTGCATTTTAGTTCAGCGAGTCGTCCAACCAGTAGGGGGCGCTTTAATCTTTGTTTAGCTGTAGAATTTCACCAATCTCACAAAATCAGACACACAAAAAAAATTAAAATAATAAAAAATAAAAACGTACACCTGCAGTTATAATCCTACTCTAAAGCTCAGTAAGACACACAAACGCTGATGCTTTTTTTAAAATAAGGATTTAATTTCACTCAGTTTGGCATTAAACTCATTAATTACTCAGTACAATATGTAAAATACAGTGTTTTTGACAATGTTCTTGACTTCTCTTCTCTATATGTTTTGCAAAGAACTGTCTGAACATTTTCATTTTGGTTTGGATGATTCGGAAGTACAAGCACCATCGCTGTTTGTGCTACTGCGTCGTACTGACTTTGTGTATTTTTGCCATTCCATTCAGCACAAATATTGAACCGGTCGCCCCGTGTTGTGTCTGCAGTCGCTCTGAAACACTGACAAACCCATCAAAGCGGCGGAACACTAAAGCCGCCATGATTCCGGGATTATTTATTGATTCTCTCCTCAGATTTAAGAGATCAGCACAGACTTCTGAGTGCACCCACCCGCCTGTCAATCAAACCTCTGCGTACCGCGTATATCCGGGGTCCCAGATATGTCCGGGGTCCCAGATATATCCAGGGTCCCGTGTGTGACCACCAAACGCCTCTGGGGACTTGGTCTGTCAGTCGTTTCCCACGTGAAATCCAGACTCTCTTCAGTTTCCCCGTGTCAAGGTGAAGAGTGGCTAAAGCGGGCGGGATTATCCGGAAGTGAGTCTGAGCCGAGCAACACGGAGCAACACGGGGCCCCGAGGACCAAGGGCCAATACGTCTATAATCCCAGGAGGAAAGAGAGGGGCGAGGGGGAGAGGAGGGGGAGAGGAGGGGGAGAAGAGGGAGCGAAGAGGGGGAGAAGAAGGGGAATGAAGGGGAAAAGAAGGGGAGAAGAGGGGGAGAAGAAGGGAAAAGAGGGAGAGAAGAATGGGAGAAGAGGGGGAAAAGAGGGGGAGAAGAAGGATGAGAAGAGGGGGAGAAAAAGGGGGTAAGAAGGGGAAAAGAAGGGGAAAAGAGGGAGAGAAGAAGGGGTTAAGAAGGGGATAAGAAGGGGGAAAAAGGAGAAAAGAGGGGGAGAAGAGGGGGAAAGAAGGGGAGAGGAGGGGTAGAAATGAGTTTGAGCCGAGCAACACGGAGCCCCAAGGACCAGGGACCGTCACACTATATCTATAATGCCAGGAGGAAAGAGGCGGGTGAGGGGAAGGGGGTGAGAAGAGGGTGAGAAGAGGGGAGAAGGGAGTGATGGATGAAGAGTGAGTGGGGAAAGGGGGAGAGAGAAATAGAGAGAGGAAGTGGACGAGTGTGAGACAAACAAAGATGGTGGAGAGAGAGAATGGGAGGAACAGGTGAGGATGTTGGAGTGACAGCATGAGAGAGAAGGCGAGAGGAAGATAATGATGAGGAGAGAAGCAGAGGGCGAGAGAGAGAGTCAGGTGTAGAGTGGGAGGAAGAGAGAGAACGGCTGTGGCAGAGAAGAGAATGAGAGAGAAAGAGAGAGAACGACAGACGAGACGGAGAGGAAGAAGAAGAAGAAGAAGAAGAAGAAGAAGAAGAAGAAGAAGAGATGAAGCAATTGAGTGAGCGAGAGAGAGAGAGAGAGAACGACAGTGACTAATTACAGCCCTGTCCACTGTCCACAGCCCTGTCCACAGCCCTGTCCACTGTCCACAGCCCTGTCCACTGTCCACTGTCTTCCACATGTAAGAACACCTGTTTGTGCAGAAGACTAAGCAGGTTGTGCTAAAACACTGATGACACTCATGATCTTCAGCTCACTCTCTCCACATCTTCACCTTTCTGTTGCCACATTTAAATCTCGCAACCGAAATTAAATCATTGGTCACCACAAGACACCACGGAGAGATTAATCGACCAATCGACTAAAGGTCTACAGCCTCTGTCAACTGGACGAACGTTTTAAGCGCGAGGATTTCATCGTGATCTGGATTTTGATCACTCTGCAGCCCAAACAAATCCCACCTTCCCACGACACAGAAAAGAAACAAAAACAGTGACGTGAACGCGGAAGGAGGTCACGACGCGTTCACGGAGGTCACGGCGAGGTCACGGTGCGTTTGTGGCGGTCACGGCGAGTTTGCGGAGGTCACGGCGCGTTCGCGGAGGTCACGGTGTGTTCGGGGAGGTCACGTCACGTTCGCGGAGGTCACGGCGCGTTCGCGGAGGTCACGGCGCGTTCGCGGAGGTCACGGCGCGTTCGCGGAGGTCACGGCGCGTTCGCGGAGGTCACGGCGCGTTCGCGGAGGTCACGGCGCGTTCGCGGAGGTCACGGCGCGTTCGCGGAGGTCACGGCGCGTTCGCGGAGGTCACGGCGCGTTCGCGGAGGTCACGCCGTGTTCGGGGAGGTCTGAACCACGCGGTTTCACCAGCTTTCACACGGAACAAAGCCTTTTGCAGACGAAATAATAATTTGCAAAAGAATTCAGCCGCCCGAAGAATAGCTCTGATTTTTCATTGATTTGCTACGTTTTTCAAATTATAATTCCCCGATTCTTTTGTGATGAGTCTCTCAGCCCCGCGCCAGGTCTCGACGCAAAAAGCACGCAGAGTCTTTTCGAGGTGAATTCGAGAAACTGAATTATTTCACGGACGAAAAGCTTGTCAAAGTTAAACTATTGTGCTTGTTGTCTCCCTAATGCCCCCCCCCCCCACCCCACGGATCCATTTTCAAGTCAAAGCAGCAATTTGGCCCCGGGCACACTAAACACCCCTGTCATTTCTGTCAGCGCCCCCCCCCCCCCCCCCCCCCCCCCCCCCCAAACAATTTTGAGCCCGTTACATCACAATCAATCCCCGTGTTTTTCATCCTTTTTCGAAATAACAATAAGACATTCTGCCACTGATTCACTGCGTCTAAATTACAGCTCTTCCCCAATTGTCTGGCTTTTCTACTCGGAAAAATTACTGTTTTGATGAGAGGAAGATTGACGACCCGGTGGCCATTTTTGGGGGATAATTAACGGCAGGTCGATGCGCTCTCTCGGTGCTGAACGCCGTCGATCGCGGGGTTAATACAGGAGCGTATTGTGCACATAAGTGTATATTAAGGCTGCGCCACTGTCACGGCGCTCAAAGGAGTCGGGTTATTTTGAGTTTATGGATGCTATTCGCGGCGTTTGCATTCAGAGGAGGGATATTTTGGTGGAGGAGGCGACGAGCTGTCACCTCGAGAGCTCAAAGTCGGTTACGTAATGTTATGTAGGAAGTGAGTGTCGGAATAACGTGGCCTCGCAAAATGGGATGAAGGAGAGACATTAGTGAGATGACTAAACGGTCCAGAAGTCTTGAAGTTTCATCACCGTCAAACGTGTTATTGTCACTGCCAAAGAACAAATATCACAAACTAAGAAAGAAGTATAACATGTTATTTGTCCTGTCAATCCCAATTTAACAAAATAATCTGAGAATCAGGATTAATTGCACAGTGCGCTTACGTTAATATCATTCTTTCATTCACTTTGAAGTATTTTTGCTCAAACACAAAGTATATTTTCGTCTGTTTCATAATACTCTGTACTTTTACGTGACGGACACCAGACTCGGCGGGTTTCACGGCCCTTCATTGTCGCTTGTGGGTGTAACTCGGTGACGGGTGAAGCTCCTGGGACGGGCTGGGCGTTTACCCGGGGCTCTGCAGTGGTTCGGTGAAGTATTTGGCTTGTATTAGTTTCAGCGCTCATACACGACCTTTCTCTCCACTGTAAACACTGTCCAACTGCAGGTCGCCATGGCGAGCAAGGCCAGAAGCTAAATGAGTTTATTTCACAATGATGATGGGGTGATTGTAATGGCTCTGCTGCCAGTGGATGATGTTCCAGCACCAGGTCCTGATGAGGGAACGTGGAACCACTCAAAGTCATTTTCAACACTTTTGGTTTCGCTCCATGAACATGTCCCCCAGATATTTGTAATGCAATCGTCAAAATCTGTCTCAATGAGCAATTCAATATGTTAAAAAGGCACTATTGAAAGAGACTGTCATGCTGGCCCTTTAAGGGGCGGAGCCTAGACCACCGAAACCAAAAGGAGCAAGCTGCTTGAGGAGAGTTTGGAGACGGAGTTTGCCATCGCGGTTTATCAGAGTTTATAGTTGAAAGTAGTAGTTTGTTTGCATCCCAAGTTCAGTATTGTGTGTGTGACAGAAGACCACACACATACCACCTGTGCAATCAAACTGTAAAGAATACTTCAAGATATCAATAAACCACCCTCAAGTAAAGAGCGACTCTTCATTTGAGCTCTAACCGGGCTCACCACAGTGATTCGTCAGCCCACACCAGCACAATAATTTAAAACCTATCTTTTACAATAGTTTATTCTCAGGTTTGCAGTGTTTTAGTTTCTGCTCCACAGTTTGTGCATCTTTAAATGTGTTTTATACGGCATAAATAGATTTGTTAGTACTATATATGTGTTGTGGTCCTCTTTACATATGTGCTTGTTGCCCACGGTGACCCCCATGTACAGACGTTATGATGTCACTCCACTGCAGTAATTAGAAGATGAATGGATCGATGTTAATGAACAAATGTGTGCCTTCTGTTTGGACCTTAAACCTGCTGCATGAAGGCCACGCCCCACTCACTGCACATGGGCCTAACCGTGTACGGAAGTGTCTGTCTCAGGGCAGGTGTGGCTTTAGAAATAGTTATGTTTTTTTTTTAATTGAAATTTATTCAGCCAGTTTATATAATCTCTTTTTCAGTCGAGTCCTGAGGGTTTCGGAAGAGGAAATATGTGCCCATGACAGGTTTTTACGATGTTCTTATGTTGACTTTATTTGGTGTGTTTATACCTGTTGTACATATAAATTATAGTTTTACACAATCGAGCAGGTATTTGTGGAGAAAACATTGAAAAATCTGTAGAAAATGACAGGAAGTGACATCACACCAGGGACACTCATTCCAGTCAAAGTTTGTGCAGAATTTACACAAAATAAACACATTTTTTGACTCTTTAAACATGAATTCAACAAAATATAGTCGCTCTCATATATTTGTATTTGTCAAATTAAAAATAGATTGCGACATTATATGAGTTTTTGCCCCAATTTCCTAGTGTGATGTCATCAATTACAAACAGGAAGTGAAATTATAAACCTGAACAAAATGTGCTCTTCTGTGATAAAAAATAATAATAATATTTTTTTAGCTAAATTTCAAAATATATTTAACTGCATTTTAGTGCAGTGAGTCATCCGACCTATAGGGGGCATTTTAATTAACTGAAATAACAACAACAACAACAACAACAACAACAACAACAACAACAACAACACCTTTTGCACATGGGTTGTCCCTTTGTCCTGTGCAATTTATCTTATATTAACCAGAGAATTAAACATAAATGATTTTAATTGTGACCTATTATAAATTCAGTGCTTTCATGTTGATATTTTAATTAAATCCCAATCAGATCTAGACGATGATGATAAATTAACAAATGGCTAATATTGACATGGTTTTTGTCATCTCCCACACGTTAATCCCACACTTTGATTAAGACATTTCCCGCGTCAGTCCCCTCCATCATTAAACATGCATCATATGTAAAAAGAACACGCGGAGCCCGTTAATCACACGCATAAATCTGAGTTGTCACAGTTTACGCCGAGCCAGAGGTGACGCCCGCTGGAGGCGTGTCCTGCGGCAAAACGTGACCCATAAATCAGCCGGCGACACGCATTTATGCATTTATATTTCCATATTCTTACATATAATAAGTGCTGTTCCGCGCTTGTGCCGCACGTGAAGAAGTGAGAACGGTGGTTGTAACGCCGCCGTCGCACGTCGTGGTTTTTGGCATTAATGTCGAGCTCGGTGAAAAATAGCGTTGGCATTTAAAATATAAATATCTCGCATTTACAACATAAATATCTGGTATTTATGACACAAATATCTGGAGCGCTGCAGTGATAGCGATGAGCAGGTTCTTCTTCTTCTTCTTCTTCTTCTTGAGGTCTTCCAGACCTCACTCTCCACTCTCCAGACCCCACTCTCCATACTCCAGACTCTCCAGACCCCACTCCACAGACCTCACTCTCCAGACCCCACTCTCCAGACCCCACTCACCAGACCTCACTCACCAGACCCCACTCTCCAGACCCCACTCCACAGACCCCACTCTCCAGACCCCACTCCACAGACCTCACTCTCCAGACCCCACTCTCCAGACCCCACTCACCAGACCCCACTCTCCAGACCTCACTCCACAGACCCCACTCTCCAGACCCCACTCTCCAGACCCCACTCTCCAGACCCCACTCACCAGACCCCACTCACCAGACCCCACTCTCCGGACCCCACTCTCCAGACCTCACTCCACAGACCCCACTCTCCAGACCCCACTCTCCAGACCCCACTCTCCAGACCTACACTCACCAGACCACAGACCTCTAACGTTGCATGGACAGACTTAATCATTGAAGCTTGGTAATCGTTCTATAATTAAGGGTTAGAGTAATTCATACTCTATTTGTTCATTAAGAATTAACTCTTTGTTCATGGTTTATTAAAGCAATAAAGTGTTACCAATGAAGTTAAAACTGTTCAAACATATTTTGCAACAGGTAAAGGCTCAACAACAGTGGGCGTGTCCAGGGGGCGGGGGAACATGGTCTCGAATGCAGGAGAATAAAGATGCTCAAACATGCATGACCCTAAATACACCTTTGAGTGGGTCAATGAGAGGAGAAAGACATTTTAATAGTGTTCAAAGCTCTTAAAATCCTCATACCTCTCCTTTAACTACAGTAGAGTTTGTGGGCGTCGCCAGAGACTTTAAAATGTGTCGAGAAAATAACCGAATCGACTGAACCATTTCACTGGCACAAGTTTTAGCGCTCACAAAACACGCTGGATACGTTTGACATCTGGCTCGTGGTCAGTGCTGTGGAGGTTCTGGTCACTGTCCAGGATGTTCCCTTCATGACAGAGAGTTACTGGAACCGTCTCCGTCTGCTGTGACAGGAACTGCAGTTCAATCGATCTGTTTTAGAGGATTCTGGCCAAACGCTTGTGAAGTGGAGGGAGAATGTTTTTAGGCAGAGTTGTAGAAATGACCATCACTGTTGTCATATTAAAAAAGGTGTTTGAATAAAAATCCAAACTTAATCTAGATTTGGTTTGTTCACTGTTAAGCTTTTGTTTTGACAACCCTTTAATGACTTGAACTTTTCGTTTAAATAAATGAAAGTACTTTGTCAAAACGTACATTAAAACATCTCATTAACACATCACAATCATTCAGGGAGAATCTTTTATTCAACGGCTTTTAATTATGCAGCTGCTGCACCCGAAGTGAACGACCCGAGTCACGTTCATTTCACTTTTAATAACAGTCCACGGTTCAGTCATTTAAGCCTGTTCTGTGCCGTGTGTCCGTGTTCTGTGCCGTGTGTCCGTGTTCTGTGCCGTGTGTCCGTGTTCTGTGCCGTGTGTCCGTGTTCTGTGCCGTGTGTCCGTGTTCTGTGCCGTGTGTCCTTGTTCTGTGCCGTGTGTCCGTGTTCTGTGCCGTGTGTCCGTGTTCTGTGCCGTGTGTCCGTGTTCTGTGCCGTGTGTCCGTGTTCTGTGCCGTGTGTCCGTGTTCTGTGCCGTGTGTCCGTGTTCTGTGCCGTGTGTCCGTGTTCTGTGCCGTGTGTCCGTGTTCTGTGCCGTGTGTCCGTGTTCTGTGCCGTGTGTCCATGTTCTGTGCCGTGTGTCCGTGTTCTGTGCCGTGTGTCCGTGTTCTGTGCAGTGTGTCCGTGTTCTGTGCCGTGTGTCCATGTTCTGTGCCGTGTGTCCGTGTTCTGTGCCGTGTGTCCATGTTCTGTGCAGTGTGTCCGTGTTCTGTGCCGTGTGTCCATGTTCTGTGCAGTGTGTCCGTGTTCTGTGCCGTGTGTCCATGTTCTGTGCAGTGTGTCCGTGTTCTGTGCCGTGTGTCCATGTTCTGTGCAGTGTGTCCGTGTTCTGTGCCGTGTGTCCGTGTTCTGTGCCGTGTGTCCATGTTCTGTGCAGTGTGTCCATGTTCTGTGCAGTGTGTCCGTGTTCTGTGCCGTGTGTCCGTGTTCTGTGCCGTGTGTCCGTGTTCTGTGCCGTGTGTCTGAGCTAAATAAAGCACACCCCTTTTCCCATAAGTCCCATAAAGTCTCACACTCTTATTACTGTTATTACTATGTTATTACTATTTCGTTACTATGTTTTTACATAGAGACAGGAACTAGTAAAATAAAAAACACTTACTCACCAAAAAATAACTACATGAAATGTTTTTTGCTATTTAAGGCAAATATGAATTTTACATTTTAACTTTAGGATGCTACACAATAATTGCTCCACTCCCTCACCTCTCCTCCTCTCCTCTCCTCCCCTCCCTCCCCCTCTTCTTGCTCCACTCCCTCTCCTCTCCTCCCCTCCCTCCCCCTCTTCTTGCTCCACTCCCTCTCCTCTCCTCCCCTCCCTCCCCCTCTTCTTGCTCCACTCCCTCTCCTCTCCTCCCCTCCCTCCCCCTCTTCTTGCTCCACTCCCTCACCTCTCCTCTCCTCTCCTCCCTCCCTCTCTCCCCCTCTTCTTACTCTAATAGGATGATAAGCACCATTTGCTTGAGCACATCTCTTTAGTTCGACTCAAATCCCTTTTAATTTGCTCGTTTTGCCGGCTCCGGCCGCGCGCTTTGTTCCCGTCTGAGTCGGGACATTATTGCGTAATCGATCAAGTGTGGAGCATTGATCACAGCGATGCGAGACGGGGTCATTTAAGGGAAGCCACCTACACGTCTGAGGGTCACAGTTGAGATGTTCTGTGTGAGAGACGCCATGTTCTTCCAGTCACAGTTTAATACATCACGTTCCAGAGTTTGTGACTTTCTCAATGACAAAGTGAAGTTAAAACACAGATACAGCTCCTTTAATGGGAAGTTAAGCAGTGCTTTTCATTCAAGTACCAGACTAAACCTGCACTAGATCAGGATTAAACCCAGACTAAACCTGCACTAGATCAGGATTAAACCCAGACTAAACCTGCACTAGATCAGGATTAAACCCAGACTAAACCTGCACTAGATCAGGATTAAACCCAGACTAAACCTGCACTAGATCAGGACTAAACTCGTTATAGATCGTCATAACTTGTTATAGCTCCTTATAGCTCCTTATAGCTCGACATAGCTCCTTACAGCTCGTCATAGCTCCTTATAGCTCGTTATAGCTCGTTATAGCTCGTCAAAGCTCGTCATAGCTCCTTATAGCTCCTTATAGCTCGTTATAGCTCCTTATAGCTTGTTATAGCTCGTTATAGCTCTTTATAGCTCGTTATAGCTCGTCATAGTTTGTTATAGCTCCTTATAGCTCGTTATAGCTCCTTATAGCTTTGTTATAGCTCGTTATAGCTTCGTTATAGCTCCTTATAGCTCGTTATAGCTCCTTATAGCTCCTTATAGCTCGTTATAGCTCCTTATAGCTCCTTATAGCTTCGTTATAGCTCGTTATAACTTCGTTATAGCTCCTTATAGCTCGTTATAGCTCCTTATAGCTTCGTTATAGCGCCTTATAGCTCGTTATAGCGTTGGACATATGTTTAGCAGATTCGGTGCTTGTTTTTGCTCAAACAGACATATTAAGGGCGAGTCTGCCTTCTGCTTTCTCTGTCGGCTTTGAGTCTTTTGTTCACACAGAAATGATTGAATGAAGAGTTCTTTAAAAAACAAAACAACAAAAAACAAATAAAACAGGCTAAAAATAATATTGATTTCGGCGCGGCTGTCTTCAGTCGATCTAGAGAAGGAGACGCAGAACCAAAGGCTTTTAGAGGTGAGTTCAGGTACGGAGCTGACAATCATTTACGTGCTCAAAAAGGTGCACCATTAGAGACTTTGGGTAACGCACGTGCAAACCTCGCACGGTGGCGCAGTGGTTTACCTCTCCCGCCTTATAGCAAGATGGTCCCGGGTTCAATTTCTTAGCTAAGTCTTGGTGCGAACTACACTCCTCCGCCGCAGATTTCGAGCCGGAATCTTTTACGTGTTTTCATAACGGCAGCTGTAGTCGAAAAATAAGCAGATATACCGTATTTTCTGGACTATAAGTCGCACCTTTTTTCATAGTTTTGGCCGGGGTGCGACTTATACTCCAGAGCGACTTACATGTGGTATTATTCGTTATTTTCACACAACCACAAGAGGGCGCTCTAGGCTCTAAGCGACGCAGAAGAAGAATCTGCACTTCCTCTTCCTCTGGAGTTTGTGGAGTTGTTTAGAAGTGACGCAGAGGAAGAAGAATTCAGTGGATTTAGTGATTTGGGGTAAAACTGATGCTTTGCTAAACTTGTTAGCATGTTCTTTATGCTATAGTTATCTGAATAACTGTTCATATGTTACGTTAACATACCAGACACTTACCACAGTTCTGTCTGTGCCTCATGTAGCTGAAGGTGTTAGCGTTAGCATACGTCATGTAGCTGAAGGTGTTAGCGTTAGCATACGTACTTGGATTTTGTCAAATACATTTTCCCAAAAAATGCGACTTATAGTCCGGAAATGTATGTCTCTGTTTCATTTCTAAATGTTACGAATGTTGTATTTTTTCCTCAGTTTTTTACGAGTTGAGATGCTAACTTTTATTACGATATTGTACGACAAACGTTACAATCAAGTTAAAAGTGGCACATTTATAGAGATTCATCCACTGCTTGAATAAATAACATAAATGGACACAGATTTGGAGGTAAATTACCGTAAAGTATTATTTTTCCATTTTCCTGATTACCATAAGGGTTTCTGACGATGTGCAAATATTAAAGGATCATAAAAATTTGCCACATTATCTTTTTTTGGCTGCTTTTTGCGCTGCTTTTACTCTTTCTCAGTTGTGTCGCCGACATATTGCCCACCACAACTTTAACACAATGTCCTACGCAAACGGAAAGAACCGAAACACCTCCGTCTCCGCTGATTCCACCTAAAAGTAGTGCTGGAGGACGCGGGGTTCATGTCTGCAGATCTAATTAGCGACCGTCCATTAAGCGATAATGAATATGTTTAATCACTATAGTGGCTTCGTCGACACGCGTCCCCCCGGCTCTGTTTAAGCGTAATCACCGCAGACTGATCCGCCAATTAGGACGTTACACCGCTGTTGGCTTTGGAGATGTGCTTTTGTGCGTACGACTTTGGTGAGATCGGCAAACGTCTCGCAGATGTAGAATTCAGCCGCACGACTCTGAGGTGAGTCCACGGCGAGGTAAACCCGGTGTGGAGCGGAAACGGGACTCGAGCCGGCGCAGGTCAAGGACGAGGACGAGACGATCACTAAGGGCATGTTCGGACATTCATCACGTCTAAATGAGGCTTAAACCAGGTCTAGAACAGGACCACCACATGTCCACATCGGGACTAGAGTAGGACAAACACATGTCCACAACAGGAACAGGACTACCACATGTCCACATCGGGACAAGAACAGGACCACCACATGTCCACATCGGACCAAAACAGGACCACCACATGTCCACATCGGGACAAGAACAGGACCACCACATGTCCACATCGGACCAAAACAGGACCACCACATGTCCACATCGGGACTAGAACAGGACCACCACATGTCCACATCGGGACTAGAACAGGACCACCACATGTCCACATCGGACCAAAACAGGACCACCACATGTCCACATCGGGACTAGAACAGGACCACCACATGTCCACATCGGACCAAAACAGGACCACCACATGTCCACATCGGGACTAGAACAGGACCACCACATGTCCACATCGGGACTAGAACAGGACCACCACATGTCCACACCAGGAACAGGACCACCACATGTCCACATTGGGACTAGAACAGGACCACCACATGTCCACATCAGGACTAGAACAGGACCACCACATGTCCACATCAGGACTAGAACAGGACCACCACATGTCCACATCGGGACTAGAACAGGACCACCACATGTCCACACCAGGAACAGGACCACCACATGTCCACATTGGGACTAGAACAGGACCACCACATGTCCACATCAGGACTAGAACAGGACCACCACATGTCCACATCAGGACTAGAACAGGACCACCACATGTCCACATCGGGACTAGAACAGGACCACCACATGTCCACATCAGGACTAGAACAGGACCACCACATGTCCACATCGGGACTAGAACAGGACCACCACATGTCCACATCAGGACTAGAACAGGACCACCACATGTCCACATCAGGACTAGAACAGGACCACCACATGTCCACATCAGGAACAGGACCACCACATGTCCACATTGGGACTAGAACAGGACCACCACATGTCCACATCAGGACTAGAACAGGACCACCACATGTCCACATCAGGACTAGAACAGGACCACCACATGTCCACATCGGGACTAGAACAGGACCACCACATGTCCACATCAGGACTAGAACAGGACCACCACATGTCCACATCGGGACTAGAACAGGACCACCACATGTCCACATCAGGACTAGAACAGGACCACCACATGTCCACATCAGGAACAGGACCACCACATGTCCACATCAGGACTAGAACAGGACCACCACATGTCCACATCAGGACTAGAACAGGACCACCACATGTCCACATCAGGACTAGAACAGGACCACCACATGTCCACATCGGGACTAGAACAGGACCACCACATGTCCACATCAGGACTAGAACAGGACCACCACATGTCCACATCAGGAACAGGACCACCACATGTCCACATCAGGAACAGGACCACCACATGTCCACATCAGGACTAGAACAGGACCACCACATGTTCACATCAGGACTAGAACAGGACCACCACATGTCCACATCAGGAACAGGACCACCACATGTCCACATCAGGAACAGGACCACCACATGTCCACATCAGGACTAGAACAGGACCACCACATGTTCACATCAGGACTAGAACAGGACCACCACATTTTGACAGATTGTGGATGAAGTGGGACAAAGTGGGACGTTTGTTTGGGTTCTAATGTAGTTTTTTATTGATTAGTGGGATGTCTTTTGATTTCCGTTTTAATTGCTCTTGTTTTGTTTTGTTTGTTTTCCTCATGTTATTTATTCATTTTTATAAATTTGAAAAGTAATAATTGACTTAAAACCATTTAAAACCTCTGCTCCCGGCACAGAGCTTGTAGAGAGCGCCCGATTTAGATCCACAACTTACAGATCAGATCAGAACATTTTCTCTTCAACTCATTTTCTTTTATGAATTCCCAATGCATTACTATTATTACAATTGAAACGGAGAGTATTTCGTTTGAATGCATTTAAACTGTAGATTTCCGTCACGATATTAGCTTGTTGTGTTTGCGTCCTCATGTAGCATTCACTTAAATCCGTGTCTCGTCCCGGCTGTGGCGATTATTCCTGAACCCTGACTTTCCTCCTCTTTATCCGGCCGCCATTATTCACCTCCATCGTGTATTTGTGCGTTCTCCGGATCATAAATCTTGTAGGATTTGGGGCTCCGGTTGTGGCATTAATGAAAGGGACGGGCGCGCGGAGCCTGCAGCGGCGACCGCACAGTGAATTATTTACCTCACGCAGATAATCGCGGGCTCGGCTGGGCCAATCGGCTCGCGGCGCACGGACGGGCCCGACGCGACGAGGCGAGGACGCAAGGTCACTCTGTCTGGGATGAGGAAAGGCAGCGGGCTCCGGAGGGTCTGGAGATAAAGTTAGACGACTAAAACTAAACCTTTAAAGACAAACATCCAAACTCAAGTCTAGATTGTTTATGAGAAAACAAAGCCACATCAAAAGTCAAAACTGAACCAGGACAGGACTGAACTGGGCCTAAACCGGGACAGGACAGGACTGAAGGTTAATGTTAGCACAGTGAAGTTTAATGTTAGCACAGTGCAGGTTAATGTTAGCACAGTGCAGGTTAATGTTAGCACAGTGCAGGTTAATGTTAGCACAGTGCAGGTTAATGTTAGCACAGTGCAGGTTAATGTTAGCACGGTGCAGTTAAAGTTAGCACGGTGCAGGTTAATGTTAGCACGGTGCAGGTTAATGTTAGCACAGTGCAGGTTAATGTTAGCACAGTGCAGGTTAATGTTAGCACAGTGCAGGTTAATGTTAGCACGGTGCAGGTTAATGTTAGCACGGTGCAGGTTAATGTTAGCACGGTGCAGGTTGTTGGTCGGATCATTGTAGGGACGGGAAACACCGGGACAACACGCGCTTTTCGTGGAGGAAAAACAGGAGTCTTCGTTTAGCGTCTCTGACTGAATCAGAACTCACTTTAATGAACGGAACTTCCGGTGCAAGACAGTTTCAGTGTAAGAGCACACATTTATATACACTGCGGATGTCATACATTCAGGGCAACACCCCCACTTGCTCTTAACACTGTACATTTTACATATATACAAACAAAAATGCACCTTTAAACTATCACAGTTTACATTTACATTCCAAAAAGAAAATTTGTAAACCTCTCAATCTTTAGCTTGACAACAGATTTTGTAAAAATATCTGCAACCATGTCTGCTGTAGCACAATACTCTATACAGATTTTCCCGTCATTGAGTGCAGACCTAATGAAGTGGTATTTTATGTCAATATGCTTACACCTCTGACGATTTATGGGATTTTTTTGATAATGCTATTGCACCCTGATTATCGCCATACAAAAGAACTGGTGAGTATTCACGTTCACTGTCCATTCCTGTCAGTAGTTGTGTAAGATATAAACTCTCCTGAGTGGTGGCTGCCATGGCCATGTACTCCGCCTCACATGTTGACAAAGCTACTGTTGCCTGCTTCCTAGTTTTCCAACATATAACAGGCCCACTTTTAGTCAGGGCAAAACAGTAGCCAGTAGTACTTCTTCGGTCAGTAGAATCTGCTGCCCAATCTGCATCACTAAATGCTATAAGGTGCAGATTGTCCTCTGTCTTTTTATAACACAGCGCTTTGTTCAATGTACATTTTAGATATCTTAGCACATGTTTTGCGGTTATCCAGTGATGATCTTTTGGATCTGATAAATATTGAGAAAGTTTGCTTACAATCCAGCTTAAATCTGGTCGTGTACAAGTCATCAAATATATCAAGCTGCCCACTAGTTCGCGATACTTTGCTGCATCTACTGGCTCACCATCAGCATCAAAGTTGTGTTTTTGTTCACAAGGAGTAGAACGTGGCTTACAGTTTGACATATTAAACCTTTCGAGTATTTTTGAGATATACCTTCTCTGGTTTAGTTTTATCTCTGTGCCTTGAGTACAGTCGATTCCTAAGAAATGTTTAAGCTCACCAAGATCTTTCATCTTAAATTTTTCACTTAACATTTGCTTTACATTTTTGAGTGAACATTCATTGTCAGTAGCAATAATAACATCATCAACCCAAATTATCAAAATAACTCTCTCATTTTCTGTTTGACTGTTGTAAACACAATGATCTACAGGATTCTGAACAAAACCTCTTTCACATAGATGATCGTGCAACATCTTGTTCCAGTTTCTTCCAGATTGTTTCAAACCATATAAAGATTTGTTAAGTTTGCAAACTAACTTTTCACCCGTGTCTGACTTTACTTCAAATCCTTCTGGTTGCTCCATGTACACCTCACAATCAATTGGCGCATGCAAATAAGCAGTTTTTACGTCCATTTGGTGAAGTTTTAAATTGTTCTGTACTGCCATTTGCATCAGACAGCGTACTGATGTCATGTCCGCAGTTGGAGAAAACGTCTCCTTGTAGTCAATTCCTTGTACTTGACTGTAGCCTTTAGCAACGTACCTGGCTTTAAAAGTCTCAGTATGATCTGCATTGTCTTTTACTGTAAATACCCAACGTCCCCCCACTGCATTTTTACCTTCTGGCAGTGTGGTCAACGTGTATGTGTCGTTTTCTTTCAGAGATTTCATTTCATCTTTCATGGCATTAGTCCATAACTTTGCCTTTGGGGAGTGTACAGCTTCTTCAAAAGTCTGTGGCACACCATACATCACCCTGTAACAGTAATCAATGTTTGTTAAGGTTTGGTCATCTTCTTTGCAAACATAGTATTTCAGAAACATTGGACTTTTCCGGTTTCTTTTAGGGTAACGTGGCTCTTTACTCCCACTTTGTTCTTCCTGTTCTTGTTTTGCAGGTTCACAGTCATTTGTACAGTTCTCGTAACTTTCAATATTAGGCTCCTGTGCCTCACTTTGACTCTCGTCGTTTGTCTCGTCTCTTGCAGTGGGACGCTGCAACAATCCCACTGGTAGATCACAATCATCGTCTTCATCTTTATTTGTCTGGGTATGGCGCTCAATTACACTCTTAGTGAGGAACTTAACCAACCTGTGTTTCAGAACTCGTCCAGTGTCTGGGTAATACACTAAATATGACGGACTGTTTTTGTCATAACCCACAAAAACTCCTTCATTACATCGTGAGTCTAGTTTCTTTTTGTCTTGTCGATAACTGTGATAAACTGATCCAAATATTTGCATTTTGGACATGTCTGGCTTCTTCCCTGTCAGCATGTAATAAGGGGTCTGTCCTGTACGCTTGCTATAACACCTATTGCGAATCACTGCGGCTGTCATAACAGCATAAGTCCATAGGTTTTTTGGTAAATTACTTTCAAGTAACATGCACCGAGCCATCTCAAAAAGCGTTCTCCAATTTCGCTCGGCCGTCCCGTTTTGGTGGGGTGAATACGGCGCTGAGGTCTCATGTCTTATTGCATTCTTACGGAGTAAAGACTGGAACTGTCTAGAAGTGAATTCTGTTCCATTATCTGACCTCATACGTTTAACTTTCCCATAAGGTGTGACGTCTGCAATGAATTTTTCAGTCGCCTCAACAGTGTCACTTTTTGCCTTTAGGAAATAGATAAATGTTGCCCCAGAGTAGTCGTCTGTAAATGCCAGCGTGTACTTAAAACCCTCTTTAGCTTCTGGCTCTATTGGTCCTGCCAGGTCGGTGTGGACTAGCTCTAACACTGCCTTTGCTCGTGTGTCTCTGTTTCGAGTTTGAATAAACTTCCCTTTTACACAAACTTCACATTCTGGTCTAGAATTGTTAGCTCTACTCTTGATTTTCATTCCCTCAGTGACATTTTCTAATTTTGTCAAATCTTCATAGTTACAATGTCCAAGGATCTTGTGCCAAGTTTCTATATCATGACATTTGTGACATTCATCATTAACAGCATTCTCATTGCTGTTAGTACAACCGTCCATATTCTTTTATGTCAAACTTTGTACCGTTTTTATGGATTAGCTGGTTACCTCCCTTCTTAAAGGTGATGGCAGCTCCTTTGGCGGTTGCTGCCTGGACTGAGAAGATGTCCTGTGGGTACGTAGGGATGTAAAGTGCTCCGTCCAGCGTAGCCTTTACTCTGCGTCCCTCGTCGTCTTGCAGGTAGATCTCTGCTACTCCACGATTCAGGGCAACTCCACTTGTCCTCGTCCCGTCAGCCAGCTCCATGAAGTGTCTCTCAGGTGTGAAGGTCTCATCAAAGGTTTTGAAACTTTGGATGTCTGTCACAATGTGTGACGTAGCCCCTGTGTCCACCATGAGGCCCTTTTGTTTCAACACATCACAATTGCTTGCTTTAAATACAAAAGTGTGGTTTTCTGCCTCAGCTGCTTGTTTAGCGTTGGTTTTCTTTTGTCGTCTACAGTTACTGTCTTTATGTGTGGGGCTTTTACAGTAACTGCACCACTGCTTCTCATATTGTTCTTTTCGTTCATTTCTGCATTCACGAGCCATATGTCCTTTCTTTCTACAGTTGAAACATGTCACATCTGAGCTACTTTTTCCTTTTGCCCAGTTATTTGCTTTCATCACATTATCTTCAGAGTTGGTGCTCTTTTCTGTGCATTCATAACTCCTCAATTTTGCCTTAAACTCTCCAAAAGTCATTTCTCTGTCACTTTGAGTCACGTGGATTGAAAGAGGCTTGAATGATTCAGGTAATCCTTTCAGAACCATTGCAATAAGCAACCCGTCACTCAGAGTCTCTTCAGCATTTCTCAGAGCTGTAATTGTCATCTCCGCTCTTATGATATAGTCCGTGATGCTTTCATTAGCCGTTTTGTGTAGCGACGTTAGCTCAGTGTAGAGGCTAATGACACGTGGTTTTCCCTTACCGGCATAGTGCTCGCGCAAAATTTCCAGCGCTTTCCGCCCGTCATCTGTGGCTTCTCTCATCACAAGTGAAAGACTTCTGTCGTCAAGAAGTTGTATCAGCACTGCATAGGCTTCCTCATTTTTATCAGCGTCACCGTCATTTTCATCTCCGCCACTCGGCTCGTTCAAAATGGTACTTTTTAGCCCAAGTAGCCGCAAGTGTCCGAGGAACTTTGTTTCCCATAATTCGTAATTCCTTTCGTCTCCATCGAAGCACAAACGGTTCCACCGGTTCCCTTCATTCCCTCTGGGCCCATAACCTGTTGGTCGGATCATTGTAGGGACGGGAAACACTTGGACAACACGCGCTTTTCGTGGAGGAAAAACAGGAGTCTTCGTTTAGCGTCTCTGACTGAATCAGAACTCACTTTAATGAACGGAACTTCCGGTGCAAGACAGTTTCAGTGTAAGAGCACACATTTATATACACTGCGGATGTCATACATTCAGGGCAACACAGGTTAATGTTAGCACGGTGCAGTTAAAGTTAGCACGGTGCAGGTTAATGTTAGCACGGTGCAGGTTAATGTTAGCACGGTGCAGTTAAAGTTAGCACGGTGCAGGTTAATGTTAGCACGGTGCAGTTAAAGTTAGCACGGTGCAGGTTAATGTTAGCACGGTGCAGGTTAATGTTAGCACGGTGCAGTTAAAGTTAGCACGGTGCAGGTTAATGTTAGCACGGTGCAGGTTAATGTTAGCACGGTGCAGTTAAAGTTAGCACGGTGCAGGTTAATGTTAGCACGGTGCAGTTAAAGTTAGAACGGTGCAGGTTAATGTTAGCACGGTGCAGGTTAATGTTAGCAGGTGTAGCGGTGCAGGTTAATGTTAGCACGCTGCAGGTTAATGTTAGCACGGTGCAGGTTAATGTTAGCAGGTGTAGCGGTGCAGGTTAATGTTAGCACGCTGCAGGTTAATGTTAGCACGGTGCAGGTTAGTGAAATAAAAGTCATTCTGATTCGGATGGAATCGGATTAGAAATATGTGCAAACAACCGACACCATCTGTGAGAGAATAAAACTAATAAAACAGCATCTTCAATCACACGATATTGAACAAACAAACAAACAAGTAAACGATCTGAAACAGAGTCAAACGGCGATGAGCTAATTGGCCTCTACCAAGACTAAACCGATACAAAAGCGGAATAAATCTCTCGTTAAACCTCGGCTGAACGTGACGTGTACCCGCGTTTTACCGCTCGTATCCAGCTCTGTCCACGGAGACCGCCCGACATGGCAGAAGATGTGAATGTTACGGCATTTACGGCGGGAAATGTGTTTTTGGTTTATACCTCCGGAGCCCAGACAGAGTGTGAAGAGCCTCTTCTAATCCTCCTCAAATCCCCGCGTGTCTGTGCCTGGAAACTGAAGCTGCTCGTCTGTTACGGCTCGACGTGTGAGGGCGTGTGCGGTGGAAAAAGGGATACATATCTATACTGCGAGCATAGAAAACGGACCTTTCAAACCATCTCTACGACGAAATCGAGCGCGAAGCGCTCACCCACTTCCAAACACTCACTAACGCACTCCTTCACTCATGCACGCCCCGTGCATACTAATTAGTAGTAGGAAAATGGAACATTACCGTTGTAAACGGGCGAAGCCCGTGCAAAAGTGCGCACTAAACGAGCACTTTACTTTCGCGGTCGTCATCCCCTTATAAAGCACTCATTTGCGCTAAGTAGCTCCCGAATACGTTCCCCATCTCTTGCATGTTCCGTGCATATAAGCATGTAATGCAAAAATTGAACATTATTACTGTATAGAGGGCCAAAAACACAAAGTGGGCGGAGCCCACTCAAAATTAACGAAAGTACCCGTCAGTGACCAGGGACCCACACCATGAGGTAGGAAAGCGCGAGCGCTTTCCGAAAATGTATAGTTTATGATATTTGAAAAATGGGAAACATTGTTTTCGCATCGGAATATTATTCTTTCTTCTTTCTTCTTTCTTCTTATTCTCGGGACCAACCCCCCTATTTTTCACCCAGTGAACATTGACGAAAAGTCACAAAAATTTGCACACCTCTAAAAATCGTGCCTCTCTACATTCTGGCTACTTATCTTATTCTAAGAAAAAAAAAAAAAATTGGCGCGTCAGCGCCCCCAAATGTACCAAATGCATTGAGAGATGGGAAATGACCCAAAAAAAATCTGATCGTAGAATCATGAAATTTGGCGCCGAAGTAGATGGTGACAAGAGAAGTAAAAAATATTATTACGGCAACGCCGTCCGCCCAACCAAATGTCGGCCATATTGCTTCAAAAATGGCTAAACATGACTTCGGAGTTTTTCCAAACGTCGTACTTTTACGAACTCCTCCCAGGGCGTTGGCCCTAAAAAGCTGAAATTTGGTGAAAATGTTACTGAGGAGTGGGACATCAAAAGTTATCCAAATTACATTGATACCTCTCACGGTCTCTGTGCGGCGAAGCCGCAAACTGTAGCTAGAATTTCAGAAATCTCCCATATTTAAAATTTCTGCCGTTTGCGCAGATAAAGTCCGAATTGCGTCAAATTAGAATCAGTTGTTAAACTCTTTGCCCTAAACCTACTTGAAGTGAAATAAATTCATTTGGCGCCACAGCGCCCCCTACAGATTTTATATGGAGGTTAAATGTTTAGTTTTGCGAAATTATATGAAATTTGACACACAACTCAATTTTAGCATCCCCATCAAAAAAGTCAATGAGACCCATGTCATAATTGTTATGGCGTTGCCGTAACGATGACCGAAACCTTTCATGTTATTCCAATGGGGAAATCGCCAGAACATGTTTACACTTTAGACTTTCACAAACTCCTCCCAGGGCGTCAGCCCTATTAACCTGAAATTTGGTGAGACTCATCTTCAGGGGTGGACCATCAAAAGTTATCCACATTTTCATTCAAAGAGTCACGGTGTCTGTGCGGCAAAGCCGCACATTTTGCCAAGAATTCAAAATAGAATTACTTTTTGATGGTAAAACAAAGGGGAGAAGATGTGACAGCGTCACAGATTCAGCAGTAGGCGTAATAAAAGGACCATTGGGGCGCGTTAGCGCCCCTCCTCTTGCGGCGTGGCGGCGTAGCGAGGGCCGATCATTGCCGCTTGCGGCTTTAATTCTGTTTTATTTTCGCTTTACCTCGTGCTCGCTCTGTTTTGTCTCATCCACTCGTGTTCTCAGCCCGTCACGCTGCAGACAAATCGCCTCGTTTCGCCGCTTCAGGTTTCGACTCCTCTGTCTCCACCTCGTCTCCTTTTCCCGCCGATGTGTATTATTCTACGACAGGTTTCACGACGCAGATCGGGCCTGAAAGTCGCACTGTTTTTGTGTCCATTGTATGCGAGGTGACTTTAACCTGTCGTTCCATTATTCTTCTATTTGTATTAAACTGTACACATCAGGCATGACAGGTTGTAGAGGGAATAAACGGTTAGTGCTCTGTGTAACGTAATGTAACTTCACTCAACCTAACATATTATTATTTTCAGTTTCAGACCTCATAATAAAAGAGTATAAAACATTTATATTTGAATGTTTATTGTAGATATGATCCAGTGATTTTACATGGCCAATGCAGTTCTGTTTTATATTATATAGAATTTTTTATTTATATTATACAGATCTTTTTATTTACATTATATACATATTGTTATTCATATTATATAGATATTTTATTTTTATTTATATTATATAGATATTTTTAGTTTGTGCTATTTCATAATTTTTCCTCCCCAATGGACATGATTTGAATGATCTTTAAACTTAATTGCAGTTTATGCTATACACAAATAAATAGATAATATCCCCATGGCAACACAATCTGCTCTAGAGTCTCTAAACCTGAGAGAGAGCAGTGCAGAACCATCAGATCAGGCGTTTGACCCAAAGACTTCGAGATCGATAAACGATAAACTGAAACTTGAAAACGTGAAAAACTGGTAAAAGATAAACTGGCTGAAACAATTTGATTTGTTTAATATTCAAATGACGCAGCCTTAAATATTGCACCGATGACACATTTCCTGCAAAAGTTGCCGTTCTGTGCCGCGTGTGGAAAGTGTGTCAATGATGCGCCACTCTTCAGTTCAATCGACTGTAGCATCCAGTTAAACAGCAGGCGCCTGTCCCGAACGCTTGACCTACTTTTACTGAGTCACAGAGTCTGGAACGTGACTCGCTGTTATGGCTCGGGCTCCCAGGGCCCCGGAACGTATCGAGGCTGTGATCCCGGACACCTCGTGATCCCGGACAGCTCGTGATCCCGGACACTACCTCGTGATCCCGTACACTTCGTGATCCCGGACACCTCGTGATCCCGGACACTACCTCGTGATCCCGGACACTACCTCGTGATCCCAGACACTACCTCGTGATCCCGGACCCCTCGCGATCCCGGACCCCTCGCGATCCCGGACACCTCGCGATCCCGGACACCTCGTGATCCCGGACACCTCGTGATCCCGGACACCTCGTAATCCCGGACACTACCTCGTGATCCCGGACACTACCTCGTGATCCCGGACACCTCGTGATCCTGGATGCCTCGTGATCCCGGACGCCTCGTGATCCCGGACACCTCGTGATCCCGGACACCTCGTGATCCCGGACACCTCGTGATCCCGGACACTACCTCGTGATCCCGGACACCTCGCGATCCCGGACACCTTGTGATCCCGGACACCTCGTGATCCCGGACACCTCGTGATCCCGTACACTACCTTGTGATCCCGGACACCTCGCGATCCCGGACACCTCGTGATCCCGGACACCTCGTGATCCCGGACACCTCGTGATCCCGGATACCTCGCGCTCCCGGACACCTTGTGATCCCGGACACCTCGCGATCCCGGACACCTCGTAATCCCGGACACTACCTCGTGATCCCGGACACTACCTCGTGATCCCGGACACCTCGTGATCCCGGACATCTCGTGATCCCGGACGCCTCGTGATCCCGGACACCTCGTGATCCCGGACACCTCGTGATCCCGGACACCTTGTGATCCCGGACACCTCGTGATCCCGGACACTACCTTGTGATCCCGGACACCTCGCGATCCCGGACGCCTCGTGATCCCGGACACCTCGTGATCCCGGACATCTCGTGATCCCGGACACTACCTCGTGATCCCGGACACCTCGTGATCCCAGACGCCTCGTGATCCCGGACGCCTCGTGATCCCGGACACCTCGTGATCCCGGACACCTCGTGATCCCGGACACCTCGTGATCCCGTACACTACCTTGTGATCCCGGACACCTCGTGATCCCGGACACTACCTTGTGATCCCGGACACCTCGCGATCCCGGACACCTCGTGATCCCGGACACCTCGTGATCCCGGATACCTCGCGATCCTGGACACCTCGTGATCCCGGACACCTCGCGATCCCGGACACCTCGTGATCCCGGACACTACCTCGTGATCCCGGACACCTCGCGATCCCGGACACCTCGTGATCCCGGACACCTTGTGATCCCGGACACCTCGTGATCCCGGACACCTCGCGATCCCGGACACCTCGTGATCCCGGACACCTCGTGATCCCGGACATCTCGTGATCCCGGACACTACCTCGTGATCCCGGACACCTCGTGATCCCAGACGCCTCGTGATCCCGGACGCCTCGTGATCCCGGACACCTCGTGATCCCGGACACCTCGTGATCCCGTACACTACCTTGTGATCCCGGACACCTCGTGATCCCGGACACTACCTTGTGATCCCGGACACCTCGCGATCCCGGACACCTCGTGATCCCGGACACCTCGTGATCCCGGATACCTCGCGATCCTGGACACCTCGTGATCCCGGACACCTCGCGATCCCGGACACCTCGTGATCCCGGACACCTCGTAATCCCGGACACTACCTCGTGATCCCGGACACTACCTCGTGATCCCGGACACCTCGTGATCCCGGACATCTCGTGATCCCGGACACTACCTCGTGATCCCGGACGCCTCATGATCCCGGACGCCTCGTGATACCGGACACCTCGTGATCCCGGACACCTTGTGATCCCGGACACCTCGTGATCCCGGACACTACCTTGTGATCCCGGACACCTCGCGATCCCGGACACCTCGTGATCCCGGACACCTCGTGATCCCGGACACCTCGTGATCCCGGATACCTCGCGATCCCGGACACCTCGCAATCCAGGACACATCGTGATCCCGGACACCACGTTATCCTGAGCGAGTTTACTTGTAGAACACATTTCATACACAAGGCAATTCAAAGTGCTTCACACAACAGGAAAAAAAATGCAGTAAAATCACAAAGAAATTCCAGAGCACATACATAGCATTCCAGACACTCTTTCCAATATTTATTTGACATTGCAGCATGACAGGCGTCTCCGGGATGGACACATCACTTTTAGGTAGATTCTTTCCCATATCAGCGCGCTATCTGCACCTACAAGTGTTTTCGTTTCATTATTCTTCTGCCCATAAACTCTTTAGATGTGCCGCGCAGTTATTCATCGCGCTGTAATTTCAGAAATACTTTGGCACGACTTTCAATTGCACGACGATCATTTTAAACTCCGTCGGAGGTGAACGGGGCCGACGAGCGCCAGAGAGGAGCTGAGATAGACAGCGGGACCGCAAACGTGTCCGCGGCCTTTGCAAACGGCGAGCGGGTGAAGTGCGTATCGTCCTCTATCCCCTCCGTCCCGTAAATATGTCCAAATCAAACCGACAAACTCTGGCTAAACCAAGTGTTTTCTCGTCCTCGGTAGGCACTTCCAACTGCACGTCCAGACTTTACCGCACCGACTCATCTTCTCTTTACTCTACGTTTGCCCTTGAGCGCCGTGCCTTCGATCCCGCCTCCTTTTGGCTTCGACGAGTCTCGTTTTTTAAAGTGCCCTCCACACGAGAGACTCTTGACGCGCCAACTTTTCCGACTGAATTGCCTCGATGTTTGAAGGTAACTACAGTCGCGCAGCAATTTCCACGATGGGTTCGTTTAACTTTTGATCTCCCGGTGGAAACGCATCGCTGCGCCGCCACTTATTTCTCAAAACGCTCATGTAAATATAAAATGTCTCATCAGCGGGTAGAGATATAGGACGAGCTAGAAAATGGTGAAATGTCAAGAGATTTAAGTCGAGAGGCTGGGTCAAGATTGAAAAAACGCTTGATGGGAAAAGGAACGACCCCCTTGAGAAGTACAATCCATATTTTTGTTTATAATGGGCATATTTTTCACAGCCTCCTCCAGGACGACTCCCGGAATATAACGCTTTTGACTTTGAGCCAAAACTCTGGGTTTTTTGTGCTCTGACCTTTGCCGAATGCAGAGGAGGCTCATTCTCACAGTTCATTGTGCGTTCGCCTTTGTCCGGGCGATACGAAGGTAAAAGCGGCGCGCCCAGTGGGTAAATTAAGGTTATAATTCAAAGTAATTTTCTGTTTTGTCACTGAAACGTGGCGCTGAAGGGACAAAAGATCACCGCTCGCAAATAAAACGATCCGCGTTTTGGAGCAGAAGAAATGAAAACGCTTTGAAATGAGGCTAAACGGTCAACGATTTTTCGGGCGTTAATAATCACTCGTTATTGTTTAGTAGCACTGGCATTTGTAGATGGTTTCGAATGCTTTGTAAATGTCAAATGATGCAGATCAAACCCATTTTTTGGTAAGAATCGTGACACAACGTTATCACAATAAATACAATATCTTTCAATAAATAAAAAAAATAATAAAACATTTTGGGGGTCAACACTTATCGTAGCAAAGTATTGTTATTTTTCCGTGCTAAATTAACTGTATTGCATATTGATAACTCAGAAATATCAACTTGCTTGTATTTAAATTGTGTTTTATTGTTTTTTATTGGAGTTTATCGTGGTTAGAGTTCAGTGTTATCGGTTATAGTGATATTTGCCTTTATAAAACAATCCACTGAACACATAAAAGCGTGCCGTAACCTCACCTGAACCAATAAATCACCGGTTCAAGTCTCAAACGAAGACCTTCTCCCGTTAGACAATAACACGCACAGTTCTCCTTTGACGCGATACGAACATGAATTTGGCAAAACCGTTTTCACCGAAGCTAAACAGGAAGTGAACATTGTCGGGAAAGCGTTTCTTCTGTCTCCACGCCGCGTCGTTACAGGGCGTAATTATCTCTTAGCGCTAAATGGGAAGTCGCGACGCCGGTGAAAAGGTGCAAACGCGACACTTTTATGTTTACTCTGGATAAAGACTGTTGTTTCATTAAATCTTCCAAAGACGTGTGACAAAAATACAAAACAAAAGACATTTTTATCTCTTTGAGCGCGGATCATTTTCTGCCTCGTCTCCGAACGCTCTGATGCACAAAGTTCAGCGTTTTTGGGCCAAACCGTTCATTTTAGGTCAAGTTGTCTGTTCATAAATCCCAAACGTAACGTGGAAAGTGACGTACGCAGCGTTTTTGGACGTGAACAGTGCTTTATAAATGAGATCTGTGGAGAGGCGAGCCAGATCACTAAAGGAATTCATATTTTTGTTTAAACATAAAAACTCCCTTTTGACACATAAAAAAAATTGCTCAGGTAAAATACAAACATAAAGTAATTACACATTGCATAACAAAAATAAGCAAACTAAATTACAGGCACAAATGAATAAATCCACTTAAATAAAATACAAAACATAAAAAACAAGTTTCTCTGAATAAATGAAATAAAATAATAATTTTAAAATAAAGACAAATATATTATTAGTTTTGGGTTAGAACTAAATAATGAATAAATGCATAGTTTAATGAAAAAAAAAATACAGACATGAATGAATAAATCCACCTACAGGAAACAAAAAGAAGAAGCAATGAGCAAAAAAAAAAAACAGCAACAGAAAAAACATAAGAAACAAGTTCCTCCAAATGAAATAAATAAAAAATTAAGAAATAAGTATTACAATAAAATAAGAAATAAATATATTATTAATCCCAGTTTAGAAATACATAAATCAGGTCAAAAGGCCTGAAATACAGTTTGTTTCCTGTGCCTGGAGCGGCATGTGAAGTATATTGCTTGTGGGCTGTAAAGGCATCAGGTGAACCCGGCATTAGCCGAGGGTCGCTGGGCTAACACAACGTGACAGGGTTAGCATTAGAGTACGCGCTGACATTCACTTCCACGGAGTGTCCACGGTAACGGAGCAGCTGAACCACTCGAACGTGGCCGTGTGTGTGGACAGTGTGGACGGAGTGGACGGTGTAGTAAACATAGTAAAGATTATATAGATGTAATGTTAAAGCAGACGTTCACCCATAATTAATTCATACGCAGATGATTTCATAAACATATATAAGTAACACTGGAGTATAAGTCGCATTTTTTGGGAAATGTATTCGATAAAATTCAAGACCAAGAACAGACATTTAATCTTGAAATGCAGTTTAAAATAATAACAGATGAGAGAACATGGTGAATAGGTGTACGTATGCTAACGCTAACACCTTCAGCTACATGACGTATGCTAACGCTAACACCTTCAGCTACATGACGTATGCTAACGCTAACACCTTCAGCTACATGACGTATGCTAACGCTAACACCTTCAGCTACATGACGTATGCTAACGCTAACACCTTCAGCTACATGACGTATGCTAACGCTAACACCTTCATCTACATGACGTATGCTAACGCTAACACCTTCAGCTACATGAGGCACAGACAGAACTGTGGTAAGTGTCTGGTATGTTAACGTAACATATGAACAGTTATTCAGATAACTATAGCATAAAGAACATGCTAACAAGTTTAGCAAAGCATCAGTTTTACCCCAAATCACTAAATCCACTGAATTCTTCTTCCTCTGTGTCACTTCTAAACAACTCCACAAACTCCAGAGGAAGAGGAAGTGCAGATTCTTCTTCTGCGTCGCTTAGAGAGAGAAAAAAAAAAAACAATATCACATATAAGTCGCACTCCAGCCAAAACTATGAAAAAAGGTGTGACTTATAGTGCGGAAAATACTGTATGTTATAGTTCAATACAAAGTAACCGGGAAAAAACATAAAACGGGTAAAATATAT
The DNA here is from genome assembly GCF_026437365.1 of Eucyclogobius newberryi. Taxonomy (NCBI): domain Eukaryota; kingdom Metazoa; phylum Chordata; class Actinopteri; order Gobiiformes; family Gobiidae; genus Eucyclogobius; species Eucyclogobius newberryi. The sequence goes on from NW_027315790.1 coordinate 30,540,366, forward strand.
GTCTCCTTTAAATGGTCAATACGTAGGGTCAACACCAAACACCAAACTTACACATCTGCCTATTCTTAGAACTTGCAATGATGCTAACATTTTGATTCTTTGTTATTTAAATTTAAACTGACGTGTACGCTTTCTCCCCCCAAATGTGATTATTGTGCAGGATTCCGCGGCGTAATCGCTTCTTTGTAACGACACATCCCGTCCACACATTAAGATCCCAGCTCGTGTTGCTTGAGGGACACATTGAGCACACATTGAGCTTTATCGCCTCCTTTCTGCTGCTCGTTCTGCACATTCTGCTGCTCAATCTGCACATTTCAGACCCGACTGTGAACAAACCCCTCGTTTTGTGCATGTCATCGGCTCCGAGCTCCGAGCCCGAGCGCCTTTGTTTGACTAATGCGAAGTTTGCTGCGTCACGCTGAAGGACACTCTGCCACTCTCCCCGTATCACCATGGAAACGCACATCTCTTTTGTTTTTTTTCCTCCCCCCTTCTCTCTCGATGCGACGTCACGGTCTCCTCGCTCCGGCCCGGTCTCCTCGCTCACGTGGACTCCGGCCAAAGCGGTTCGAAACGTGCTCGTGACGTGTAACGACGTGGCGCCCCTGGTGATTAACGCGGGTGTAGATCAAGGGCCGCCCGACGCTTACGCCGCTTTTTTAATGTCCGACAAAGATAATGGGCTGTTGTTCAATGGGAAGAGAGCAGGGGAGGTGAAACGAAACACCGGGATGGAGTTTTCTTTCTTTTAATGTGTATTTCCCGAACAAAAACGAGACAGACTTTGAATAAATGCCATCCAAGAAAAGAAAATACGCACATTTCTTCTAAATCTTCGCAGAGGACTTGATTGTGGAGCTCTCCGGCAGATTATTGACGATAGCGTTTGACAGAGTAATAGCTCTTTTACTTGGTTCCTGGACAAAAGCTTTATGTCGGCAATTACGAAGCTCTGTTTTTCCAATGCCTGAAAGTATCCCCGGAATCGCAGCGCAATTACAATTATAAAAAAAAAAAAAACATTACCAACAAAATATTCCGTTATTATTACGATTCCATCACATGTTTTTTTCTATTTTTATTATTTTGAAAGTATCCGTGAAGTAGCTCCCCTCGTTTCGGCTTTATTACCTTTGTAAGTATGGAAAAACACATGTCGGCTCGTCTAGACCGCTGCGTGACCTTCTCGTCGATGAAAACAAGTGAAACTTGCCTTAAAGCCCCTTATATTCCTACACAGTAATAACAACACATTAGTTTACGTGTCGGACGGATAAAACCGTGTACGAGGTGGTTTGTGGTTCTGCTCTGAGGCTGATCGTGCGGCGTCGCCTTTGCCCCGACGTAAACCGCAGAGCTCCAGCATCGCGTTCCATTCACCCGGCGACTCTCTCACACTAATATATGGAGGCTTTCATCCCGGTGGTAACCCATGGTAACCGATGTTCTCCTACGGGTTAATGGACTTCTATAGAGGAAGTCTATAGGTGCCGACCTGGGTTCATTATAACGTGGCATGAGGGCACGGGGCGATGGAGCCACATTACACTTAATTTACGGAGCTAGAAATGAGAAAAGGGAGAAAAGGGAGAAAAGGAAACGTAATTATTGGAGAAAAGAAACTTGGATTGAACATGAACGCTCAGTGCAGGGGGCGGGTTCAGCGCGTACGGTATTTTGAGCAGGTTATGTTTGATTAATAGAGCCTGGTTCTCCAAGAGCGCTCGCTGCAAACTCTAAAACGCTCCCCAGACGTTTGTTAGTTTGACTGACTCCAGCATCTGTGTCCACGCTCCCGCTTTGTCTCCCCGCGGCCCCCGTCTCCAGCCTGTTGTTGTTGCTTCCGTTGCAGGTGAGCAGCCCCCCGCCCCCTTGCTCGCGCGCGGGCCCCTCTGCCGGATCCCCGCGATGCCGAGTTCAGACAGCTTAGCCCAGAGAGCCTTCCTCTGAATCCGACGCCTTTGTTTTCCCCCCGTCGCTCAGACAATGACCCCGATAAGCGTTCCCATCCTCCGTCTTTGTTTTGCCCTGACGTTTTGTTAATTGCGTCGCCGTGAGTAACGCGCTCGTCGCTGGCGTTCGGGCCGCTGCGTGGGACGTCGAGTATGAGCGCTTTTCGCCGTTAGTCGCTCGGATCGGCCGATGTCGTCTCAGTCGACCAAACGTTGTATTTGTCTGTTTTCTTTGGCTGATCAGGATGTGTTTGGGACGCAGCAGCGGAATGAGCCTGGAGGGAGTTTGTTTGTGAAGTTTAATCAGCCATTTTAATCACTTTCATAACAAATCTGGTAAAAGTATTTTTGCATGAACTCCCGTGCAGTTGTGTTTGTAGTTGTAAGTGCAAGTCGTCTGATCAAAGACACGTAATCGTTCTAGGAAACTAATCGATCATCAGAACATGTTTTTTGTTTAGTCGACCACCAGCGATACTCGGTTTAGTCCTGGTTTAGTCCTGTTTTAGTCCTGTTTTAGACCTAGTTTAGACCCAGTTTAGACCTGGTTTAGTCCTGGTTTTGTCCTGTTTTAGTCCTGGTTTGGACCTGGTTTAGACCCGGTTTAGACCTGGTTCAGTCCTGATTCAACCCTGGTTTGGACCCGGTTTTGCCCTGGTTTAGACCTGGTTTGATCCTGATTTATTAGGAGTCCTTAGTCCTGGTGTAGATTCGATTTAAACTGGTGGTTAAACCTCTCTTTTTCCCATTTTGAACATGGTTTAGTCCTGTTTTTATCAAATGTTTTATTTCCTTGATTGGTTTATTCTTTATTGAGATCTGGGTTGGTATTGGATTCAGTCTGATTCATTCTTGGCTTAGACTTAGTTCTGATCTACTTTAGTCATGTTTCAGACCTGGTTTAGCCCTGGTTTAGCTTGTTTTGTCCTGGTTTAGACATTCCATTCCCGTTTGGAGCATTAGCATCAGAAACAGTCCGGGATCACACGTGTGTTTGTGCTGCTCGCCACACTTTTGTTTTACGCCTTTTGTTCCCGCTCACGCTCGACTTTCCGCCCGTTCTTTGGAGTCGGAGCGCCGCTGTCCACATCACGCTCTGGGTAATTGTTAAGGGTTTATTTACTCGTCTCCCAGGCCCGGCTTTGCCTACGTCTCATTAAACCGCTTCTCCTAAAGGTCCGGCGTACAACAAAGAGGAAAACCAATTTGTTTCAGACACCTCTTGTTTGTTCCAGTTGCTGAGTGCACAAATAAAATAAAAGAAGGATTGTTATTTTTTTAATCAAATATTCAGCGCAACTTATCAACACTTTACACACTCGCTGTACTTTGAGTGTCTGGACAAACTTAGAAGAGCAGTTTTAAAGCTTTTACAAATGCATTTTCTGTTGGTTTTTTGGTTATTTTGGGGTCTTAATGGTAGAAAAGTAACAGTAACAGGAAAAGTGATCCAGGAAAGCCTTTAACTCTTGGCTTTGCCTGTATTATTAGAATCATGGTTATTGTAGCTCTCGTCGTATGTTTTTTTCGGATTTTCTTTTTGGACAAAGTTAGAAAAACGTACTGTTCATCTCAGCTGGACAATAAAGTTATGTTGAAACTGATACGTACTCGTCTGTATCTGCATCACAGTTGGGCCTCGTCATGATTGTGCTGATCGGAAATGAAAGGAAAGTTTTGTAACGAGATCAAAGCGTCGCGTCTGCTCTGATGAGTTTAAATGTCCATCTGTGCTTTTCTAATAAATCTGTGTTTTTGGTGAATTAGGATGTCACACAAACTCATTTCTGCCCAACTTACAGCAACGCAGTAGTATAAGTTGCACCTTTTTTCATAGTTTTGGCCGTGGTGCGACTTTTACTTATATTTATACTTGTATACTTATACTCTGGAGCGACTTATATGTGATATTATTTGTTATTTTCACACTTGCAACTGCATTTCCTACTCTAGTGCGACTTGTGTTTTTTTCTTCTCTATTATGCATTTTTTGGCTGCTGCGACTTATACTCCAGTGCGACTTATACTCCGGAAAATACGAACTTTTCCACATTTTTTCACGTCTCGACCACAAACTCCTTTCGTGAAGAAGCAACACAAAGTGGAGCACGATCGTGAAGTGAAAGGAAAGTTATACATCATTTGTATTATTATTATGAAAAGTATTCACACCCCCTGAGCCAGTACTTCCTGAAAACGGCTTTTGTCTGCGATTACAGCGGCAGCTCTTCTGGGGTTTGTCTCTACACCTCCGCTCGCCGTTTTTCTGCCCTTTCTTCTTTGCCACGCGGCTCGCGCTCGGTCCGGTTTGATGGAGAGCGTTTGTGAACAGCGGGTTTTCAGATTTTTCCAACAGATTCTCAACGTTTTGTTCTGAACCGTTTCCGTCGCGGCTCTGGCTTTATGCTGAAGGTCCTGGTGGAGGTGAAGCTCCGCCCGGGTCTCAAGTCTTTTTGCCAACATGTTTTTTCGATGTTCGCTGTGTCCGCCACGTGCTTCTGGCAAACTGCAAATGGAACCGTTTACGGCTGTTTTATAGCACTAGCTTTCCCTCTTGCCATTCTTCCACAAACACCGGAAATCTAATGCTTTCGTGAACGGTCTTGTCTCGGTGGGTTTGCAGTTGCGTCATGCTGTTTCCATTTCCCGATAATGGATTGAACATTGCTCCGTGAGATGCTCAAAGCTTGGGAAATCTTTGTTTTTTTAATCGTTTAACCGAACCTGGGTTTAAACTCCACAACTTCTCCACAAAAAAGTGACTATAAAAGTTTGTATCGCCCACAGACCGAGACAAAGGGAAAGTGAAATTGCCGTTTTGCAAATAGCACTGAGCACACGCCTTCCTTCTGCATGACTGAATCCTCTAACAAGTCACGTTAACTAAAACTATTGGCTCCTGAGTGCAATCGCCTGGGCCATTGCACCTCTAAACGCGCACAAATTGAGATCAATGCTCCGCACGCAAGACAATATCTACTATGAACAGACATTTCCTCACACGGTTTTAATCAGCAATCAATAGTTGTTCATTTAAAACACCTTTCACGACGCTGATCGCAGAGGCTATATTCTTTAGCTCGAGTCGCTCTGCACGTTCTGTACCGCATTGCGCATTAAAGCGTTATGCTCCCACCAGGGCCCGTGCAAACAGGGCTGTAATGGGGTTAAGTGCTGTTCTAATGCGGCGAGTTGATTAGGAGCTGGTGGCGGCTCTCCGCACTGCGCTTCGGGTTCTGACGCCAAGAGACTCGATTCAATAAAGGGAAATTTGATTTGTTTGCGTGTGTAACATGTGTGCATTGAACAAAAAAATATACGCAAATGGAATTATAGGGGCGACCATGGCACTGTTTGCTATTTTTCCACCACAGAAAACTTCACACAACAGGAGTATTGCTTGATAATAAAGGGGCAGGTTTTTTATTTTTTTCATGTAATAAATACATGTGTGTGAACAATACATGTGGAGCGCTACAGTGAGTTTAAAATGAACTAATTCACCTTTTTTAAGAAGGAAAAAAGCCGTTAACAGAGAGCATTTGATATAATTTACCCTTGAACACACAATTTCATTACAAAAAAAAAAAAAAAAAAATTGTTTCAGGATAAAAGTGCATGTCTTGGATAAGTTTAAATATGTTAATTTAAATGAAGAGGATTTTTGTTTGCAAATGATTGATTTTGGGGTTCTGCAGGGTTCTGTTTTGGGCCCTAAACTATTCATGTTGTGTATAAATGTTAACTGATTACCTGATTAAACATATTACGTCTATGATGCTACAGTTTGTTTGTTTTCTGGCCAGAATCTTAAAGAGCTGGTGATTTAACATAAAAGGGTTGCATTTATTCCACCAAAGTCTTAATACAATGATTTTCCAGACAGGTTTGGCTATAGACTTGTCCATGAAAAAAGCCCCAAGATGGCCATTGCCGTAAAACAATTGGATCTTCTGTTTGATTTGACTCGTTTCACAACCCTTTTTCCGCCATTACGATATATCAGTTTGTAATAATGTTTTTGCTTGCATCTTGTGACACTTCTGCTGCTGTCTAGTACAAAGCTCACACTTCTGATCAACAGCTCGCACAGTCGACTCGTTACTCGTGCACATTTGCCGTGGTTGGTTGTAGATTTTGACAGGTCGTCTCCTCACGCCTCCGTCTCTCTCTCGTGTGGATGTTACAGACACACACAAGTCATCATCACCTCACCTGCGATTCTGTCAGCTCTGTTTGCAGTCCATAATGTGCCTGCAGCAGACCCGCTTGCCACGCACCCACTCACTCCACCCCAGGATCAGTGCACTAGTCCTGGACTTGTTCTACCCCAGGATCAGTGCACTAGTCCTGGACTTGTTCTACCCCAGGATCGGTGCACTAGTCCTGGGCTTGTTCTACCCCAGGATCAGTGCACTAGTCCTGGACTTGTTCTACCCCAGGATCAGTGCACTAGTCCTGGGCTTGTTCTACCCCAGGATCGGTGCACTAGTCCTGGGCTTGTTCTACCCCAGAATCAGTGCACTAGTCCTGGACTTGTTCTATCCCAGGATCAGTGCACTAGTCCTGGACTTGTTCTACCCCAGGATCGGTGCACTAGTCCTGGGCTTGTTCTACCCCAGGATCAGTAAACTAGTCCTGGACTTGTTCTACCCCAGGATCAGTGCACTAGTCCTGGGCTTGTTCTACCCCAGGATCGGTGCACTAGTCCTGGGCTTGTTCTACCCCAGAATCAGTGCACTAGTCCTGGACTTGTTCTATCCCAGGATCAGTGCACTAGTCCTGGACTTGTTCTACCTCAGGATCAGTGCACTAGTCCTGGGCTTGTTCTACCCCAGGATCAGTGCACTAGTCCTGGACTTGTTCTACCCCAGGATCAGTGCACTAGTCCTGGACTTGTTCTATCCCAGGATCAGTGCACTAGTCCTGGACTTGTTCTACCCCAGGATCAGTGCACTAGTCCTGGACTTGTTCTACCTCAGGATCAGTGCACTAGTCCTGGGCTTGTTCTACCCCAGGATCAGTGCACTAGTCCTGGGCTTGTTCTACCCCAGGATCAGTGCACTAGTCCTGGACTTGTTCTACCCCAGGATCAGTGCACTAGTCCTGGGCTGGTTCTACCCCAGGATCAGTGCACTAGTCCTGGACTTGTTCTATCCCAGGATCAGTGCACTAGTCCTGGACTTGTTCTACCTCAGGATCAGTGCACTAGTCCTGGGCTTGTTCTACCCCAGGATCAGTGCACTAGTCCTGGGCTGGTTCTACCCCAGGATCGGTGCACTAGTCCTGGGCTGGTTCTACCCCAGGATCGGTGCACTAGTCCTGGGCTGGTTCTTCCCCAGGATCAGTGCACTAGTCCTGGACTTGTTCTACCCCAGGATCAGTGCACTAGTCCTGGACTTGTTCTACCCCAGGATCAGTGCACTAGTCCTGGGCTTGTTCTACCCCAGGATCAGTGCACTAGTCCTGGGCTGGTTCTACCCCAGGATCAGTGCACTATTCCTGGACTTGTTCTACCCCAGGACCGGTGCACTAGTCCTGGGCTGGTTCTACCCCAGAATCAGTGCACTAGTCCTGGGCTGGTTCTATCCCAGGATCAGTGCACTAGTACTGGACTTGTTCTATCCCAGGATCGGTGCACTGGTCCTGGGCTGGTTCTACCCCAGGATCAGTGCACTAGTCCTGGACTTGTTCTATCCCAGGATCAGTGCACTAGTCCTGGACTTGTTCTAGCCCAGGATCAGTGCACTAGTCCTGGACTTGTTCTATCCCAGGATCGGTGCACTGGTCCTGGGCTGGTTCTACCCGAGGATCAGTGCACTAGTCCTGGGATGGTCCAGCGTGCAGAGTCCCTGAAGTTGCAGCTTTAGGCCAATCAACAACAAAAATCAACTGTATTCTCGGTGTGTTTATTGTATTGACACATTTATTATTTTAAACTGCAGTGGGGCTATACATCTATGCAAATTACAATATTTTGACACATTTCCTTACCGGGACAATAAAGTGTACCTTAACGTTAAAGATTGTATAAAGTTTTGATTCCTGGATACTAATACTGAACACCAACACGTACCAATACTGAATTAAAGAATCACGTAAACTTTCTGAAGGGCTTTCCTGAATAGATTCTACTGTATGACCACATGATAACATTTGATAGTTATTCATAAAGATTATTTTGTCTTGTAAATGCATATCTTTTGCCTGAAACCGATCATTGTGGTATTGTAGATATCGAGTTTGAAGCGTTTATATTGTGACAACACTAAGTCCCGGTGGTCTACTTCTGGTTAACCCTAACCCTAACCCTAACCCAACTATTCTCTTGTCTCATTTTGACGTGATATGAACAGTTTTCTCTCTCATTTTATAACATCTATATTCCATACAACCTTACCAATGTTGTGCGTCTTTTGCGCCATAAAACACTGTTATTTTTTGTTGTGGGCACGAATTCTAGTTTAAAGATTGACGTGTATTGACAAAGAGTTTATGACTCATCGAAAGTGGGAGCCAACTGACAAACGGGTTCTGCTGCTGCTGCTGTTGCTGTTGCTGTTGCTGCTGCTGCTGCTGCTGCTGCTGCTGCTGCTGCCCACTGTCGCTAATGACAACCACCACGCAAGATCAATATTGAGATATAAAATGATCTTTCTGCAGATTAATTTACTTCTTCTTTACTGAGATTCACAACTTGATGACTCGGTGTAGGACGAGGTGCACAGTTTTGCTCCATCAATATATTATTGCTTTGCCTGGAACATTCCACAGTACGTCATGTGATGCATCCAGGCCACGTTACGGATCAGATCTGTTAAAAAAGTTAAAAACGACCTGTCATTGTATAAAGATAAGCAATAGCATCTGGATACAAACATTCACTGATCAGACATTTTGTAGTTTATTTAATGTATACTGGATTTCCATGTAGTAATTACTGTAGTACTATATGTCGGTGTTGGTGATTGTGTAAGTGAAAAATGATTCATGGTAAATTCAACAACAAGAAATATATATTTGTGCATCAAAATGTACGTAATGAATTTGAAGTGACCCCAAATTAAACTGAATAACTTTGTAGATGTCATATCACTCACTATACGATTTGACAGAGTTTGAGTACACTGCACGTCTTGTATCACTGTTTTGAGGAAAGTTGTAACGTCCAAATGCTGAAGGTCGGCTCTGGAATAAAAGACTAATGCTGCTTCAGGGACTGAGCCGAGCGGCTTCACTGAACTGTGCTGTGTCAATTTAGGTGTTGCAGACTATCCAGGAGGACAAGGTACATCACAGAAAACAATGCATTTCTCCAAGTCATAGAATCAGAATCAGAAAAGGTTTATTGTCATTGTCAATGAACAAAATTCCCAAACATAGGAACTGATTACAACATACAACGATGGACAATAATACAACAACATGTATAAAATCAAAAAGGGCATGCATTAAAAACATTTAAATTTACTATGGGATAAAAATAAAATATGCTTACTATGTACCCAACATTTACAGTTAATTTTACATATGTAGTGCAGAAAGTGAACAGTGCAGTGAGTGATTAAATTATAGTTAAAGTGAAGTGTTCATGAGCCAATGGCAGAGGGAAAGAAACTGTTCTTGTTGCGGGAGGTTCTGCTCCTGTTGGACCGAAGCCTCCTGCCTGAGGGGAGTGGCCTCCTGCCTGAGGGGCGTGGCTTAAATAGTCTGTGTCCAGGGTGAGAAGGGTCGGCTGTGATCCGACCTGCTCGTCCCAGAGCCCTGGAGACGTACAGGTCCTGCAGAAATGAAAGTCTGCAGCCGATCACCTTCTCAGCACAATGCGCTGTAGTCTCTGTTTGTTCCTGGCTGTGGCTCCAGCGTACCACACGCTGATGGAGGAGGTGAGGATGGACTCAATGATGGCCGTGTAGAACTGCACCATCATCTCCGTTGTCAGCTTGGCTTTCCTCAGCTGCCACAGGAAGTTCATCCTCTGCTGGGCCTTCTTGATGAGGGAGCTGATGGTGGGCCCCCACTTGAGGTCCTGGTGATGGTGGTGCTGAGAAAGCGGAAGTAGTTTACGGTGGTGATGGGGGAGTCTGTGATAGTGAGAAGGGGCTGTGGAGCTGTGACTTTCCTGAAGTCCACGGTCATCTCCACTGTCTTCTTGGCATTGAACTCCAGGTTGTTACCGCTGCACCAGGACACCAGCCGCTCCACCTTCCTCCTGTAGACAGACTCCTCCCCGTCCGAGATGAGCCCGATGAGGGTGGTGTCATCCGCAAACTTGATCATTTTTACGGTATCGTGGCTGGAGGTGCAGCAGTTTGTGTACAGGGAGAAGAGCAGAGGAGATCGTCCTTAAATAAGATGCTTTTGAGTCTGTTGGAACAAAACATTTTTCCCAGCATCACTTTTTCTGAGTTAACGTCGCTCCTTCCTAATGCTTTGGCCAAACATTGAGGAGTTACACTGCTGATTGTGCACGTGGGTGCAGACTGAAGTTTTGAAGAGACGTGCTTGATAAAATGGAAATCAAGTACATTCATAAGTGGACCTCTTCAAAACGTTGACAGGGAAATAAACAAGCTTAGCCGGTTGCTTCAGCTGAACACATGGCTGAACAAAGAGTGTACACCTAGAGTATTGCACTAAATTGAGAATGTATGTCTATTCTGGAAACAAGAGGACCTGTTTAAGAGAAATGGCCCCCACCTATGCAGAGTTGAAGTGAGGGTGCTGACAGAGAACCTGCTCCACGCTCTGAGGCATTCGACTGGGCCTGGACAGGGTCCTGAGCAGATAGTTAGAGAAGAGAGGAATGAGAGAAGAATTCCTGCTCCATCAGCCAGTGACCGAGCCAATGTTTTAACATGCCAAGCTGCCAGATCTTCCCGTTGTATTTCTAAGATCTGGTACATCTTCATTGACACACATTAGTGCGGTAGTGCAGCAACAGTAGACGCTTGATCACACATTTAGTTTCTCACCACTTTTTCTTGCACATTTTTTGCTTGAGAAAACTGCTGCTTCTGCAAGTTGGCAGGTTGTTACTGTGTACCCTGATTCATCTCCATTGAACCCTCTCTTTCTCTCTTTGCGTCAGATGTTTATCAAAAACGTTTTTCAATTGTTCCCTCAAAATCTTGATGCGTTCGTCTTCTTCTGTCATCTCCCTTACGATTTCTCCTTTATCCTTTTCCAATTCTGTTCTAATATCTGTATTTTCTTTCTGAAGATTGCTTTTCTGTTCTTCCAGTTCCTGAGGCGCCTTTGAGCACACCTCACAATCATCAAGCTGTTTTTTGTTTGTAGCTTCCGTTTGTTGAGCCAACTTTTCCTTCAAAGTCTCGACAGTTGCTGCCAGATTGTCACATTGTATTTCCAAGATCTGGTACATCTCCATTGTTACACATAAGTGCGGTAGTGCATCTCCAGTAGACAATTCATCACCGATTTTGTTTCTCACTACTTTTTCTTGAGCAGTTTCTCCTTGAGAAAACTGCAGCTTCTCCAAGTTGTCAGGTTGTTGCTGTGTACCCTGATTCATCTCCAGTGAACACTCTCTTTGCATCAGACATTTATCAAATACTTTCAATTGTTCCCTCAAAATCTTGATGCTTTCGTCTTCTTCTGTGATCTTTTCATCCTTGGCCTTGTTCATTTCCCTTAAGATTACTCGGTTATCCTGCTTTAACTCTACTCTAATATCTGTATTTTCTTTCTGAAGCTTGCTTTTCTGTTCTTCCAGTTCCTGAGGCACCTTTGAACTCACCTCACAGTCATCCAGCTGTTCTTTGTTTGTAGCTTCCGTTTGTTGAGCTAACCTTTCCTTCAAAGTCTCAACAGTTGCTGCCAGATTGTCACATTGTATTTCCAAGATCCGGTACATCTCCATCGACACACATGAGTGCGGTAGTGCAGCAACAGTAGACGATTGATCACTGATTTTGTTTCTCACCACTTGTTCTTGCCCATTTTCTCCTTGAGAAAACTGCTGCTTCTGCAGGTTGTCAGATTGTTGCTGTGTACCCTGATTCATCTCCAGTGAACACTCTCTTTGTGTCAGACGTTCGTCAAATGCTATCTTCAATTGTTCCCTCAAAATCTTGATGCTTTCTTCTTCTTCTTCTGTGGTCTTTTCATCCTTGTCCTTGTTCATTTCCCTTAAAATTTCTCTGTTATCCTGCTCTAACTCTACTCTAATATCTGTATTTTCTTTCTGAAGAACGCTTTCCTGTTTTTCCAGTTCCTGAGGCGCCTTTGAGGGTACTTCGCAGTCATCCAGCTGTTCTTTGTTTGTAGCTTCTGTTTGTTGAGCCAACTTTTCCTTCAAGGTCTCAACAGTCACTGCCAGATTATCACATTGTATTTCCAAGATCTGGTACATCTCCATTGTTACACATGAGTGCAGTAGTTCATCAACTGTAGACGCTTCATCACAGATTTTGTTTCTCACCACTTGTTCTTGCCCATTTGTTCCTTGAGAAATCCACTGCTTCTGCAAGTTGACAGGTTGTTGCTGCGTACGCTGGTTCATCTCCATTGAACACTCTCTTTGCGTCAGATGTTTATCAAACTCCCCTGATGCAAAGAGATTTTGTTCCCTCAAATTCTTAATGCGTTCGTCCTCTTCTATGATCTTTTCATCCTTGGCCTTGTTCATTTCCCTTAAAATTTCTGTAGCATCACCTTTGGCATGTTCTTTATGTTCAACACATTCGTTCTCCAGATCAGTATTTTTTCGCCCCAAAATATTGCATGCGGTGTGGTCCTTCCTAGACTCCTCAACTAACCTCACTTCCTCAGCGTCTTCCTGCATGACTTTCTGTTTTAAAAGTAACTGCTCCTCTTCAAAAGCCTTTACTTTTGCTCATTCTTCCTGAACTTCATTCACTCCTCTTCGTTGCTCTAGTAAATCATCAACTTCTTCCAAATCTTCCCATTTTTCCTCTGCATCGTCTATTGTCTCCATAATAACATCAGACCCACATTCCTTTGGTATACTGCTTTGGAATGCTCTCCTCTGATTCTGGCAAAGCTGTATTGTACTTTCATATTCACTTTGTTTCTGCCTCCACTGTTTCCTCTCCTCTTTGAACTTCTTCTTCTTCTTCTTTGGTGCTTTATGACGTTACATTACCGCCACCCACTCTAGTTGTACTTCTTAGACTTTAGGCTTCATTCTTAATTCTTTAGACTTTAGACCCCCTCCTCTGCTGATGATGTTGTTGTGTTGCTTTCAATTGGAAAGTCTGAGGAATAAAGTCTGGCGGTAATGCAACACTTGGATGCCAACCGCCATAAAAAAAACAACAACAACAACAACAACAACAATTGCGGTTGGCAGCCAACTGAAAAGGTACATTTACCGCCACCTACTCTAGTTGTACGTTTTCTGTAGTTGTATGAAAAGTATGTGTTTTGCGCTTTACCGTAAAAAAAAAAAAAAAAAAAAAAAAAGGGTAGGAGAAAGAGAGAAAAAAAGAGAAAGAAAGCGAACCTCTTCGAACTTCTTCTTCTTCTTTTTTGGTGTTACATTACCGCCACCTACTGTAGTTAGTACGTCATAGGCTTTAGTTGTTGTTGTTGTTGTTGTTGTTATTGTTGTTGTTTTTTGGCGGTTGGTATTCAAGTGTTACATTACCGCCAGATTTTATTCTTTAGACTTTATTCTTTTTCCTGGTGTTCTGTGTTTTTATGGCCGTTTTTTCTTTAAACTATATTCTTTAGACTTCTATTCTTTATTCTTTTAGACATCATCACGTTCTAGAATCTGAAAACAGCCAAAGATACATTCTTTCTCTCTCCTTTTTTTCCTTTAAGCTATAGCGTACAACTACAGTAGGTTGTGATGTAACATCTCTGTTTCAGGGGAGGAGCCTATTGTACATGTTTTTAGTGGAAGGGGAACCCTACTCAGACACGGAGAGAACATGCAAACTCCACACAGAACGGCCCCACTCCACCTGGGAATCGATGCCATGACCTTCTTCTGTGAAGCAAGAGAGAGTGATTTAACTGCTTTGCTTTAATTGCAGTGCGTTTTGCAGCAGTTAAAATGTCCTAAATCCCTAACTGTTAGCAAACAAGCTAGCATTAGCTAAGCTCTGCACAGTCATGGTAACAACGAGATACTTCTTTCACTTTGCATTTTGCTCGGTGAAGTTAATTTGAGTGAAACAAATGCTCCACGGCCAAAAATAAGGCTAAAAAAAGCAAACAAACATTGTTATCAGTTGCGCTGCCAAAAACTGCCACATGTCACACAGTCGTAATTGTAGATGTTCCACTCCTGGACAAATGAGGGATTACACCGACACTCAGTCTAAATGTTGAGGAGTGTAAAAAAAAATATGAAGGTGCATAACCTCTATACAAATTTTATAGAGGTTATGCACCTTCATATTTTTTTTTACAACTTAATGTTATAACGTTGGTTCAGGACCTTGGACAGCTCAAACAAACAGACAACACTAAGACATAACTGCTGTTAAACACTTTTATACCTTATTTCTTTGGAAAATGGCAGTAATGATACATAACAGAGGTTTGTCTAGACATTTTAGAAGGAAAAAGTAGAATTTCTACATTTCTCACAATACTGCAATACATATCGCACTGTAAAGGCACTTTTTTAGGGACTCTTTCATACAATGATATCTGAATATTGTCATAGCCTTAATTCTAATCTTGAAAATAATTAAAAGCGTTGCTGTGTAATTGATTACCCAAATACTTTTCTTGCTCCGGGCCCCACCTGATCACACGGAAATGGGCCCGCTCACCTCTATCCTAACGTACTAGTTCAGATTGTATCGTACATCGTGAAGAGGTCCTGTGAAGGGGCGATCTGCAGCCGCACACGGTCCAGCTGTGCGAGCGCTGCTAAACAGGCTCATCTGTGAACTGCACTCATCCATCATCCACCTGTTTGGGCCAATAATCTGCTCAGAGAAGAGAAAGAGAGACTGAAACAACACAGCTGATCAAGTCTGACACTGGCTTCTCAAGGGGATTTCTTTATCATCAGCGGAAATGCACCCTTAGGCATTCTCGGGTAAAAAAAAGTTGACTGATTGAATGAGCTATCAACTGAAAATGCATTTTCTACTCAAAAGGCTGTGTGACGTTGGTGAAGAGATGCTTTTTGCGAAAGATCGTTAGCATTCCTGCGCTTTAGCGCCAATAAGCAAGATGGTAATGGGTTTAGAGTTACATTTGTTGAGTGCATTTTGAGAATTTGCGGTATTTATGGTAGTTCTAGTCGTTTGATTAAAATGACTTAATGTTTTAGTCAAGATCTAGACGCATGATAATGTTTTTGTTTTAGACTTGTGTAGTTTGGAAATGCAGTGCAACAATATTGGAACAAGTGTTGTGCTCTGAAATCTAATCCCAATTGTATTTTAACGTTCAAGCCACAGATGCAATTTCAAATACAGTGATCCCTCGTTTATCGCGGGGGTTACGTTCCAAGAAGAACCCGCGGGAGTCCAAATCCGCGAAGTAGAAACCTTTGTTTTTTTAAAGTTATTATACAATGAAATACTCCATAAAACATTGAAGCTCACACGCCCCGCTCTCACCGGCCTCGCAAACTTCAATTTGGCAAGTGGTTTTACGTATGTGTACATATTAATCCATAACGTTATTGACACACAGGTAGAGAAGACGCGGAGAGACTGTTCAGCCAATCAGAATGCAGAACACAATGCATGATGAAAATCCGCGAAGCAGCGAGACCGTGAAAAGTGAACCGCGTTATAGCGAGGGATCACTGTAGCCACAAATTCACTTTGAAATGGAGCAATATATATTTTACCTTGACACATTTTAATGCACGACACTTGTATTTCTAGACTTCACAATCCCTGCCCTGATACAACCTTACTTTGGGCTCTTTAATCCGTTTGGCTGTGGACCTGCCCCTCCATCTGCTACAGCGGCGAGGGGAGTCCAGCCTCTGCCTCTGCCCGCCTCCAGTGCACCGTGGCTGGGCTGGCTGCGAGCACATGCTGGGGTCTGGAGGGTCTGGAGGGGCCTCTAAGCTCCCCCCGAGGGCCCTGGGATTTGGGGGAAGCTCCTGTCCGAAAATTGGCAGTGGTTTGGTCAGGACAGAAGTGTGACAGAGCCAGAGACACAAATGAAAAGCAATTTAATGGACCGATGTGCCGTCCCAGGCACCTTTTCTTTGCTTTTCCTTTCACCTTCTGCTTTCCAGTGAACAGTAATTAGTTTATCTGTCCTTTCCTCCTGTTCTACTGCGTTGTAACAACCAAATTTCCCCTTGCATGGATATTAAAGGTTTATCTTATCTTATCTTATCTTATCTTAACGACAGAAGTGCAACTAAAATAAATGTTTGCTCACTCACCAAAGCGTTGCTGGTTCAATCCCCTCTGCCAAAGAGGGTCTTTTTAAATTAAGTCTTCATCGGAGAAGTGTGAATAATATATGTGAGCATGAAGATTAATTCACATAAATTGTACATAAATTCAACAAAACTCTACATCGAGGAGTCCCACAAGGCTCTATTCTTGGACCTATTCCTTTTCTTTGTACTTTCTGCCTCTTGGTCCACTTTTTAGAAAACACAGGATATTGTATCACTTTTATGTGGACGATTCCCAAGCCACTAAAAAGAGTTCCCTGGCACCGCTCCTGAGATGTTTGGATGATGTCAAGGCTTGTTTGATATGAATTTCCCAAAAAACAATTGAGTCTTAAACGAAGCCACCAACCTCTGCGTCATCATTTAAGATTTTAAGCTTGACAAGCAGATAAATGCTCTTTCAGTGACCTGGATGTTTTCTTTGGCTTGCACTCTTGTTTTGAATCTTTTCACTTAAACGGCTAAAATGACTCTGAAAAATTTGACTTTTTGAAACGTTTTCTACCATTTTGCAAATAAGTAAAAAAAACAGCGTCAGAAATTAAGTCCATGCTGCTGTTTCCACCTTCTCCCTCGATCATACCTCACTCAAAACCATCCACACAGACACACAAACACACACACTTAACCTTCTCTTCGCTCTAACACTGTTGCCGCCGACTATAAAGGGATTAGCCACAGCTGCTGATGCCACGCCCGATCATTGGGCTGTCCACTGACCACGAGTCGCTCTGGAGCAGGATTGAGCTTTGGATCTCTTTTCTTCTTTCTCATAAAACGCCATGGAAAGCATTGTCTTGGCTTCTTTTTTCCCCTCAACACCAAATGTGGGTCTTTATTCCAAGCCTGCTCCATTTGTTCGAACCACATTTTCAGATTCTCTTTCTTTTAAATCCATGTGCTTATCTCTTTCATCCAGGTACGTTTGTTGATGCTTGAGCACTCTGGCCATCCATGTATCTCTTTTTTTCCATCCAAAACTCTTCTTTCTCTCTTATCCTTCTCTTTTACTGCTCTAATGTCTGCATTTTCTTTCTGCAGATTGATTTTCTGTTGTTCCAGTTCCTGAAGCACTTTTGAGCGCACCTCGCAGTCATCCAGCTGTTTCTTGTTTGTAGCCTTCATTTGCTGAGCCAACGTTTCCTTCAAAACCACCAACGGTCGCTGCCCGAATTGCACGTCCCTCTCGCACATCGGCGACTTGTTTCTTGTCTTGTAAATCTCCTTTGACGAATCTGATTTAGTTTCTGCGTCGGCTTTAGCCACTTCGCTCTACTTTGCTGATTTTTGGTACACGGCAACTTGCACGTTCTTCTCGCGTATTAGCCGCTTGTTTCTCCGTGATTTGGCGTTTCTGATGTTTGCTGTACATCTTTTTGCGCCGTCAAAGTCTCAACAGTTGAACTCAAAAGGCTGCGGGATGAACACAAAATATATGTCTGTGAATATCACCCAAACACAGAAGTGTTGTTTTGTGTTCGTCCGACTCTGCTGAGCCCTGACCCTCTTTGGCTCTAATGGGTTTGTGTTCAGTCCCTCCTGACCCGCAGTTCCACAGGTCGAGCAGCAAGATGTCTGTCTGTGCGAACACTCGTCGTACCCCAAAGCTCTGCGCTTGACCCTGGACTCGCTCTTCCAAGTCTCAGCGACCGATGGAAAGTTTTCACGCTGCAGATTCAATTCACTTTTGAAACTACGTATACACTTTACTCTGTTGATGGAATAAGAGAGGGATAATTGTTTCCCTGCATAAAGTATTTTAATCTTGACACTATTTCCCATTGCAGTGTTTCAATACTATTAGTTAGTTTAGTTTCACAAAGCATACCTTGTTGATCGAAGTGTCCTAATTTAATGGAAACATATTTTTCAAATGGACTTTAATCTTTTAATTCCCTCAACATTGTATTTAGCTTTGTTTGTGTTTCATTGATCCTGTTTTACCAGCTCGTCGTCTTCTCCTTCTCCGTGCCTCTCAAAAACAGGTTTCCAGAATTGTGAAATCATAGTTAGAGATCCTGCTTCATCTGGTGCTGTTTTAAACTCCATAAATGATCATTAGTTTGTTCTGAGCGTTTCTGCCACAAATCATCACATGGTTATTTTCCCGCTAGCTTTGGTTTATTACTCAATGGTTTATTTCTTATTTATTTAGCTGTGCACTTAAATATTATTTGCACACGTGGCTGATTTCATTTCTTCTGTCCCTTGGCGATTCCCAGTGCTGCCAATAGATAGAGTACTAATATTAAATCTTGATAAGGGAACACCTGACTGATAGAAAGTTAATGTGTGATGAGTGATGTCATTGTGTACATTATTTAAGTTCTAAAACACGCGATGCTGAAGTAAAGACACTCGAGCAGGTTTAAAAGACAACAACAACACGATGAATGCATAATATGTGTCCTTTAAGTGTACAAGATTATTATTATTGTCCAATTTGTTTCTCATCACATTAGAACACATATTTTTTTCATTTTACTGGTGCTTTATTTGATCTGCAGAAACTCAAAATCCTCGTATCTGTGGCAATAAAGTGAAAATTCATGTCTGCACATTTCCTTCGACCAAAGAGCATATTTTCCACGGACATATTTCTCCTCTTCTCCCATCGCTCGGCCTCTCCAACCCTCTTTCTCTTTTGTCTCTGGAGATTTCCCCCCGTTCTAAAAATGACCCGACCTTCAGCGAAGCACCTCGCCGCGTCGCGTTCCTCTCCTCGGGTTCCCAGCATCCTCCGCCGCGACACATCTTTCTGATCCGCGTTGGAGACGAGCGTCGCGTCCTGGCCTCGCCGAGCTGACACCGCATCCGCCGCGGTAACACATATATCTGAGTGTTTGCGTTCGGAGGGGGGAGAGAGAGAGGTTCTGGCCCCTGCTCTGAGTGGCAGTCCTGAGGGCCACTCTGACAGCCCGGCTCTGTGCTGAATGATGAAGCGCAGCGCGTCCTAAAAGGCTTTTTTTTCAGCTGAAGACGGAGCGGAGTGGAGAGTGTGTGCTTCAGGAGGCGGCGAGGGGGAGAAGGACGCCACTGTGCCTGGACCACGCTGACGCTTTCAATCACTTTTGTTCGTTTTAAGCTGACAGAGAAGACGTCCCCACCTCATTTTTAGTCTGGGAGAGTTGGGCTTATGCAAACTTTTAAGCTTGTTCCACCATGTTCCCATTAAACCACTAAACGAGTGATTCATGGATGTCTGTGTACTCTTTAGTCTCACATTTTGTCACATTTTACCCCAGAATTCTGCCTACGCATCTTTTATTGAGCCGTCTGGACCAATATTAAGATTTCAAATGTCCAAAACATAAAACAATAATCCACGAGTAAAGAAGTTATTTGCATTAATGTGAGGATTTTCTTTTTGTTGTCCTTTCAACTCATTTGTCCTGGAATGATCCCTTTGTAGAAAAAGCTTCAGTTGTGGTCATCTGAGGTCATGTTTCGACTTGGGGTTTGTATTTTCTTGGTTAGACAATGGCTTTGCACCAGGTTTGGCCCAGAATAAGTGCCATATCAGTCAGAACAGGAAAATATTATCAAATTGTTGGTGTTAATAGTGTGATTCCGTGTGATTCATTCGTCCTTTTTTAGTGACAGTGAAGTTTTGACTTCTCGCTCTGCTCAGACGCACACACACACACACACACACACACACGCACACACACACGCGCACCAGCCTCACTCACTTCCACACTGTCTGCTCCTCCATTGTCCTGAATCCATTTCGTGTCCCGTCTCTCTCGAGCTTTTGTCTGATATTCCTGTCCTTTTTGGGTTCGTCCTGCTGCTGTCGTCTGCTCTCATTTCCCCCAAAAGAGGCTGTTTTTGGAGGGTGTTTGTGGTCCTCAGCCCCCTCTCTATACTTCACGTTCTGCTGCTGAAATGGTCTTTTCGAAGTATAAAGTATAAAGCTTTGATCTCCAGTGTCTAGTTTGTAATGTTCTTGTGTTACAGACTTTGTGTTATGCAGTTGAAACCGATATGTATTTAAACTGATGAAAAGTTAACACACTCCTATACTTGCCATATGGTTTGATTTGAGCTTAGCCATTTACATTCCGATTGTATAAAACCCCAGCGTCAATTCAAACCTCCCGCGGCGATGACTTCTTTCTGCATTATTATTACTGACTGAAATGAAATGCTATTGTCGAGTACGTTGTTTCTCCTGGTGAGACGTCCACAGTGCTCCGGGACGTCCACAGTGTACTCGGGGACGTCCACACAGCGCTCCAGGGACGTCCACAGTGCTCCAGGATGTCCACAGTGCTCCAGGGACATCCACAGTAATCCAGGACTTCCACAGTGTACTCCGGGGACGTCCACAGAGCTCCGGGGACGTCCACAGTGCTCCAGGGACGTCCACAGTGCTCCAGGGACATCCACAGTAATCCAGGACTTCCACAGTGTACTCCGGGGACGTCCACAGAGCTCCAGGGACGTCCACAGTGCTCCAGGGACATCCACAGTGCTCCGGGGACGTCCACAGCGCTCCAGAACAGCAGCAGAGAGACGGAGGTTGGATCTGAAGTGCACAGATCTGCTGTCGCTGGAGACACTGGAGGCACATCCACAGCTCTCCTCTGCGTCCCCCTCTCTCTCTCTCTGCTCCATGTGTCCTGCCCCGGGACCATCTCCTCCCACACATCAGAGGCTCAGTGTCTTGTCCTGGGACAGTGTGGTGCAGAGACACTGACGCCTGAATCAGAATAGTGGGACTAAATATCTGCGCTTTTAAAACCACATTCATTGGCACATCAGGGCAAATTGGTTTGTTATTTCCGCCGGGCAATAAACCTGCAAAAAGCATTATCTGCATGAGATCAAATTACATGAATTATGAATCTTAATTGCATTAGTTTTCATTTGTTACGGTTCATTTACTTATTTGACATGGATCATTGACTTGTTTCTCCTAATATTGTGTATTGGGGATTCTTGAGAGTCAAGACACGGCTCCTCCCTCATAACATCATTTGCATACTTTTATAGTTCATTTGGGAATATTTCACATGTTAAAGGTTGAAAGAGGTTGATGGTGATATTTGGACAATGGTTTAATTGTTAAATATACATTTTTTTGTGTAGGATTTAAATACAAATGGTGTCTGCTTCGAGGGATGCCTTCTACACTTTCAATTCAAAGGCGCTACATAGTCAGATTTTACTCTATAAGTTAATACAACTCTTGTTTTGTCCCATCAAGAATCACTGAATAATGGCTCTTCTTTTAAGATCAAGAATATTGCGGTCCAAATGTCACGAAACAATTTTAATAATCCAGTTAAAGTTCAATTTAACAGGATTTATTTTGTATTCTGCAAAGTCTGAGTTGTGTGAACCAGACAAAATCCACCTCTTGATGGTCCTTAACTTGAGCATCTGTAAAATGTATCACCTCATCAAAAGTGAATCTGTTCGGGTCATTAACCTCAGGGGCACAACATTCACTTCTCGGCGACCTCTGCCATTTTCATCTTCAACCATTTTAATTACAACCGCCACCACAGTATTTCAGAAGACTGCGCCGAAGAACTGACCCCCGTCTTCAGACATTTTTAACACCTCTCTGGAGTCATGCCATGTCCCAGCCTGATTCAAGTCGTCCATCACTGCCCCAGTCCCCAAGAAGCCCCGCATCACTGGACTTAATGACTACAGACCCGTGGCGCTGACGTCTGGAGTCATGAAGTCATTTGAGCGCCTGGTCCTCCCCCACCTCAAGTCCTTCACCTCCCCCCTGCTGGACCCCCTGCTGGACCCCCTGCTGGACCCCCTGCTGGACCCCCTGCTGGAACCCCTGCAGTTCACTTACAGAGCCAACAGGTCTGTGGACGACGCCATCAACCTAGCACTCCACTTCACCCTGCAGCATCTGGACTCCCCGGCAACCTACGTCAGGATCCTGTTTGTGGACTTCAGCTCTGCATTCAGCACCATCCTCCTGCTCTGCTCCAGGACAAGCTCTCTCAGCTCAACGTGCCTGACTCCACCTGCGGGGGAAGATTATTGGCACAGGACACCACAGGGCTGTGTACTTTCTCCCCTGCTCTTCTCCCCTGTACACAAACTGCTGCACCTCCAGCCACGACTCCGTAAAATTATCAGGTTTACGGACGACACCACACTCATCGCCATGACGACACCACCCTCATCGGGCTCGGACGGTGATGAGTCTGTCTACAGGAGGGAGGTGGAGCGGCTGGTGTCCTGGGGCAGCGGTAACAACCTGGAGTACAACGCCCAGAAGACAGTGGAGATGATCGTGGACTTCAGGAAAGTCACATCCCCCCTCACCATCTCAGACTCCTCCATCTCCACCATGGACTCCCTCTGCTTCCTCTGCACCACCATCACCCAGGACCTCAAGTGGGAGCTCACCATCAGCTCCCTCATCAATCTTAATTTATGCACACCATATTAGACTCTATAGACATTGCTATTATTATTATTATTATTGTACTATTCATTGTTTTATGTTTCACTTAACGCTGAGACAAGGAACTATAGAAGAAATACAAAAAACACAAAAACAATTAACAAATGTCACTTCACATGTTGCTTCAGGCTAAGAACACATTTTGTTACTTTGCAACCCTCTTGATCTCATTCGTTCTTCTTAATATTCGCTCTCCCTCCAATGTTTTTTAATGTATCGCGGAGCATTACCCACAATGCTGCGCCGCAGTGACAGGGGTCAGTGCATAAACTCAAATGTCAGTTCTCCTCAGCGTCTTTAGCACCGGCGCGGCTCTGATTTGCAATTCATACGTTTTTGGCCCAAGTTCACGCAAGCACGGAGCTATTTTTAAAAGAACAAGGGCGAGAGAGTGAAAGGAGAGGGAGAAAGAGAAGTTAAAGTGAGAAAGGAAAAGGAAGAGATGGGTGAGAGAAAGAGGGATGATAGAGAGGAGAGAGAAAGAAGGCTCAGGGAGGAGAGAAGATGATGAGAAAGATGATACTGAGAGAATGCTGTGAAAGAGGAGGGACAGGGGAGCAATGAGGAAAGTGAGAGAAGGATGAGAAAGATGAGCGTGAGAAATGGATGAGAAACATAAAGTAAGAGGCAAAAGAATGATAAGATCAGAGCGAGAGACAAAAGAATGAAGAGAGACGAGAGGGATGAGAAAGAAAAGAGCGAGACACAAGATAATAAAGAGAAAGATAAGATAATGATGATAAAGAACATAGATGAGAGAATGATGAGAACAAAGAAAACGAGACACAAGATAATGAAGAGAAAGATGAGAGATGAGAGACTGATGAAAAAGAGGAGAGATGAGAGACTGATGAGAAAGGGGAGAGTGAGAAAAGGGTGAGCAAGAAGAAAGCGAGACACACAATAATGAAGAAGAGAGATGAGGGGATGATGAGTTAGAGGAGAGCAGAACACAAAAGAATGATTTAAAACATGTGATTATTCTATTCCATGGTTGCTGTGCATGAAGTGCTTTCAAAAGTATCGTCTATCGTGACTTTTTTCGACAATATTCCCGCTGACT
Organism: Eucyclogobius newberryi; assembly: GCF_026437365.1. Taxonomy (NCBI): domain Eukaryota; kingdom Metazoa; phylum Chordata; class Actinopteri; order Gobiiformes; family Gobiidae; genus Eucyclogobius; species Eucyclogobius newberryi. The sequence goes on from NW_027315790.1 coordinate 30,564,209, forward strand.
TTTGTAGATAAATGTCTCTTTTATAATCCTGCGCTATGTTTATAAAATGAGCAGCGCGAGAGAGAGAGACCAAAGGTAAAGGCGAGGGAGAGAAAGAGGGAGAAGACATAACTGTGAGAGAGAGGGAGAGAAAGAGGGAGAAGACATAACTGTGAGAGAGAGGGAGAGGAAGAGGGAGAAGACATAACTGTGAGAGAGAGGGAGAGGAAGAGGGAGAAGACATAACTGTGAGAGAGAGGGAGAGGAAGAGGGAGAAGACATAACTGTGAGAGAGAGGGAGAGAAAGAGGGAGAAGACATAACTGTGAGAGAGAGGGAGAGAAAGAGGGAGAAGACATAACTGTGAGAGAGAGGGAGAGGAAGAGGGAGAAGACATAACTGTGAGAGAGAGGGAGAGGAAGAGGGAGAAGACATAACTGTGAGAGAGAGGGAGAGAAAGAGGGAGAAGACATAACTGTGAGAGAGAGGGAGAGGAAGAGGGAGAAGACATAACTGTGAGAGGGAGAGAAAGAGGGAGAAGACATAACTGTGAGAGAGAGGGAGAGAAAGAGGGAGAAGACATAACTGTGAGAGAGAGGGAGAGGAAGAGGGAGAAGACATAACTGTGAGAGAGAGGGAGAGAAAGAGGGAGAAGACATAACTGTGAGAGAGAGGGAGAGAAAGAGGGAGAAGACATAACTGTGAGAGAGAGGGAGAGGAAGAGGGAGAAGACATAACTGTGAGAGAGAGGGAGAGGAAGAGGGAGAAGACAACTGTGAGAGAGAGGGAGAGGAAGAGGGAGAAGACATAACTGTGAGAGAGAGGGAGAGGAAGAGGGAGAAGACATAACTGTGAGAGAGAGGGAGAGGAAGAGGGAGAAGACATAACTGTGAGAGAGAGGGAGAGGAAGAGGGAGAAGACATAACTGTGAGAGAGAGGGAGAGGAAGAGGGGGAGGCGGCTCCACAGGCGTGTAATCTGCTCCACGGCACAAACACACAAACAGACCCGAGTACATCAGAACCATGGAGCGCATTAGCGATGAGGCGGAGGTTCGGAGGTGTGGAGGTCTAGAGGTGCAGAGGTGTGGAGGTCTAGAGGTGCAGAGGTGTGCAGATGCAGATTTGTGGAGGTGCAGAGGTGTGGAGGTGCAGAGGTGAGGAGGTCTAGAGATGCAGAGGTGTGCAGATGCAGATTTGTGGAGGTGCAGAGGTGTGCAGGTGCAGAGTTGTGGAGGTGCAGAGGTGTGGAGGTCTAGAGGTGCAGAGGTGTGCAGATGCAGATTTGTGGAGGTGCAGAGGTGCAGAGGGGTGGAGGTGAGGAGGTCTAGAGGTGCGGAGGTGTGGAGGTACAGAGGTGAGGAGGTCTAGAGATGCAGAGGTGTGCAGATGCAGATTTGTGGAGGTGCAGAGGTGTGGAGGTGCAGAGGTGAGGAGGTCTAGAGATGCAGAGGTGTGCAGATGCAGATTTGTGGAGGTGCAGAGGTGTGGAGGTGCAGAGGTGAGGAGGTCTAGAGATGCAGAGGTGTGCAGATGCAGATTTGTGGAGGTGCAGAGTTGTGGAGGTGCAGAGTTGTGAAGGTGCAGAGGTGTGGAGGTGCAGAGGTGAGGAGGTCTAGAGGTGCAGAGTTGTGGAGGTGCAGAGTTGTGGAGGTGCAGAGTTGTGGAGGTGCAGAGTTGTGGAGGTGCAAAGTTGTGGAGGTGCAGAGTTGTGGAGGTGCAGAGGTGTGGAGGTGCAGAGTTGTGGAGGTGCAGAGTTGTGGAGGTGCAGAGGTGTGGAGGTGCAGAGTTGTGGAGGTGCAGCGTTGTGGAGGTGCAGAGGTGTGGAGGTGCAGAGTTGTGGACGGTGGAGGATGGTGGAGGATGGTGGAGGACGGTGGAGGACGGTGGAGGATGGTGGAGGATGGTGGAGGACGGTGGAGGACGGTGGAGGACGGTGGAGGATGGTGGAGGACGGTGGAGGACGGTGGAGGACGGTGGAGGACAGTGGAGGACGGTGGAGGACGGTGGCGGACGGTGGAGGACGGTGGAGGACGGTGGAGGACGGTGGAGGATGGTGGAGGATGATGGAGGATGGTGGAGGACGGTGGAGGACGGTGGAGGACGGTGGAGGATGGTGGAGGAAGGTGGAGGACGGTGGAGGACGGTGGAGGACGGTGGCGGACGGTGGAGGACGGTGGAGGACGGTGGAGGACGGTGGAGGACGGTGGCGGACGGTGGAGGACAGTGGAGGACGGTGGAGGACTGTGGAGGACAGTGGAGGACAGTGGAGGACGGTGGAGGACGGTGGAGGACGGTGGAGGACAGTGGAGGACGGTGAAGGACGGTGGAGGACGGTGGAGGACGGTGGAGGATGGTGGAGGACGGTGGAGGACGGTGGAGGATGGTGGAGGAAGGTGGAGGACGGTGGAGGACGGTGGAGGACGGTGGCGGACGGTGGAGGACGGTGGAGGACGGTGGAGGACGGTGGAGGACGGTGGCGGACGGTGGAGGACAGTGGAGGACGGTGGAGGACTGTGGAGGACAGTGGAGGACAGTGGAGGACGGTGGAGGACGGTGGAGGACAGTGGAGGACGGTGAAGGACGGTGGAGGACGGTGGAGGACGGTGGGGACGGTGGAGGACGGTGAAGGACGGTGGAGGACGGTGGAGGACGGTGGGGACGGTGGAGGAGCACGGGCGCCACGGGGAAATGTGCAAATTGGTCTGTGTTTAATTGCAGTTAGGAATAATTCAAATTCTTCTCACACCATCACCAACATGCAAACGAACAAACTAAAAAAAAAGAATGTATATTGTATGTAAAGGACCCATTTATGTCGAGAGTTGAAAAGGATTTGATTAAAGGTGCACGCCCTTTAATCAAATCCTTTTCAACTCTTGAAATAAATGTGAAAAATATATATATTCTTCTGGGAATATGTGGCTCTAGTTGTATATTTCTAAAGCTAAGCCAGTAACCTGTTCTGTACAAACCATATTACCGTATTATCCGGACTATAAATTGCACCATTTACATAGTTTTGGCCGGGATGCGACTTATACTCCAGAGCGACTTATACATGATATTATTTGTTATTTTCACACAACCACAAGAGGGCGCTCTAGGCTCTAAGCGACGCAGAAGAAGAATCTGCACTTCCTCTTCCTCTGGAGTTTGTGGAGTTGTTTAGAAGTGACACAGAGGAAGAAGAATTCAGTGGATTTAGTGATTTGGGGTAAAACTGATGCTTTGCTAAACTTGTTAGCATGTTCTTTATGCTATAGTTATCTGAATAACTGTTCATATGTTACGTTAACATACCAGACACTTACCACAGTTCTGTCTGTGCCTCATGTAGCTGAAGGTGTTAGCGTTAGCATACGTCATGTAGCTGAAGGAGGTGTTAGCGTTAGCATACGTCATGTAGCTGAAGGTGTTAGCGTTAGCATACGTACACCTATTCACCATGTTCCCCATCACATCATTGGCCTTTGAATAACCAATAAGAGAATATCGTGGTCTGGTCTGTGTTCAAATTCACCTAGAATAGTCATTATTCAGTCCAGACACAGGCAGAACATGCACATCCACCACTATCTATTATTATCCATCCACATTTTCCGTCATTTCTTAATTTTCCGCTCATTTATCTGTCATTTTCCGTCTTTCCGTCTGAATCTCACGTTGAAATGAGCAAACTAAACTGTTTATTCACTACGAGGCTTCATTAGTTTGCACTTCTGGACTCGCAATTGGCCATTTTTTCCACGTATTTACCCAAACTACGCCTGCTCATTATTCGCACAAAGCCGCGCCGTTGCGGTTGCTAATTGCTGGCCACTAAGACTCCAGCTAATAAAATACATGTGTTTGTTTTCTTCTTTAAAGCGTGCCGGGGCGTGTTGGTGGACAAACGCTGAGTAATTACTGTATAATTAGGTGTAATGCCATGAGCTACTGTACGGGCTCGCCGGAGTTCATTAGAGCGCTGGCCTCTGGAGGAAAGGCCTTGTCAAACTAATTTATGCCCAAACGAACATGCTCCGACTGGGCAGAGGTGAGGGAGCGCGTCCCCCGGGCTGGTTCTAACACGCACCGTGAGTTTATAAAGGAGAGAGATGCGCCGCGGACAATTTTCATTCATTTCCGTTCATTGAAAGTCATTACATTTGCATCTGTTATAGTCAGTGTCCTCGGGTTCAACAGGCTCGAGAAGGCAAAATTGGCAGAAAAATGATATTTACGGTATTTTCCAGGCTAAAGGTCGCACCTGCCCAAAAATGCATAATAGAGAAGAAGAAAACATATAAGTCGCACTGGAGTATAAGTATAAATATAAGTATAAGTAGCATTTTTTGGGGAGATTTATTTGATAAAATCCACGACCAAGAACAGACATTTCCTCTTGAAATGCAGTTTAAAATAATAACGGATGAGAGAACATGGTGAATAGGTGTACGTATGCTAACGCTAACACCTTCAGCTACATGAGGCACAGACAGAACTGTGGTAAGTGTCTGGTATGTTAACGTAACATATGAACAGTTATTCAGATAACTATAGCATAAAGAACATGCTAACAAGTTTACCAAAGCATCAGTTTTACCCCAAATCACTAAATCCACTGAATTCTTCTTCCTCTGTGTCACTTCTAAACAACTCCACAAACTCCAGAGGAAGAGAAAGTGCAGATTCTTCTTCTGCGTCGCTTAGAGCCTAGAGCGCCCTCTTGTGGCTGTCAGTGTGAAAATAATAAACAATATCACATATAATTCGCACTCTGGCCAAAACTATGAAAAAAGCTGCGACTTATAGTCCGGAAAATACGGTATGTCAAAAGAAAGTTTCTGACTTTCCTGTCAGCTTTTTCTTTCGATGTAAAGTCCATAAAACTATTCTAGTAAAGTGTATACATACGTGCTATTTTCCACCCCTGGAATCCATTGAAATAATAAATACTTATTTTAAAAGCTCATAATGTGTAAATGTGTCATGTGTGTGTTTGATTTTAAGCCTGACGCGCGCGTCGATGTCTTGTGTGTCGAGCCCATTAGTGGTAGCGCCCAAAAGTATCATTATTAAAGCTTAAACACCTTGATCTTGTTTGATCTAATATGCTTTTTATAATATGGATTCGGTCTGACCCACTTTTACTTAAAGTTGACTCCAAGCGTCGTGATTAAAACTCTAAGACTCAAAGTGCCTCGTCTTTAACCCATCGAACACAATTTAGTTCATTACAGGTCGGCATTGTTAGCCAGACACATGGCTTATCGCAGGTTAGCGTTTGTTAGCCTAATAAGCGCTAAATGTCACCGCCAAAGTACCCTCGGTAATCATTGGTGGGTCCTCTGAAAGTGCCCTTTATTTAAACTTTAGTCCCTAAACCTTCCTTTCTCCTCTCAAAATCAACCAAATCAGAGCAAACGTGAGACCTTCAAAGCCCGGGCGTCACTCAAGGCACGTCTGTTCAGAGCGGTCGGACTGTTCATTTGTCCTCCCACGTTAAACGAGTGGGTGGTGTTCAACTTTTTGAATACCAGCCGCATACATTTTCACATGGTACAGAGAGTGTAACCTTGAGCCAAGAAACGGACGCACAAAGCTCCGGCTCTTCGCTTTGACAATAGTCGTTCCATTTGATTTTCTCACTTCTATTGAATGGAAGCGGAGGTGTTTTTAAAGTTTAGGAAGCAATAAGTATAAGGAAAAAAAACATATCTTAAAAATCATAATGATAATATGTCATGTAATGTGTTTAAAAACGTGTCAAAGCTCCAGGTCATTGAGTTTTCTCCGCAGCGTTGCTATTGTAAGAAGTGCTTTTCCCTGTATGTTAACCCGGCCTATCAGCGATGGATTAACACCTTCAACCCTCCATAAACCGCCCTCGTGTTCTCGGCCTCCTCTTTGTTTTTAAAGCCACTCACGGTCAGGGAGACGATAACCCGTCGCGTTGGCGCTAAACCTAAACATTCCAAAGTGCAGTAAAGTTGTAGTGTTTCCTAATTTGCAGCCGCAGTACAGAGCGGAGCGCGGTTAAATATTTAGCATCTGCTCAATAATGTAAACGCTCCCCACTGCAGTGAAATAACAGGGATTTTCACACTCCCCGCGCTGTTTAGAGGGAACAACAGCGAGTCTTTACGGAATACAAACTTTACATTTCTATCCGTTTTGTTCTCGAACAGAACTGTATTTTAGATGTCAGTGCATGTCCTCCAAAGTTTTATTATCACTTATCGTAGCAATGATCAATGACTTTAACCAGACACTGCACATATTGAATAATTAAATTGCCTTTTTGATGCTATAACATTGTTCCTTCATCAAAAACATACTTGGAGTTGGCGTTTGTTTCACTAATCCCTCGTCTTTTGCCTCTGATACTCACAAAAACGCTCAATTTAACATTTCTCAGATCCGTGCCTCAATTCATTACAACCGCGTGCTTACGTTAGCCTGTCGGGGCAAGCTAGCTTTTCTTCACCTTGCCGCCAGTAGAGGGAATGCTAACACAAATCCTCATGTTAGACTGTTAGGAACAAACATTATTTCTGCGACATGAGGTTTTCATGAGTAAGTGAGAGTTTAAAGGTGAATAACAAGTCAGAATATGGCAGATTTTCACGTTTTTATTGCAGTTTTACACCAGTCACAAAGCAGTTTGTGAAGAAAAGTTGTTTTGCCCTGAGACAAAAGCAGGAGTCAAGACGGTTAACCAGAGACTAAACCACGTGTAAACCTGTAAAGTGGCAGTAAATGGCTGATTTACAGTTGTTTGTCGTGAATGCTTTTGGAAAAAAACATCTCTTTGCCGTTTCCATGACGAGCGTCGCAATTTCGTTTTCTGTCCCGCAATGTACGCGCTGTTCAAATTTCACATTTTAAACCCCTCCACGAGCAAACGTTTGACAGAGTACGGGAATCTGAACCGCTCGAGTGCTCATGCATTTTTGAACGCAGGTCTAAATGATAGACTTAGCAGAATCAGACGGGATCATTTGTTTTTTGCAGAGGAAATGATGTTGGCTAAATATTTGCAGTCCTTGCGCATTCCTTTTTACAACTTTTCACATATCTATTTGCTCTTAAAACCAATGATCAGGGATGAACAGGGACCTCCAAACACATTTTAACCAGTTAACCACAGGCTAATTCATTGATAATGACATTTGTTTACATTTCATCTCTGTCAGTTTTCATACAAATGTCATCAAAGCAGATCCTGTTTGTGCCAGGTGAATATTTCATCTGAACAGGGCCGGGGCTTCATTGCATTTTAATAAAACTGTTTCTGCTGAATATTTGATGGAGTTCTTGTGGATTCTTATGTAGCTCATGCATTAAACAGTCACTGATACTGTACAGCGGCGTTCCACTGGGATTGGGCTCAGAAGGCCAGGAAGTATGAAGTAAGTCAAAGAAATATGTTTTTTGGGGGAGAATTCCACCTTATTTCTGGTTATTTGAGAGGAAGTATGTTGTGTTCTGGCTCTAGTCACTATTTTAATGACTAGAGGTCTCCTTCGGGTGCTGTTCGGGACCTGCACAGGTTTCTTAACTCTGGTATTTGATGATCACACGCCTAATGACCCGTAGACCGGTGTCCAGTGTTTCTATAGACTCAGGCAGCTCCGGGGCCTGCGCCTGCATTGCTCCACGGTCAGTGTAACGGGGCATATTGACGGCACATTGAATTTAAATGACTTGTTTAAGTCCTGCATCAGACCCGTGCTGGAGTCGGTGCACGTGAAGTGTGAGACCTTTAGGACTTAGAAACTTCAATTTGGAACGTGTCCCTCCACTCCATATGTTACAGGACATTTTTTTTTTAAGTAGGACAAGAATCATAGAAGTTGAAAAAAGACTGTATTTGCCTCTTTTTGACTTGGGACTGAACTCGAACTTGAGGCCAAAGATTCAAGACATGCAAAACAAGGACTCAATTCCAGCAAAGTGTATTCCTAATCTGCTATTATCCCCAGTATTGTTTAAAGATGCACTATGTACTTTTGTCTGTGAGGCGTCTGTCACCTGCTTGTCTCCATGAAGATGTTATTGCTTTGCCTGCACGTTCCATTAAACGTTTGTTTGATTAATTATAGTTTTATTCCTAAAATACCTTGAAAGACCATTCTTACTGTGAGTGGGGGTCACCTCTCCACAGACCTCACATGTAACTTGGCTTGTTGGTGCGACGTCAACATCAAGATTCACTAGTCATTTTTATGCAAATGAGATACTTTTTCACAGAAACCCTAACAAAGTATAAAGTCTCAATAACTAGTCTATACATACATATTCTTGCATGTTCTACCGCTTGTTCCCAGTAGAATATTTGTACTAACAATATTATTGATTCATCATTTCAGTTCACATTTTCTAATCTAATCCTGCCCATTATTGCACATACATCATAATTGCACATACAACCATGATTGTACATACATCCATGATTGCACATGAATCATGATTGCACATACATCATGATTGCACATACACCCATTATTGCACATACATCATGATTGCACATACATCATGATTGCACATACATCCATGATTGCACATACATCATGATTGCACATCATTGCACATACATCCATGATTGCACACACATCATGATTGCACATACACCCATTATTGCACATACATCATGATTGCACATACATCATGATTGCACATTATTGCACATACATCCATGATTGCACATACATCATGATTGCACATACATCCATGATTGCACATACATCATGATTGCACATCATTGCACATACATCCATGATTGCACACACATCATGATTGCACATACACCCATTATTGCACATACATCATGATTGCACATACATCATGATTGCACATTATTGCACATACATCCATGATTGCACATACACCCATTATTGCACATACATCATGATTGCACATACATCATGATTGCACATTATTGCACATACATCCATGATTGCACATACACCCATTATTGCACATACGTCATGATTGCACATACACCCATTATTGCATATACATCATGATTGCAAATTATTGCACTAACATCCATGATTGCACATACATCATGATTGCACATACACCCATTATTGCATATACATCATGATTGCACTTACATCATGATTGCACATACATCCATGATTGCACATACATCATGATTGCACATCATTGCACATACATCCATGATTGCACACACATCATGATTGCACATACACCCATTATTGCACATACATCATGATTGCACATACATCATGATTGCACATTATTGCACATACATCCATGATTGCACATACACCCATTATTGCACATACATCATGATTGCACTTACATCATGATTGCACATACATCCATGATTGCACATACATCATGATTGCAAATTATTGCACATACATCCATGATTGCACATACATCATGATTGCACATACACCCATTATTGCATATACATCATGATTGCACTTACATCATGATTGCACATACATCCATGATTGCACATACATCATGATTGCACATGATTACACATACACCCATTATTGCACATACATCATGATTGTACATACAATAAAGGAATATATTATCTTACATCATGATTGCACATACATCCCTGATTGCACATACATCATGATTGCACATACATCCCTGATTGCACATACATCATGATTGCACATACATCCCTGATTGCACATACATCCATGATTGCACATACATCATGATTGCACATACATCCCTGATTGCACATACATAGTCTAAAGTGTGGGGTGTGCTGCAGTGCGGACCTCCTGCTCCTGGACCATGCGCTGATACATAAACGGTTGGATCTCCTTCTGCTGAACACACTGCCTCGGCCGTGCGTAAATCCGCGCTCAGTAGATCTTTCTGTGCGGCTGGAGCGGTGCAGACATACAGAAGCCCAGGCCCGCCGGAGAGAAGCAGAGCGGGGCCATTAAAGGGCTATATTTACTCGCAGGAGGAACGGCTGCTGTGTACAAATGTGAAGGACCCTGTTGCCAAGGAAAACACTCTGAGCCGCGGCGGGTGAATGCTAAAGAAGATGGAGGATGGAGCCTGCTGCAAATGTGTGCTGTTATTTTAAAATTGCACACCTTCACCAGACGTATGTCGGAACACGTACGGCATTTTCCCCAACTACACTGCTACTACCAGCTGCTACTTTTAGCCCGATACGACATAGCACATTCTGAACACTGAAAAACAACAGATGGTATTTAGTGCTGGGTCACGGTTGTCTTCGGACCACGGAGTGACGTTTTCTGAGTTTCTGTGTACTAGGTACTAGTTAAAGTGCTAAGAATAGGAAAGTGCTCCACCAAATCAACCAAAATACAAATGATCATGAACTATTATCACGTTTTGCAGTTTACAAAGTTTCAAAGTGGGTTTTAGCTTTGTAGAGATGAGCTTTGTATAGAAGAGAATTAGCAGAGCATTAGCAGGTGCAGTTATAATTGCAGAGACTCAATGTCAGCGCTGGAGCAGCTTCACAGACGGTAGCGAGTGACTGAAGGCAAAATAACACGAGAGCGCTCCATATTTGAACTGTCAGATCTGTATCGCTCGCAAACCCATGGCTCTGCAGTAATGGATTTTCTAACTGCCATATACTAAGAGTTTCCGAGTAGCTGTTTTGAGATGAAAGGGCGTCCCGGCGAAAAATTGAGTCACAACTCCTGAAATCCGACCTCCATGCGAACTGGAAGGCACCAAAAAGCTTTTGACTCGTTCTGCATGTCGGCGCTCGTAAATGAAGGACCTCAAAGCAGACACGAAGGTCGACGCGGGTCATTGATTAACACAACTAACGCCCAGAGAGTTGCATTTGCCCCGAACCTGGAGCCAAGAGCAGGCGAGGGGTCCACACGCAAACAGAGGTCTTAGCTGAACCAGAGCCTGGAGACTACGCACTGCAGGGCTGAGGAAAGGGGAGGCCACGCCCAATGGGAGATCACGGCCAACAGGAGACCACGCCCAACAGGGGAGCCAGGCCTGGACGAGAACGGCAGAACACAAACCACAAGTAACACAACGTGCATGAGCGTCCAGGCTTGTCTTTACAGAAGGCTGAGTGAAGCCGGCAACGCTCGCGCTCACGACTCTCTCTTCCAGGTTTGCGATCGATAAAAGCCGCCGATTTCCCGCGCCTTTTAACGCCGCGTTCGCACCTGATCTGGTTCGTCCTGATGTGGTTAAATATTGTAACAAAGTCTTGATATAAGACTGAACATGGACCATAATATGTGCATTGTTTCCTCATTTTAAATTGTCGTACGAAATAATAAGTGATTCGGTTATCGAGAGTAAGAACGTTTTCAAATGTAGTCTTTGAAACCAAGACGAGATAATAAGACCTTTTGATGGAAGTCCAGGTTTCTATCTTCGAAACCCTTGGGGTCCGGCAGAATCCAGTGTCCATTAACGAGAAGCTCTTCGCAGATGATGAAAGGTTTTTTAATACCAGAGGCCATGCAGGCGTTCAGTACCACCAGCAGCAGTGACAGTGAAGAGAGATGCTTTATAATGTCTGTTTGGAAAATATAATGCCAAACCGCCGGAGAACTCTGTCCCCATCGAAAATATAACCAATATTTATCATTAAAACGTTGGAATTCATGAGTCAAATTGAAGCTGCACAATATAGAAATGACAGTGATATTGTGCGATATTGACACTGTTGCGGTATTTGAATATACTTTTGACACAATTATTTCAGTTTGATTAAAACAAATATGCGCATGCCTTAATGTATTAAACATGTCAAAATAAAAAAAAAAAACTGAAACAAAAGGCTTATTTAGACTGAATAAAGAATAAAAATCATCCCTTTTCCACTTTGAGTTATTATTGCAACATACTTAGATGCAGTATCAGTTATTGTGTTAACAGTAAAGAGATATTGTTGAATTTCAAGACATTTTTACTTATTTTACACATTTTAGATATGTATTGAATTGGGACGTCATGATTATTTGGTGAATCAAAAATCGTGATTATTCATGTTGTAATATAATCGTAAAAAACCCAAAAATTATAATCAGCAATCACAATTTTAAACGCAAAATTAGGTATTTTTTGTTCAATATTTAGCCCAAAAAATACACTTAAATGTACCTTATTTCATCCGGCTGTTTTAGTCAAATTTAACTTGATTTCGTCTTTCAGAAAGTGACGTTTTGTATGTCAGACCACGAGATCGAAAGAAAATTAAACATTTCACGTTTGTTTTGGAATAATCATAAAATCGTGATGTTTTTTTCCCCACTATAGTCGTAACAGTAAAATCGTACATCGTGACATCACTGCTGCTGAACTCGGCCTATTCATCTTAATATTTAAACTTTAATGCACAGAAGAAATATGCCGGCTTCGAACGCATGAATGAAAACCATCGCTTTGTGCACATTTTATGAACAACATTTAACCAATAACGCCGTTGCTTTGCCTCAGGCCCGTTTCTCCAGCTTCTACCGAGCGAACGGCAGAAGCGCCTCTTCCGTGCGGTTGGTGCGAGGTCTGTTTCGGTGCGATCTTCGCCCGGCCGACCGCCTGCCGTTTCGGGGACTCACGCGTCGCTAACAGTTGGTCAGAAATGTTCGGTCCGGTCCCGGAAAGTGCGAAGTGTGTGGGATTCACGCGGCTGCAGGGGACAGGCCGCCATTGTCCTGATGTCACCGGTGTCACTTCTGCGGCGAGCGATCGCACCGGGGATCGTCCACGTTTTCACACTTTTGCGAGAAAATATTTGGAGGGGAAAAAATGCCCTTTAAACTGTATTCTGTATCAGTCTTTTATCTTTCTGTCTTTGTTTTTATTGTTGTTTTTTGCAATATGGAGATAAATGTGTTTGTTCGTCTTTGAGGGGAACAAACGCCAGGAAAAGGCTTTAATGACTGAGATCCAGGCGTGATAAATACTATACTTTGCACATTCAATTCTTTCAAAATCAAGTCATTTCTTTTACAATCTGGTAGGGATGTCACAATATCAAGTTTTAGCGTTATACATATGATTATTGACTGTGACCCAACAAAAGCAGTGAAATCTTTCATTTTCCTTTGTTCTCGGGGTCTGACGTGTTATTTTTCCTCAAGTTTGTGACCGGATTTACTAAATATTACTTTCTGAAGGACAAAATAAAGTTAAATGTGACAAAACCAGCCAGTTTATTGAAAAAAAAAACTACATAAAAACTGAATTTTGCTTCTTGAAATTGTCACAATTATTATTTATTTGTTCTCATGATTATATTGTGACCTGAATAATCACAATTGTCGATAAACTTACTAATCGTGACATCCTACATCCTGTTTTTTGTTGTTTTGGCAGAAATACTGCAGCATGAATGTTTAAAGTGGCTGAAACTCTCTTGTTGCTCATGGTTCATTCACGATCCGCTCCCGACTCTCTTTTCTTTCACCGACTCGAGGATGTTATTGCTTATCCGCAGGGTTGTCCACGGTATCGCCATGGAGACGAGCAGACCGTGCCGCTGCGTCGAGTTACGGGCCGGATCGGCGGAGAGGCGAGCACACTCAAAGTCAAACGAAATTAAATAAATGCAAGAGTTTAAATTATTAAGTGAATTTAAACAAAAAGGCAAGACAAATATAGCATAATAACAAATAATCATGATAGCATTTAATTTATGATATATTATTGTAGTTAAAAACATGTTCACTTGGCATATACAGCTAAACACAAAAAATATTAAAAAAGCTTGAGTCAATTTGTATTATTTTACTACTTTATTACAATAAATAGGACTATTCGAGTTAAATAGAGCTTTATGTATATATTGTCTTGTATTTTATTCATGTATATGTATTTTATTTACAAAATGCGCTGTTTAAATCAAGCCGATCTCACAATTAAACAAGATGAATCAAGATTAAACTTCAGAATCAAAGTGTTTTTTCAGATGACGTGTGGCACTAGGACCCCGGGGAGCACACGGACCCGGCGCGATGAACACGAGGAAATTACAGTTTTAATATGTACGATGTCAGTGTGTGTGGACGCCCTTGTTTGGTCTGTCATAATGAGAAAGTACCGCCTGTGGGTTTGGACTGGTGATGAGGAGCGGGGTCTGAGGTCTGCGCAAAAACACGAGGTTAATCACTCAAACGTGTCACTTTATTACCATATACAATATTTACACGGCATATTTCCGAGGGCCAAAAGATGAGTTTAAACATGCATTATTCCATCAAACACTTACAGTATGAAAGAGTAAATTAATCAAAGTTAATTCCACGTTTTCTCCTCTCCATATGCAAGTATTTAGCGTTGAGTTTTAATGTCACTTGATGAATTATGCATTTTTCGGACGGTTCCCAAACAAAACCACTTGAAGCAGGTCACGATTGGCTAAATGCTTTTTATTTACATTACTTAATTAATTAGCTCAGGGGTGATCATAATGTTGATCTCGGAGGCCGTGCAAGTCGATCCCAAAGTGCATTGACGCAGCGAGTGACCAGTCTGCACACGGAGGTCCCCATAACCTCCCGCAGTCTACAGTCGTCGTTTCGGCCACTTATCCGTGAGTTCCGCTGACGGAGGCCAAAACCCACCGCAGTCGCTCGGTAAAAGCCGAAAACGCTAGTCGTGGAGCGTTTGGACAAGGGAGGAGAGAGAGAAGAGAGCGAGTGAGGCCGAGGAGGAGGAGGAGGAGGAGGAGGAGGAGGAGGAGGAGGAGACAGGTTGTGCCAGAGCGTAATCCTGCCGGTTCACACCATTTCTGTCCTTCACAAAGCAGTTTGTTGTTGACCCAAAAGAAAAGCTGACTTTCTCTACGTCTCAAGCCCCTAATCTCAGCGTTACCATGGAAGCTTGTCTTGTCTAATATTATAGTTAAAAAGAACTTCAAGTGATTATATAAAACAAAATTGTCATATAGATCTATAGATACCTCTTTGGACTTGCTCCCCTTCTTTAGAACACCGACTCCAGGTTTACAACTTGTATATTTTGGATAGGGAAAACAAAAATTAAAGCATGGCAACAACTCTGCGTCTACAAAAAACAGTATTAGCTCAATGTTAGCGATGGAGTACCACAACTAACTTGACTCCACACAAACTCTTGCCTCATCGGACTCTTAAGGTCAGTGCTGCATCATTTATGAAACCTTCCCTGGCCGAGGCGTTTACACCTTCTCAGACTGATCTAACGGGCGAGTTGTTGAGCGTGGCCGGAGCAACCGAGGGCGCGCAGGGCGTATACATGCAGTACACGGAGCGAGTATCCCATAGGCGGAGTACGAGCCTCGTTATCGCTGATTCCCATGTTCTGATAACACCGGGTTCATTATCGCGTTCAAGCTGCCACTTCCTGCTTTGGCAAATTAACAAAGAGCATTTTATTAATATGTATGTCTGGATACATTCACACTTTGAAGCTAAATAAATGCGCCGTAATAATATTAATCACAATACTTTTATCTGCTTAATTGTAGTACTAGCTATGTTTTTAGTAGTACTTTATTCAAATACAAATTATGATGACGTTCCAGCTGATATATCCTAAAACGTTGGACTAAAATGAACTCCAATTCAAACTTACCGTATTTTCCGGACTATAAGTGGCACCTTTTTTCATAGTTTTGGCCGGGGTGCGACTTATAATTATGTTTACTTATACATACACTCTGGAGCGACTTATATGTGATATTATTTGTTATTTTCAAACTTGCAACCGCATTTCACACCCCAGTGCGACTTATATATGTTTTTTTCTTCTCTATAAAGCATTTTTTGCGATTTATAGTCTGGAAAATACGGTAATCTGTACCTGAACTTGTTTCCTTTGGTAAAACAAGAGGAGTTTGGACTGAGAGATGTTGCTAATTTTGTTTAAAAAATGTGATTAATCGATAGAATAAACATTGCATTTACATTTTTAAATCTTATTCCTATTTTTTGGGGAGTACAAACTGATGTTATAGCTTCCTTTTATTGTCTTAGATATTTTATTTGAGCGCATTTACTCCCATCTGCCCGCTCAAAATAGACCCCGAGCTTTGTATAATTGTATCAGCTAAATTGTACTAAAATGATTTGCCTTTTCTAGTACTATTTTCCAAACGTAT
>NW_027315790.1:30585274-30652774 GCF_026437365.1 Eucyclogobius newberryi
ATAGATGGATTCATGATGGATTAGATAGATTCATTGATGTTCCGAGTGAGTGTCGGGTGCAAGAAGGACACGCCGAAGCCACAATACGTACAAATACATTGAAAAAGCACTGCGTATTGTACACACAGCAGAGACCTGAGGACTAGTGTGACGGCACTTCCTGGTTCTAGTCGCTAAAACGCAAGGAGTATCCAGTGTGTCGCGCTTTACACGACCGGACGCAGCCGAAGATGTGATTGTTTTGTTCAATCCGAAACGTTTAATCGGAGTGGAATCTGCTGCCGGCGTCGGGGATGACAAGTGCAATATCTCTGCGACACGACATCTTCGGCGTGTTTTTAATATCGGGTCAATACGAATAAAAAGGACGGCGGTTCGTTCTGTTTCGATGTCAGTCTTCGGCGTTCTCCTCGGACTGAAGTATTCCACGGTTATTGTACGAAACCAAATGGCTCGTCCTTGTGCCGCGCTTCTTTGGTGATGGATGAGTTTAGTGGACCATTCCAAACCGATAGCATCTCCATGGAGACAGGGAAGAGCCTCCACCAGAAACACTACTACTTATGTAGAGTGCACCTTTTGACTCCAGCTCCTGCCGCTTCATTATTGGTCTCAAAACGGTTTTATAAATAGCGTTGAGGAACACTTCAAGCCGACAAGATGGAGTCAGTTCAGAATTTGACCTGTTTTTCCAAAGCTACTGACGGCGAAATGTGATGCAAGCCGCGAGTGACTGTTGGAGATGAGATTGTCATACTTTTGTACACACTCGTCGTTTTTTTACTCTACTTGTGCAGTGTTGCATTTTATTTGTCCTTTTCTTGCGTAAGATTTTGTCGGATTTAACTTAATGTTCATTTATGTTTTTTTTTTTTTATTATTTCTCTGTCTATTCTCCTGCAGTTCTTGAACTCTGTGTTGCTGTGGGACAAATACAAGTGTGTGTCTTGCCCAACGGCATTAAAGCGCCCCCTACAGGTCGGACCACTCGTTGAATTCAAATGAAGTTCAGATCAATATATTTTGAATTTTGCTAATTAATACATTTTCCCAGAATTGCTCATTTTTTTAGGTTTATGATTTCACTTCCTGTTTCTAATTGATGACATCACCCTGGAAAATTACCCAGCAAACACTGGGCCAAAAAAAATACATTTTTAGTTGAATTCATGTTTAGAGAGTCAAAAAAGTTGTTTCTTTTGTGTAAATGATGCACATAATTTGCCTGGAACGAGTGCATCAAGTGTGATGTCACTTCCTGTCATTTTCTCCACAGTTTTCTCCACAAATACTGACTCAATTGGTGCAAAATTATAATGTTTATGTACAACAGGTACAAATACACGAAATAAAGTCCATCCATCCATCCATTTTCTACCGCTTGTTCCCTTTTTGGGGTCGCGGATGACTGGAGCCTATCCCAGTGACTTCGGGCCTTAGGCGGGGTACATCCTGGACAGTGGCCAACTCGTCGCAGGGCCAACACAGAGACATAGACATTACAGACAGTTCACTCTCACATTCAGTCACTAGGGCCAATTTAGAGTCACCAATTTTTGCCTAACACATGCATGTCTTTGGACGGTGGGAGGAAGCCGGAGAACCCGGAGAGATCATGTGATGGTAACACGGGGAGAACATGCAGACTCCACCCAGAGAGATCATGTGATGTAGGTCTGGTCCGGGAATCGAACCCATGATCTCCTTCTTGGGTGGCAAGAGCGCTAACTGCCTTTGCCACCGTGCACCCCACGAAATAAAGTCAAAATTGGAAAATCATAAAAAACTGTCAACTGTTAAATCCAAACAGAGACGCAGAAGAACATTCAAACTCCACAGAAAAGCCACACGCAGCTAATGCAACAATGTTCATCTTAAATACAAGAAACCCGGGTCTTTCCTTTGCCCTCAATGGCGTTTCGCTCTTGCCTTTGCCCTCGATGGCGTTTCGCTAACAGACGGCCCACCTGAACCTGTCTGGAGCAGAAGTGTGGTCAGAGAATGATGGTTCAAGGATACGGCTGTCCCTCTGCGCTAGAGGCATCGGCGAAAGAAAACCCAAGGACAGCCATCGCACTGGTAGATGGAGATCACAGTCACGCCGCACGGTCAGCGGGCGCCGTCTGGAGAGCGCAGGCCTCGAGCGCCGGGCTTTTCAGACGTACAAGAGGGAAATGTATGGATTTATCTCTCGTTATGTAGTGAAGAGGGACTGTAAATATGTTCCGAACTCGCAGCATCATCGATCCTTTCTGCTGCATACAAACGTCCTGTTCTGTTTGTAGACAGCGCAGGGACATAAAGCCTTTCACGTGTTTGTTACATTCGCCAACAAGTAATAACAGTCAATACTTGTTCTAAAGTATCTAAAGTGCAGGATTTGTGGCACTGGTCGAAATAAAACCTGAAATTCATTGTCAAACTGTTACATTTTTGGTGCATTATCCTCTGGCATAAGAAAAGTAAATTACGTGGGCCGTTAGCTTTTATGCTCTAATCGCCAATGCTAATAAACTTTGCTGAACATTGCTACACGTCCCTATTTACCCAGGACAGTCCCAATTTTGATCCGTGTGCCCCGTGTCCCAGCAGATGTGTCCAAAACTATTGATTTGTCCCAGTTTTATCCAAGACATGTCCCAGTTTTTGACCACTTTGAGACCTTTCAACAGTAAAGAAGGGACTATATTGTAGTTTCTTTAGCCAAACTAGAGGAAATCTGGCTTTAGAACAACCAGAACACAAAAGATGCACTAGTTTCCACTGATAATATATATATACACTGAGCCGTGGAAGAAGTATGAACGATCCAAGTGCATAAAACTACTTAATTACCTGCGTTTTTTACTCTTTTATTATGACTTCCCACTCCAACCCGGGTGTGTCCCAGTTTTTACATTTTAAAATATGCTCACTCTATACGCGCAGTAATATATTCTAACGAGGCTCAACGAGGTCAGTCGCCAAAACCTTATTGGATTTTCAGAATTTGTGAGTTTGGAGAAGAATACCTGTACTCGTTTTATAGGTGCAGTCGGAGCGTTTTGTGAGCGGCTCGTGTTCGTTCGCAGCCTCTTCGCGGCCGTCGTCGGAGCCAAGCGGTTGTAAAGCCACCTCGGGGCCGCGGCGCGTTTATCATCTCGCCTTTTGTTTATTGGCACGGGAGCGCGACGCCGCTTATTTGGGAAGTTGATCTTGCGCGGCGTTCGATATTAACTCCTCGGAGGGACGAGGCGGATCTTACACAAACTGCTTCCTCGGCAAAAAAAAGGTCAACTAAGGCATAACGACGAGACGACCTTAATTTTGTCGACGGGAAAGCGGCGCGCGTCAGTGGAGGAGAAAATGAGGTGTGAGGAATAATTGCATTGATGATGAAGATGTTGTTGCTGGACTTCCGACTGTCGCACAAACAGCACAACAAACAGACAACAAACAACACAACAGCCACTAAACAGCCAGTATCTGGGCGTTTTTACTACATGTTTGTACTTTCCACATGGTTTGAGGGTGATATCACTGCTTAAAGGTTTCGAGTTCTAGCGTTGAGCAAACTAAATTACGTTCATAACCAGGAACATTTAGAAACAGACTCAGTTGCTTCCGATGGCCCCTGAATAAACACTTTTTAATGCAATACTTTTACCACGCTAAACTGACTAAACTGATACCTTTGGAGCAGGAAATGGATGACGATCAAAAAGTGGACTGACGGACATCGGACACATGGAAACACTGATATTTAGACTTACTTTGGACCAGTAGGACTTTTATCTGAATTTAAAAGTGCTGTGATTTTGTTTCTATTGATGTTCAGTTGATGTCTACTAAGCGGCTGAAGTCACAACAGCAGATGCCTCGAAGGGCGACAGCCAAAAGCAGGTAAAACGATGTTAGGAAATGAGCAAATATCCCAACATCCCCCTGTTCTTAGACCCTCCTCCTCGACAAGGAGGAACTACAAAACCTCTTCGGGATAAAGTAGGAACCTCGAGGAGTTCCACAGTGAAGGAGAGATCCCAGTGCAGCTAGAACCACTTAGGAGGAGAACCAGTTTGTCGAGGCAGATGAAGAGACGATCAGCGGATGAAGATGAAGAGACAATCATCAGATGAAGAGACGATCAGCGGATGAAGATGAAGAGACAATCATCAGATGAAGAGACGATCAGCAGATGAAGATGAAGAGACAATCTGCAGATGAAGAGACAATCTGCAGATGAAGAGACGATCAGCAGATGAAGATGAAGAGACGATCTGCAGATGAAGAGACGATCAGCAGATGAAGATGAAGAGACAATCATCAGATGAAGAGACGATCAGCAGATGAAGATGAAGAGACAATCATCAGATGAAGAGACGATCAGCAGATGAAGAGACGATCAGCAGGTGAAGAGACAATCAGCAGATGAAGAGACGATCTGCGGATGAAGAGACGATCAGCAGATGAAGAGACGATCAGCAGATGAAGATGAAGAGACAATCATCAGATGAAGAGACGATCAGCAGATGAAGATGAAGAGACAATCATCAGATGAAGAGACGATCAGCAGATGAAGAGACGATCAGCAGGTGAAGAGACAATCAGCAGATGAAGAGACGATCTGCGGATGAAGAGACGATCAGCAGATGAAGATGGAGAGACGATCAGCAGATGAAGATGAAGAGACAATCATCAGATGAAGAGACGATCAGCAGATGAAGATGAAGAGACAATCATCAGATGAAGAGACGATCAGCAGATGAAGAGACGATCAGCAGGTGAAGAGACAATCAGCAGATGAAGAGACGATCTGCGGATGAAGAGACGATCAGCAGATGAAGATGGAGAGACGATCAGCAGATGAAGATGAAGAGACGATCCGCAGATGAAGATGAAGAGACGACCAGCAGATGAAGAGCTGTTGATCTGGAGTAGAGAGCGTTTCTCCAGGCTGCTGAGGAGCATCTGGAGCCACAGGTTGGCATCAGCGGTGAAACAGAACCACTCTGTTAAATTAAATTAAATATTGTTGATGGGATAAGTAGTAGAGGAAGCAGAGGATCGTGTGCTATTTTGATTTTCGCTCTCTGGTCGTGTTATGTTCTGTATTGTTGAATGTTCCATGTTTTTTCCTTTAAAAAGTTGGGAAAAAAACGAAAAATTCAATTGTTGTAAAATGTTGTAACTATGTATTCATTTTATTTTCATTTTTTAAAATTATATTTTTTTAACTGTTTTTTTCTTTTTTTTTAACTAAAGTAGATTTTTTTACGTGTTATTTGTGTTAAACTCCTGTATCCATACTTTTACCTGTGTACTTTGGGTAAAGAGGTGTCCGGGTCCTTGTATCTCCCAGAGTTCCCGTGAGTATGACTGACAGGTGGATCAGCCAATCAGAGAAACCGAGGTCCATTCTAACAAAAACGACCACAACGCCCTCAATCTGAAGTGAGAGATGTTTGATTTAGCTGTAAATGATCGACGGACCAATGAGCTCGTCCCTTTCCCGCGTGTCACTGCCCTGAACAAACTCGATTGCACAGCTCCATCTGAATTCAAGGATTCAGGATTGAGGATTTAGCATGTTCATCCATCCATCCATTTTCTACCGCTTGTTCCCTTTCGGGGTCGCGGGTGACTGGAGCCTATCCCAGTGACTTCGGGCCTTAGGCGGGGTACACCCTGGACAGTGGCCAACTTGTCGCAGGGCGGATTTAGCATGTTCTGACGCAAATTTATTTAGTGATCGACTAAATTGTTTTTCGGACAGACAAACATACTCTACGGAGCTGAGAGAAGACATTTTACGACAAAATTGTATCAAAATGACACAGGAAGTCTATAAGTGTATTGTGTTTTATCTCCTCCATCAGGACGGCCTCGAGCGGCTCCACTTCAGCACTATCTTAAATCGCTCGCCGCTGTTGCCGTCACCAGATGAGAGGTTTATTTGTTTGTTGTTTTACATGTCGGCATCACGTGTAAAACCAGAGTGCTGTAAATCCTGGTCGGCTGTAAATCCTTTTGCTTTCTGTCGGAAAGGTCGAGCAAATGGGCGGCCAGTTCTGTGGCATCCTCTGATTGGACACTGCAGTAGTTTTCTGTACTCAGACCATTGCTACTTATTATTTCCAGCATAATTTATTTTATTTATTTTATTTATTTTATTTATTTTATTTATTTTATTTATTTTATTTATTTTATTTATTTTATTTATTTTATTTTATTTTATTTTATTTATTTTATTTATTTTATTTATTTTATTTATTTTATTTATTTTATTTATTTATTTATTTTATTTATTTTATTTATTTTATTTGTTTTATTTATTTCATTCATTGTATTCATTATGTTTATTTTTTATTTTATTTATTTTGTATATGTTTTGTGTTTTTATGTATTTTATTTATTTTATTCATTTCATTTATTTTATTTATTTATTGTATTCATTGTATTCATTTATACAAAAAAATATTCATATTATTATTTTTTATTTATTTTTATCATGCAAAGTAAAAACATATTACAATCTTTCATCTAACATTTAAACGCTGATGTTTCCTCTGCTAAAATGTGCTTGACCACATTTACTGTAAGTCATGGGAGAGCGTTTGGTTTGTGGTATCGCTAGCGCCCCCTGGAGGCTTTGTCTATGAAGCAACGCGTCCTTCCCCAGAACGTTGGAGTCGAGTTATTTTCTCCTCCTGTTATAAATAAGTGAAAAACAAATCCAGAGCCAGAAGCAATCATGTTCCTTCTGTTGTAAACTTCAGTTCACAGCGACGCCTCGGATGACTTTTCTATTATCAACGTATAGAAAAGTATCAGAAAGTCGCACAAGATTTGACAGCACCTATATTCCTTTTGACATATTTATTAAGTTGTTTTGAGTGTTTTTTTTTTTTTTTTTTTCATCTTTACCTGCGAGCTTCTCTGTCAACCGCGCGTCCCGTCGTCAAGGTCACAGTAGTAGACTCATCATTGCTTATTATTATCTTCCCTGGAGCGTTTCATAGTAGTGTCATTAAACTTGTCAATCATGTGTTTCCACTGCTCAAAAATACCTTGGAAAACATGCGTATTTACTGTACGCAGGGTTTTCATTGGCTGATTTGGAACCATTTTCCATATTGGACACGCCCAGTCCATAAATTCTTCCTCAAACTTGGTTCAAAATTCAGAAGTTTGCATTTAAACTGGTCTAACAAAAGCACTTTAGCTGTAAAACGGCTTCACTTTGACGGTGACGAGCTTAAAACCATCACTTTTGTTCTCTTAGAATGAAAGAACTGCATTGAAACTGAGCGCTTTTTGAAGCCACGGAGACAGAACACGGAATACACACATTTGGAAGAGTTACCGTATTTTCCGGACTATAAGCCACACACGCTTTTTTCATAGTTTTGGCCGGGGTGCGACTTATACTCATATTCATACTCATATACTCATACTCCGGAGCAACTTATATGACCGAATACTCTGGTCATATAAGTCGCGTATAATATCACCTGGAGAAGTGATAGTAGTTGTTGTAGTAGTAGTAATTTGTGTTGAGTATTTAGTAAAAGCTGTAGTAGTTATGTCTTGTCTTTGCGTGAAACGTAGGATATTTTTTTAATATGATATTTAAGTCAGTTTTGCTCAATTGCTTAAAAAAAAGGGTAAAAACGAAGTAATAGCAAAATAAGTACCCGTATTTTCCGGACCATAAGTTGCACGCGCGTATTGGCCGGAGTGCGACTTATACTTATATTTATATACTTATATTCCGGAGCGACTTATATGTGATATTATTTGTTATTTTCACACTTGCAACCGCATTTCACACTCCAGTGCGACTTATATATGTGTTTATCTTCTCTATTGTGCATTTTTTGGCTGGTGCGACTTATAGTCCGGTAATACGGTAAGCTAATTGAATGAAGGAGGAGCCAAATCCAGCACGAACACTTTTAGCACTAGACTCCGGGCGGGCGTCGACTGTGCACCGCACCCCACCGCCTTTTGTCTCACTAATGGAACTAATTAACCTGCTCCCGTTATCTCCCGTGAAAAAAGAGGGCCCCTGATCGTGTGTCTCCGGCGGCCATGTTGGAGGCCCCTTTTTAGCGGGGGTCAGCAGTAAAAGATAAGAGTCTCTTTATGGAGGCGCGTTTTGGCTTGTCATTACCGGGATCGATAAACACGCCGGACAGAAGTGAGGACATCAGCGGTAGTAAATCTGAGCTGGACTCCAGAGGCTCTCGCCAACGGAGCCGCTCGTCAGCCAATCTCTGCTCGCCGGACCTTTGGCTCGCGCTTTCATTTTGTTTGTCGTGCCGGTTTGGATGGTCGACTCTTTGTAGCACTTTGTTCAATTCATGTTCGTGACAAGATTTGAACTACAGCGTAAATAACTGCATCTAATTAAAGCGTTTTATGGATTGCAAACTGTGAAAAAAGAGCCATAAACGTTGCACCGGAAGCTGTGTACGCTCCCGAATAAAAGAGTTTGTGAGCGAGTAACGTGTTGCATTAAGTCATTCTTCCTCCCCGTCTTTAAACAATTGAACTTAAAGGACACATACATCTACTTTGTTGAGTTTTAACCTTGACATAACATTATTTCCACATCAAAAACACGCCTGGAGTTGCATTTAGCTTCATCCATGGCAGTTTGATGACTCCCGCTTAGAGACTCCTCTCCCCTCCGAGCGTCAAAAACACTCCTTTCTGAATTTCTCCGATGTGTGACGTTTTCTCGATCCGTGACGTTTTCTCTCGATCCGTGACGTTTTCTCGATCCGTGACGTTTTCTCGATCCGTGACGTTTTCTCGATCCGTGACGTTTTCTCGATCCGGGACGTTTTCTCGATCTGTGACGTTTTCTCGATCTGTGACGTTTTCTCGATCCGTGACGTTTTCTCGATACGGGACGTTTTCTCGATCTGTGACGTTTTCTCGATCTGTGACGTTTTCTCGATCCGTGACGTTTTCTCGATCCGGGACGTTTTCTCGATCCGTGACGTTTTTTCGAGATCCGTGACGTTTTCTCGATCCGGGACGTTTTCGAGATCCGTGACGTTTTCGAGATCCGTGACGTTTTTTCGAGATCCGTGACGTTTTTTCGAGATCCGTGATGTTTTCTCGATCCGTGACGTTTTCGCGATCCGTGACGTTTTCTCGATACGGGACGTTTTCTCGATACGGGACGTTTTCGAGATCCGTGACGTTTTCTCTCGATCCGGGACGTTTTCTCGATCCGTGACGTTTTCGCGATCCGTGACGTTTTCTCGATACGGGACGTTTTCTCGATACGGGACGTTTTCTCGATCCGTGACGTTTTCTCGATCCGGGACGTTTTCTCGATCTGTGACGTTTTCTCGATCCGTGACGTTTTCTCGATCCGTGACGTTTTCTCGATACGGGACGTTTTCTCGATCCGTGACGTTTTCGCGATCCGTGACGTTTTCTCTCGATCCGGGACGTTTTCTCGATCCGTGACGTTTTCGCGATCCGTGACGTTTTCTCGATACGGGACGTTTTCTCGATCCGTGACGTTTTCTCGATCTGTGACGTTTTCTCGATCTGTGACGTTTTCTCGATCCGTGACGTTTTCTCGATCCGTGACGTTTTCGAGATCCGTGATGTTTTCTCGATCCGTGACGTTTTCGAGATCCGTGACGTTTTCGAGATCCGTGACGTTTTCTCTCGATCCGGGACGTTTTCGAGATCCGTGACGTTTTCTCGATCCGGGACGTTTTCTCGATCTGTGACGTTTTCTCGATCCGTGACGTTTTCTCGATCTGTGACGTTTTCTCGATCCGTGACGTTTTCTCGATACGGGACGTTTTCTCGATCCGTGACGTTTTCTCGATCCGGGACGTTTTCTCGATCCGTGACGTTTTCTCGATCCGTGACGTTTTTTCGAGATCCGTGATGTTTTCTCGATCCGTGACGTTTTCGCGATCCGTGACGTTTTCTCGATACGGGACGTTTTCTCGATCCGTGATGTTTTCTCGATCCGGGACGTTTTCTCGATCTGTGACGTTTTCTCGATCTGTGACGTTTTCTCGATCCGTGACGTTTTCTCGATACGGGACGTTTTCTCGATCTGTGACGTTTTCTCGATCTGTGACGTTTTCTCGATCCGTGACGTTTTCTCGATACGGGACGTTTTCTCGATCCGTGACGTTTTCGAGATCCGTGACGTTTTCTCTCGGTCCGGGACGTTTTCTCGATCCATGACGTTTTCTCGATCCGGGACGTTTTCTCGATCTGTGACGTTTTCTCGATCCGTGACGTTTTCTCGATACGGGACGTTTTCTCGATCCGTGACGTTTTCGAGATCCGTGACGTTTTCTCTCGATCCGGGACGTTTTCTCGATCCGGGACGTTTTCTCGATCCGGGACGTTTTCTCGATCCAGGACGTGGCTCTGAGAATCTTCGTTGCCGTTTTTAAGTACGTGAATCACCATTAAACTCGTTCTGAGCGTTTCAAATCAGGAAGTCGGGAGGCTAATGTCCAATGTTTGTTCTAAACTTGAGTAATTCCACAACATCAGATGCCAGATCATGTTTATAATGCCTACCGTATTCTCCGCACTATAAGGCGCACTTGATTATAAAGCGCACTGTCAATGAATTATCTATTTTCAATCATTTTTCACATATAAGGCGCATTAAGCGAAACAAAACGTGTACCAAACAAAATCGCTTCGAGGTCAGTAAGCACAACCAGAATTAAGCCATATATAAGGCGCACTGTCATTTTTTGAGCAGATTAAAGGCTTTTAAGTGCGCCTTATAGAGCGGAAAGTACGGTAATATTTTTTCTCTCTCTATAAATTCCTAATGTAAGAATCAATCTTCCCCAGACTGTCCGTGTTTCCAGAGCTCACGCTCGTGTCTTTGGGGGTCAAGAGCTGTATTGATTTCCACAGAGTGAGCACTGGTCCCATCCCGCGGTTGTTAGCTCCCGGTCCCATCTCGCGGTTGTTAGCTCCTGGTCCGTCTCCGCTCGCCGCCCGCTCTTATTGCTTCGTCGATATCGCGCAGCCTCGCTCTGGGTCGCTCCCGTTGCACTGCCTCATCTCATTCACGAACGCGCGGCAGAGAAAGCTGACTGCGCCGAAGTCTGCTGAACGCTGGCTAAGCGCTAATCCATTCTGCCGGAGCGGGGGCGTGTTCTTGGCTTCCACGTCAGGGAGGGCTGCTCTGGGTTTCTACAGCTCCCGATTGGCTCGTCGCTCTCTGAAAAAAGTCCCAGTTGAAGATGCTGTCCTTAACGACGAGTGCGGTTTATTATAGTGGCCCAGCGGGGAGTGAGCTCGGTCTGGCTTTAGCTTCTTTGTGGGTTTTTTTTGGCGAGAAAAAATTATGAGTTTTTCGCAGTTTTGAAATTTTATTTTATTTATTTTATTAAATAAATCTTTAAATTTAAATGTAAATAGTTTAGATTCCTCATTTCCTAACAATTCAAGCTCAAATCGTTCACAGTTTAATCCACAAACTGCTGTAAACCCTAAATAATTACATTTGTTTCAATTTGGTTGTTTCATAAAAGAGTCATGTCATATTTTGGTCATGATATACTGTATTTTCCGGAGTATAAGTCGCACCAGCGAAAAGAACATATATAAGTCGCACTGGAGTCGCATCTTTGGGTAAATTTATCACCAAATCACTAAATCCTTTGAATTCTTCTTCCTCTTTGTCACTTCTAAACAACTCCACAAACTCCAGAGGTAGAGGAAGTGCAGATTCTTCTTCTGCGTCGCTTAGAGCCTAGAGCGCCCTCTTGTGGTTATGTGAAAATAACAAACAATAGCACATATAAATTGCTCTGGAGTATAAGTCTCATCCCGGCCAAAACTATGAAAAAAGGTGCAACTTATAGTCCGGACAATATGGTATCTATGTTTTGGTCTTGACTTTTGACTTGGCGGCTGTTCCACGTGTCTTCGTTGTTTGCCCTGCGACTCTCCGGTTCAAACGTTGATTCGTCGATGTTGTTCTGGTCTCGTCCGCGGCGCCGGAATCTCGTTGTTCCCGTTGAGCCCGTCGAGCCCGTGCACAAACGGGGGGCCGATATCGAGCAGATAAACCAACAGAAATCACTGGTGTGGGCAGGTGCAGGGGCCGCGCCACGGTCAATATTAGCTCTGGGGAAAAAAAAGACACACGGAAACGCCGCTCTGTCGCTGCACGGCGGCCTGTGCGCGGACGGCCTGTGCGCGGACGGCCTGTGCACGGCGGCCTGTGCGCGTCGGGGTGTGCGCGGCGGCCTGTGCACGGACCGTTCAATGGACCGCGAGAAAAGACTAATGAGAAGAGTCGTGCGGATGGGAAGTCGTTTGCAGAATAAGTGGAAAGATTGTCTTTAAAGTAGGGGCCATTTTGTTTACACGGACGCGGCGGATATGAGCGTTTCAGGTGAGAGATAAAGACAGAGAAATGACAATAGCAGTTTTGAAGATGTGTGAAATGAGACTCGAGTAGACGGACTATGAATATATTACTCAAAAAAGGCCCAAAAGAAGCTGATTATTTAAAAAAATGGGCTTTTTGTACATTTACACTCATTTTATGCGATGCAGACTTGTTTTAGCTCATTTTAATCATGTTTTTGTCAGTGTTTTAGGGTAGAAATAAGATAAGTGTTGTTTTAAACTGGATTAAATTACTTCCTGTGACTATAATGATTAGTTTTTCCTACATATCGCTGTTGTTATCAGTCTTTTAAAACCCTTTTCTCATGAAACCCTGACAGCAGCAACGGGGGACCACGGTGTAGATTTTAACTTTATTATTCAGCTGAAGTTTCATGAACCCTGTACTTTTAATTGTTCCCAGGGAATTATCTCCAGATCCGGGGCCAGAATTATGTCCAGGAATATTCAGACAATTAGCCTGTTATAGAATGTTTTAGGTTGATAAAAAGTGTTTAATTTATTCGACTTACTGTTTAATCATAGTTCTTTGTCACTGTCATATTTATTGTCTGACTATAAATGAAACAACTAAATACAAAAGTAATCAAAAGTCAAAACTATGACTTGAATTACATACGTTTTCGTTGACTAACACTATGACAAATAATAAAAAAAACGTATAATAATACCATGAAGCACTGCAATACAATTTAGCATAAACTATTATTGATTTAGTCGCTACAATTAGCATGAGATGTGCGTGGATTAAAACTAAGACTGGACTAAATCTGGACGAAAGCGTGTCAAATATTAAATGACAACATTGTTTCTAAATTAAATTGAGAGAAACTTCACATAATTCTCATTCCTTCTTATAAAAATACACTCTAATTATTATTTCTATACCTCTTCTGCTACATTTTCCTGTGCGTGTGACGACCAGTTGCCCGCTCTGGTCGTGGTCGTGCGGAGGCGGGGCCGACCAGCTCGCCGCACGCCCATGAAGCCATTAGCATCTAACGCTACGCCTCACGTTAGCAAACACACTCGCGTTACCGTCGCACCGCCGCCTTCGCCCCGTGTCACCTATAACAATAACAACCCGGATTCAGACGTGCGCGGCGGCGAATCGAGCGGGCGATGCGGTGATTCATTAGAGAAGTTCCAGCGCCCGTCGGGCCCCGAGCAGCTGCTCAGACGGAGCGGAAGCAGCTGTTGCTCCGGGCGCAAACTGTGGGCGCCGGGACCAGGGCCGCGATCGAGCGATAACGAGGCGCAGTTTGAGGCCGAGCACACAGGGGGCAGTATAATGAGAAGAGCGCGTGAGACCGAGCTCCCACACACAAGTGTTAAACTGGAGCTGTAACTTTCCTTGATTGCATTTTGTTTTAACGGCTGTTCTTTTAGTCGTTTGGATTCACAACCTGTTTTTTTATTGTCTCGAGCAGCAGTTTATCCTTAATTTGGGTTTTGGACAAATTATTCAGTTCAGTTGTTTGGTTTGGAATAAGAACATTAATGACAGACACATAATCAAACATGCAAAATCACATATTAATCAATAGTTTTATTGGTATTCATGCCAAAATCGTCCAAAAGATGCAACATTCACTACCACAAAGACTATAAAAACATGTATTTGAATAATATTTCCCATTTTAAAATCTGAAACCATCTAAAGTAACCGCTGTTTACCTTGTACAAACGTGGTGCTTAAGGAAAATGGACAAAGTGAGGCAGATTTATGGCAGTGACCCGACAGTTATCGACAGTAGTTTATTACGCCAGATCGTAATCATCTTTAGAACCTTTTAGTCGATGAATCAAGGCACAGGACGCGAGGAACTCACCAAGAATCTAACTCGTTTGCACGTGTCATTGAACTAATAAAAGAGACTTGCATTGTATGTACTTGATTTTGTGTTCTCTACAAAGTTATCGTGAAAATATGTCAATATCGCCTCCTTCAACACGCAAAATAAGAAAAATAAAAACACATTTTCGAGGATGTTCCGAGCTAGTTTTTTTTTGTTTTGTTCCAGCAACGTTCATTTAAATCTAATTCCTGAAAAAAGCCCAGAATGATACACATGGGCACCACTTTGAGGATTGAACCCGCAACCTTCGTGACATAAGCCAAAGACGTTTTATTTTGCTCACGTTAATGGCTCGACAGTAAACGATGTTTGGAAAACCAAGGCTCAAGTCTCACACATTATTTGTATCAACTTCACGAGCAATTACCCTCGTATCTTTCCGGCTTTAGCATTTGCAACTTTGCTTCTAATTGTGGCACAGAAACAGGCGCCTGACGAACAGGGTCTCGACCCCGCGAGACGCTCAATTATGAGCCCGGTTCCGCTCGCTGTCAATCAAAGCACTTCATTTCAGTTCCTTAATGAAACGGTGTCTGCCCGAAACGATTACGCGTGTAAAGCCGCCGCGGGGTCGGGCGGAGTCGTGCTTTCGGTCGCCCCCGGTCGCCCGCGTCGCCCACGTCTGGTCTGGAGTCGAACTGATAATGGTCCCTTTGAAAAGCCTGGTCCGGTGCCAGGAGAACCGGACCAAGGGAGGACACGATGGGGACTTTGATTTAAACCAGTTGGAAAAATGTTGTCTGTCTTATTCTTCAGGAGGAAAGTTGTTTTTGTGAAGGAAGTCCAGTCGTTTTAGAGGCACTTTAGAGGACTTTTTGAGGACTTTTCTTTGTCATGTTACGGCTCATGACAAAGAAAAGCCACTTGACCCCCGCCGTGGTGCGTCCATGTTAAGGACTAAAGAGTAGGTTTGTGTCTCCACGGGACACGAGTGACGCTGTGCTAATGATTAGGTTTTGCGTCGCAGCTTAAGTAGAGATCGGTCGACGTTTCAACAATGTTGAATATCGGCCGTCGGATGTAACTTATGCCGATTTTTTATCAGGCACTACTTGGGCAACTATAGCCAAGTAGGACCCATGGAAGGTCCCCTCCTGGGCTTGATGTCCATGTTTTTGGTGAACAAACGGTGTGGATTTAACCAACAAGACGTAAAACGAAAGTAATGTCTCGTCTCAAAACTACGAGCGGTTTGTTAAAAAGCAGTCGAAACATGCACAAAGTACTGATCGCACTTGTCCCTATCAAATACGTAAATACGACAACATGTAATACAATTTACTTACTTAAAATGTACTGCTTACATTTACTCATACTTTTGCTCCTTGTGTATTTTCCCAAGGCGTCTCAAATATAAAGTGATAGATTATTGTTCAATAATGAGAGAGATCAATAGAGATCAATAATGTAAAGTACTTGAGAACAAAGGAGTAGTTGAGCTGCTGTGTACAAGTAAATGTATCTGGGGGAGATATATTTCAACTTTTGGGGGGCGGATTAATTTTGTTATAAAGTGCACATAGATTTTGAGAACAATGTTTTGAGATAATACATCTTGAACAACTTTCTGATTAATGCTTTTGGTGGAACTTGAAAGTCACGACAGAAACAACCATTTAGCTCACATTATGCCCAGGCACACTTTGTGTTCAAGAGCTTTGGTTTTGTTTTGTAATAATCCATCCATCCATCTTCTGCCGCTTTATCCGGGGCCGGGTCGCGGGGGCAGCAGTCTGAGCAGGGACTCCCAGACTTCCTTCTCCCCAGACACTTCCTCTAACTCCTCCGGGGGGATCCCGAGGCGTTCCCAGGCCAGCCGAGAGACATAGTCTCTCCAGCGTGTCCTGGGTCTTCCCCGGGGCCTCTTCCCGGTGGGACATGCCTGAAACACCTCCCGAGGGAGGCGCCCAGGAGGCATCCGGAACAGATGCCCGAGCCACCTCAGCTGGCTCCTCTCGACGTGGAGGAGCAGCGGCTCTACTCCGAGCTCCCCCCGTGTGGCCGAGCTCCTCACCTTATCTCTAAGGGAGCGCCCAGCCACCCGGCGGAGGAAACTCATTTCGACCGCTTGTATCCGCGATCTTGTTCTTTCGGTCACTACCCAAAGCTCATGACCATAGGTGAGGGTAGGAACGTAGACCGACCGGTAAATAGAGAGCTTTGCCTTTCGGCTCAGCTCCCTCTTTACCACAACGGTCCGATGCAGCGACTGCATCACTGCAGCCGCTGCACCGATCCGCCTGTCGATCTCACGCTCCATCCTTCCCTCACTCGTGAACAAGACCCCGAGATACTTGAACTCCTCCACTTGGGGCAAGGACACCCCACCCACCTGGAGAGGGCAAGCCACCTTTTTCCGGTCGAGAACCATGGCCTCGGATTTGGAGGTGCTGATTCTCATCCCAGCCGCTTCACACTCGGCTGCAAACCGTCCCAGTGCATGTTGCAGGTCCGGGTTTGATGGAGCCATCAGGACAACATCGTCTGCAAACAGCAGAGATGAGATCCTGTGGTCCCCAAACCGGACACCCTCCGACCCCTGACTGCGCCTAGAAATTCTGTCCATAAAAATTATGAACAGAACCGGTGACACAGGGCAGCCCTGGCGGAGTCCAACATGCACTGGGAACAGGTCTGACTTACTGCCGGCAATGCGAACACAGCTCCTGCTCCGGTCATACAGGGACCGGACAGCCCTGAGCAAAGGGCCCCGGACCCCGTACTCCCGGAGCACCCCCCAAAGGACACCCCGAGGGACACGGTCAAAAGCCTTCTCCAGATCCACAAAGCACATGTGGACTGGTTGGGCAAACTCCCATGAACCCTCGAGCACCCGATGGAGGGTATAGAGCTGGTCCAGTGTTCCACGACCGGGACGAAAACCACTCTGCTCCTCCTGAATCCGAGGTTCGACTATCGGTCGGATTCTCCTCTCCAGTACCTTGGAATAGACCTTACCCGGGAGGCTGAGGAGTGTGATCCCTCTGTAGTTGGAACACACCCTCCGGTCCCCCTTCTTGAACAGAGGGACCACCACCCCGGTCTGCCAGTCCAGAGGCACGGTCCCCGAACGCCACGCGATGTTGCAGAGACGTGTCAACCAAGACAGTCCTACAACATCCAGATACTTTAGGTACTCAGGGCGGATCTCATCCACCCCCGGAGCCCTGCCACCGAGGAGTTTGCGGACAACCTCAGTGACTTCAGCTTGGGTGATGGATGAGCCAGCCTCCGAGTCCCCGGTCTCTACTTCCTCTTCAGAAGACGTGACTGAGGGATTAAGGAGATCCTCAAAGTATTCCTTCCACCGTCCGACGACATCCCCAGTTGAGGTCAGCAGGCCTCCACCCGCACCGTAAACGGTGTTTGTGAGACACTGCTTCCCCTTTCTGAGGCGCCGGACGGTTTGCCAGAATTTCTTTGGTGCCGACCGATAGTCCTCCTCCATGGCCTCCCCGAACTCCTCCCAGGCCCGGGTTTTTGCCTCTGCGACAGCGCGAGCCGCGGCTCGCTTGGCCTGCCGATACCCGTCGATGACCTCCGGAGACCTACAAGCCAGAGTGGCCTGATAGGCCTCCTTCTTTAGTCTGACGGCATCCCTTACTTCCGGTGTCCACCACCGGGTTCGGGGGTTGCCGCCACGACAGGCACCGGAGACCTTGCGACCACAGCTCCGAGCAGCCGCATCAACAATGGAGGCGGAGAACATGGTCCACTCGGACTCAATGTCCCCAGCCTCCCCCGGGACATGGGAGAAGCTCTCCCGGAGGTGCGAGTTGAATACCCTACTGACAGAGGGCTCCACTAGACGTTCCCAACAGACCCTCACAATGCGCTTGGGTCTGCCAAGTCTGTCCGGCTTCCTCCTCCGCCAGCGGATCCAACTCACCACCAGGTGGTGATCGGTTGACAACTCTGCCCCTCTCTTCACCCGAGTGTCCAAGACACGCGGCCGGAGGTCTGATGACACGACAACTAAGTCGATCATTGACCTCCGGCCTAGGGTGTCCTGGTGCCACGTGCACTGATGGACACCCTTGTGCTTGAACATGGTGTTCGTTATGGACAATCCGTGGCTAGCACAGAAGTCCAATAACTGAACACCGCTCGGGTTCAGATCGGGGAAGCCGTTCTTCCCGATCACCCCTCTCCAGGTGTCACTGTCATTGCCCACGTGGGCGTTGAAGTCCCCCAGTAGAACAACGGAGTCCCCGGTCGGTGCACTGTCCAGTACCCCTCCCAAGGACTCCAAGAAGGCCGGGTACTCTGCACTGCTGTTCGGCCCGTAGGCCGCCACAACAGTGAGAGACCTGTCCCCCACCCGAAGGCGGAGGGACGCGACCCTCTCGTTCACCGGGGTAAACTCCAACACGTGGCGGCTGAGCTGAGGGGCTATCAGCAAGCCCACACCAGCCCGCCGCCTCTCCCCGCGGGCAACACCAGAGAAGTGGAGCGTCCAGCCCCTCTCGAGGAGATGGGTTCCAGAGCCCAAACTGTGCGTGGAGGTGAGGCCGACTATATCTAGTCGGTATCGCTCAACCTCCCGCACAAGCTCAGGCTCTTTCCCCCCCAGCGAGGTGACATTCCATGTCCCCAGAGTTAGTCTCTGTGTCTGGAGATCTGGTCGCCGAGGCCCCTGCCGTCGACTGCCGCCCAGATCTCTCTGCACCGGCCCCTTATGGATCCTCCTGCGGGTGGTGGGCCCACGGGAGGGCGGCCCCACGTCGCTCTTTCGGGCTGTGCCCGGCCGGGCCCCGTGGGGTAAGACCCGGCCACCAGGCGCTCGCCATGGAGCACCCATCCCAGGCCTGGCTCCAGGATGGGGCCCCGGTGACGCCGATCCGGGCGACGTGAACTGCCTTGATTGTGTCGTCGTCATAAGAGGCTTCTGAACCGATCTTTGTCTGACCCGTCACCTAGGACCTGTTTGCCTTGGGAGACCCTACCAGGGGCATGAAGCCCCCGACAACATAGCTCCCGGGATCATTCGGGCACTCAAACCCCTCCACCACGTTAAGGTGTCGGTTCAAGGAGGAGGTTTTGTAATAATATATAATATAATATAGCCTTTTAAGTAAGTGTGAGATCTGGGACTGTTTTCATCTTAGATGCACGAAGCAAATTGCAGTAATGAGCGGAGTAATTGCTCTAAATGTACATAATTACCTTCTTAACGATCTTTATAGAACAAACAAAAAGATGAACAGACGATGAACTGGCTCAGAGCTGGGATGCCCCTCCCACGCTGCCCAGTCCAGCCCAGTCCAGCCCAGTCCATCCTTGCCCAGTCCAGCCCAGTTCATCCCTGCCCAGTCCAGTCCAGCCCTGCCCAGTCCAGTCCTGCCCAGTCCATCCCTGCCCAGTCCAGTCCAGCCCTGCCCAGTCCAGTCCAGCCCAGTCCATCCCTGCCCAGTCCAGTCCAGCCCTGCTCAGTCCATCCTTGCCCAGTCCAGCCCAGTCCATCCCTGCCCAGTCCAGTCCAGCCCTGCCCAGTCCAGTCCTGCCCAGTCCATCCCTGCCCAGTCCAGTCCAGTCCATCCCTGCCCAGTCCAGTCCAGTCCTGCCCAGTCCAGTCCATCCCTGCCCAGTCCAGCCCTGCCCAGTCCAGTCCAG
This sequence comes from Eucyclogobius newberryi, assembly GCF_026437365.1. Lineage (NCBI taxonomy): Eukaryota > Metazoa > Chordata > Actinopteri > Gobiiformes > Gobiidae > Eucyclogobius > Eucyclogobius newberryi. The sequence goes on from NW_027315790.1 coordinate 30,605,161, forward strand.
CTCTGTCCAGTCCAGGGACCGGGCAGATCTCGGAGCCTCCTGTGATGGATGTGAGTTGACAGGAAGCAGCAGATGGCACTTTCTCTCACTCACACTGTGGGAGGGGCTTCGAGCTCGTACTGTCCCTGGCAACGAGAAGTTGTAGTATTTATTGTAGTAGTATTCCATCCATGTTTACGAGGTGAAAGAAATACTTTGTTAGAAATCATAATAGTAGATGGTAGTTGTAGTAGTAATTAGTCATGGTAGTGGGTAGTAGTCGTTGGTAGTAGTAGTTAGTGTTGGTAGTTATAGTAGTAGTTAGTCTCGGCAGTTGGTAGTTGTAGTAGTAATTAGTCTTGGTAGTGGGTAGTAGTAGTTGGTAGTAGTAGTTAGTGTTGGTAGTAGCAGTAATTAGTCTTGGTAGTTGGTAGTAGTAGTTAGCGTTGGTCGTTGGTAGTTGTGGTAGTAATTAGTCTTGGTAGTGGGTAGTAGTAGTTGGTAGTAGTAGTTAGTCTTGGTTGTTGGTAGTCATTTCCCCCCCAGAAAGTGTAAGGTAAAATCCCAACTCAGTAAACCCATCTTAAATGACCAAACCAACCCAAGTATAGTAGAGGTAACACCAGTAGTAACAACAGCAGTAGTAGTATAAGCAGGTTTCTTCCTTCAATGCTTCAACGCTGCCTCTGATCTAATCTTGAGACCAAACCGTACATACAGTATATATTACCAACATCGCATAACGAAACAAGAGCAATGTTTACCCCTCCAGTTGCTTTAGATGAGTCAAATATGCACCGCTCTTTCTCTTATGGTTGAAAGGATTTACAGCTCCGTATGTTGTTTGTCACGGAAAGGCTCTGAGCGGGGTTAGCTTTGAAAACACACGACTCGACAGCTTTAATCGCCTCGTCCTTTTTTTGAACAACAACGCGACTGAGAAAAGCAACAGCGCGCAGCCTGCGATTGTCTCCGATACGTATCATAGAAATGCCTAAACCTGCTTTTAATATGCGGTAATTGATATGGAGATGTTAAATGCATTTCCACGGTTTCTCTCTCGAGCATCGTGCGATCGCCTCCGAAACCGTCTCCCGTCGAAAGCTTCACACGGCGGACAGGCGCATCCATCATAATCGCGCAGCATAGGTCGCATTATGGAGCGTATCGATCAGCTGTTCGGGGCGTCGGGGCAATGAAAAATCGAAAATGCACATGGATGTTGGAGAAGGACGTGAGGAAGTAGCAGCAGGAACGAGGCTTGAGCAGCTGTAGGTTTTTAGATAGCTTCAAACATGCTCTGCAGTTCGTATTTCAGTCTTTTATCAGATTTAAACTGTGCACAGTGAAACGTAAGTTGCCATTTTGGATGCCGCACCTGTCAGAAAGCCAGTAGATCATCAGAAGAACGTGTAAGTTTTTGTTTGTCGTGCAGCGCTAGGAGCTTGCGAGAAGAAGTGTCGGAGAGTAAGTCACGGCAAAAAGGAAAATCACATATTTTCTTACGGTCTCTGAAGGTATAAATATTTGCCAAGAAACCCAGAGATTGGCAGTGCAATTGCAGCTACTGGCAACGCACATTGTTGTCGAGCCCTTTGGCAGGAGACTTCAGCCGCCGCCATTTCATTTTCACTGTAAACTTTGTAAAACAAGTGATTGTGAGTGTAAGTGGGCCCTCGTGTCAAGTGCTTTGAGTGTGCAATTTCTCAATTTATTCCAACATTTTTCTGGTGCAGTTTGGCGTAACTTATCAAGGTCCTTTTAAAGTTACTAAAATACCCGTTTGTTCAGATGTGCTGTTTAAAACGTGTAATAATTAGCCCTTTGTTACAAAAAAAACTACCAAAACCAAAGGCCAAAATGATAAATTACTTGCTCAACTCTGTCCCCATGTGAAGTTTGGCATCTACTAGTAGTTGATGTTTGAACTAAGGCAAACTCATTGAGAATAATATGTTTTCATACATTTTCTTTATTAAAAAAAACGTTCCCGATGAAGGTTCTGCCACATTTACATTGCAAGAAAAAAAAAAGAATGTGGAATTGACAAACGTATCCCACAAACCTCCTTAAACTCAACTCTCACTTTCATCTGTCTGTGCACAAATTGCCCTCTGTCTCGCAACATTTCTAAACCACCCATTTCCACGCCAACTTGTCTTTTTATCGTAACTTGGAAAAATCAGCAACATTTCTTGGTTTGCATTGTTTAATTGACTCATCCAGAACGTTAAAATTTCTCCAGCGCAAATACCCTTTAGTAACATTTATCCGATTCATTTCTCTTGCATTTGAGACACCTTTGCTCTGTCGGATTACATTTTCTGCTTAAACGGTGAAAGACGCAGGATTCAACAGCATCGGATCGCCCATTTTCGCACTCAAGAAAGAATCCACTGCTCTCTTGTGATATCTTTGCCCTCCACAGTCGTTGCTTTTCAGTTATCTCACACACTTAACACGGAAAGTCACCTACGATACACCGCTTTGTTGGTCACGCACGTCTTCTTACCACGACTCGCGACCTGCAGTTTGACCTTTTCCACCGCCCGTGAGCTCCGCCGCGTCGCGTCCTGCACTTTCTCCCGCCTCCTTCACCGTTGCCCGACCTCCACTTCACCCGGGCAACGCCGTAAACACGCCGGGCGCTCTGTCTCTTTAAGGCCTGATCTCGTGCGCCATCGTCTCCGATCATTACATTTACGTGTGATTGATGAGCGGGCGTCGGCCTTGGCTCTCTCCCCGCCGCGCCTCATCCGTCTAAAGAGCTCGTCCGTCCGTCCCATGCTTCATTATACTGTCCCCGTATGAGAAACACGTTTACATTACAACTGCCCATTCATAAAGTCCGACGGCGACGCACTGCGATGTCAGCGTCCGGGGCGGAACAGAGGCGCGTTCTGGATATTTAAGGGTTCATATTTGAGCTCGTAGACGATCCTTTGTAGCTGTGATTTCACGGTCCCGGACCAGATCTTCCTCCGTGTGTGTGAAATAAAATCACTGAGAGTAGAATCGATACAAGACGGGACACGTTTTAATTCCTCTGACTCCATAAATCTTTTAGCAGCATCGACGGAGCAGAGCGGGGATGTGGTTAGCGGCTAAAGCTATCTACGTTTCGGTTGTAGCGCCTGACATAAAGATGCTTTCGGAGTACATTTTTATAATTCCTACTTCGTGTGCAGGTGAAGTGATGTCATATGTGTTCCCAGTCCCAGACATTGGAAGAACATGCAAACTCCACGTACCAGAAAGATAGCAATTTAACCTGCAGCCATCTTGCGACCAAGTATTACCCGCTCTGTGACACCTTTTTGGCCTTCATTGGATTTCCGAGGGTTATAAAAACTTGTTGCAATTACATAGTTTTCAATAATTTAATTAAATGCCAGGTTTCAAAATGCCCAAGGCCTGCGTTTCTAATTAAGATACACGGATGCCAGAGATTCTCCAACACTAAGACCTGGTTTAGCCCTGTTTTAGTCCCACAACTATGTTTGAATTCTCATTTAGACGGTGTTTAGACCTGTGTTTGGTTAGTTTGGTTTAGTTCTGGTGAATATGGCCTGTGTTAAAGAAATCATTAACCAAAACTCTGCAGCTTTTAACCATCATAATGCTCCCCTCCTCAGTAGTTGTGAGTTATATGTAGTGATTCGTGCACGTTTGAGGACTCATTATTCTCCTGCATTTGAGACGTCTCCATTACTCGTTATGTTCTTCATTTACAGATTGTTTTTGTCTCTAAAGCGATCATACATCAAGGGTTCAATAAACAAGCTTGTCAATTATGGCACAAATCAGAAAAAAAAACACATATGCTGTTCGCCTCTTGATCTTTGCTCTCTGTAATCGGGCCATTAGCGTGGTTCAGTCGTTAGTGTGGTTCAGTCGTTAGCGTGGTCCGGCCTTTAGCGTGGTACTGCCGTTAGCGTGGTCCGGCCGTTAGCGCGGTACTGCCGTTAGCGTGGTCCGGCCGTTAGCTTGGTTTGGCCGTTAGCTTGGTCCGGCCCTTAGCTCGGTCCGCCCGTTAGCGTAGTCGGGCTGTTAGCGTGGTCTGGCAGAGCTGCTCTTTGTTATGGCGGTGATCAGCACACACAAGCCTCACAGTTTAGATTTGAACATGGAATTCAGTGGATTCATCTCTTTTAAAAGTATTTTTAGATCAATAATGCAATTTAACATTTCGTGAGTTTTTTTTTTTTAACATTGTTTGTTTGTATTGCATTGCTGCTCTATTTCTCGTGCCATTCAGATGCATGTCTGTAATGAATGGAACTTCTCCTTTGGAAGAAGCATCAACAACTGCACAACCGATAGACAAAATATTTCATCTAAAACAGACAATGTAATTTGTTTGTCACTGATTTAGAGACATCACATACATAAAGGCGTTTCCAGGTCTTTAAAAAGGTTCCAAAATTTAGTAGTTTCAGGGTTCAGAATAAGCAGTATCGCATCGCAAAATGCGACGCAATTTCTCTCAAATGCGATGCATTCGTCAGAAAAAAGTGTGTTTGTATCGCAGCTTTTGCGATAGAAAAAGGTGTGTTCAATTGTATAACCAAAGCACCTAAAAGAACTGATCACTCGTCAATTGATCGTCAATAACGGCCTGACACATGTAGGACGTGTGTTGACGTGACGAGTCCCGCTGCTGCCTCAGATCACGAGTCTGAAAGTGGGAGGAGCCACGTGCGGTAAAGTTAGCGTCACAGATTCGGACTTCCGAGGTCAATAGCTCCTAAACGCAAAAGTCTTTGCAAATCATACACATGCCAAAATATTCATATTTACACTGCCAAGTGACGACAACCTTGTTTTTAATAATCAGATGCGTATTTTGGGCACAGCGAATTACACTGATCAGAATGTGCAGCCGGAGCCGAGATGAGAGTACTTAGGGTCCGTCATCAAGTAGAAAAACGAAAAATGGAATGGAACGTCAAATAGAGCGGTACAATTTGAATTACACATAAAATACACCATGATGGACGCCACAGCAACCTTTATTTTTCCGAGTGTAATGACAATTAATGTGTAAATGAGACTCCTGCAAATAGTCATCTGATTGATGATGATATCGAAGAAAGTTGTAAATAAGGCCATCTGACTTTGTGTTATTAATTTTATTTGCAAGTTTTATTTAAAAAAAAACTGTTTAAAAAGTGTTTAAAGGTTAATTTGTTAAGACTTTTCTTTATCAGAATGTTTACAAATACATTTAAATAAATGATTGTGTTATATCAATAGAAAATATTGATTGTTAGTCACTTTCCTGTTTTGCTATGCAATAATGAAATTGCTATACAAATTTTGAAAAATTAACGGATTGTTTAGCAGCACCGCTATACAAGTGAAAATCCTTAATCTGAGCCCTGAGTTTTCTGTACAGAATCCAGTCTGCAGGAGCGCGATACAGAAAAGACATTTTATAGCGATATGTAGACAAAAACACGTCTTGGTTTGTGAGTTCACAGTGTGTGTGCTGAATCTCATGACAGAAAGAGCTCTGCACGAGGAGCAGCTCTAAACCCTGTGCGTTTGCAGCTCGGCACAGTGACTCGCTTCATCATTGATACGATACGGCCTCGGGATCCGTCCGACAAACCAAAGACGAGTTATGGCAGCCGCTTTGAAAAGTTGTCCACGAAATGCAGCTCAGAGATGTAAGAAAGCCTGAGCGGGTTCACGCTGCAGACGGAGGAGAGGTATTGTGCCGTCTAATGCGGCGTTCTTCTCCATGCTCTGAGGTTATGCAGGATGTGGGAGGAGCCTGGACTGCTGAGGACGTGCGAGTCATCCCAATAAAGCAGACATAATATGAGAGTATAAGTCGCATTTTTTTTGTGGAAATGTATTTGATAAAATCCAAGACCAAGAACAGACATTTCATCTTGAAATGCAGTTTAAAATAATAACAGATGAGAGAACATGGTGAATAGGTGTACGTATGCTAATGCTAACACCTTCAGCTACATGAGGCACAGACAGAACTGTGGTAAGTGTCTGGTATGTTAACGTAACATATGAACAGTTATTCAGATAACTATAGCATAAAGAACATGCTAACAAGTTTAGCAAAGCATCAGTTTTACCCCAAATCACTAAATCCACTGAATTCTTCTTCCTCTGTGTCACTTCTAAACAACTCCACAAACTCCAGAGGAAGAGGAAGTGCAGATTCTTCTTCTGCGTCGCTTAGAGCCTAGAGCGCCCTCTTGTGGTTGTCAGTGTGAAAATAATGAATATCACAAATAAGATAAGATAAACCTTTAATATCCACACAAGGGTAAATTTCGTTGTTACACTGCAGTAGAAACAGGAGGAAAGGACAGATTATAGGAAGTTTCAAAAACACACTCTTAATAGAACTCTTATGAACAAAAACAAAAAACTCTTATTAACAAAAACTCCTCCTAAGTCGCTCTGGAGTATAAGTCGCACCTCGGCCAAAACTATGAAAAAAGGTGCAATTTATAGATATAAAATAAGGTATTCATGCATGTTTCGTCTATTGTTCTACATTAAATGATTGAGTGCTCAGAAAATTGCCCACAGCTTTGTACTAATTGCGATTTCAGACTAATGATCAAACACAAATGTTAAAAATGTGAGTATGTAGACGGGGACATGTAATGTCATGGCGTTTATTGAAGATAACATTTCGGAGTGCTGACATATTTCAAAAACACCCAACATGAAAATCCTCTGAGATAAATAAGAAAACATATTTTATTTTAACAATGAGATATTTGGGGCGTGTGATATCGACAAAACTGGATATATGATTTTTTCTCATCCGGATAAATATATTCAGACAAATATTCACAATGTCTCATGAATGCGCTAAAAATGTGTCTGTAAATGTTCTTGTTTGAGGTTCAAATATCACAAAAATCACAAATTTGCCATAAAGTTGCAGAAATGTGACTTTCAACAAATGTTACTATGGTTTTAATCTCTTTATGCTGTCATTTTTAACATATTTAGTTATAGACTCAATATTCTAGTTTGCATATCACCAAAAAAACTATTTCAATACTATCAATTCGTCATTGTACATCCCACTTCCACCCAGAACAAAATGAGACAATCAAACGGACGACTTGTGGCTTGGCGTCGTGTCTTGTCCGTCCGGTTTGTAAATATCGTAGCACCAGGGCTGTGCCAAGCGGTGCCAGCCTGCCACGTCCTGTCTGCAGAAGCACGCCATGTCAGCCTGCCACGGGACGCCGCCCTCTCGTCCCGTCTGCAGAAGCACGCCATGCCAGCCTGCCACGGGACGCCGCCCTCTCGTCCCGTCTGCAGAAGCACGCCATGCCAGCCTGCCACGGGACGCCGCCCTCTCGTCCCGTCTGCAGAAGCACGCCATGCCAGTCTGCCACGGGACGCAGCCCTCTTGTGCCGTCTGCAGAAGCACGCCATGCCAGCCTGCCACGGGACGCCGCCCTCTCGTCCCGTCTGCAGAAGCATGTGGTGCCACCGACAAATACAAAGACGCCACGATGAGTTCAGCGTGTCACGGCGCGAGGGAAGACACCGCGGGACTGTTTGAACAATGTGAGGGCCACAGGAACGCTGCGAGTGAGCTCGTTTCGGGCTGTCTACAGCGAGGCGAGGCAGCGGCAGAGTGGTTAGCTTCGCCTCCTTTAGTTTGATGACTGATACTTGTGTCTTACGCCTGCAGTTAAAGCTGGAGTGTCGAACTTTCTTTCTTTTTCTTGAGGATGTTTTGGCCCGTAGGTTTTATTAGACAGGACGGCTGAGCATGAAATGGGGACGAGAGAGGGCAGGATATGTAGTAAATTGGCGGAGAAGGGAATGAAGAAAGTGTTTAGATCTTTAGGTTAAACAGTTATGACGATATATTCTTTATTATATTCTTTAGAGCCGCTTCGTTCAGATGGCAAAGGGAAACTGGGACCTCTGCTCACGGTGCTTACTCACTGCTTTTACAAGTCATTATACGTTACAAAATGAACGACTTTACACGAGGAAAGTTGGGTACCCCGGCTTTAGCTCACAGCCTGATCCAGCGCTGTGGTTGAAACTGTATCTCATTATCATTATTAACATTTTGGCAGGGCCTTTGATAGCTTTTCTACCACAGTCAATGCTTTTCTGTCCAATTCTGGGAAAGTATTATAACTAGAACTATTGCTCTGAATCTAATCTGATGATAACCTTGAATACATAATATGACTGATTACAATGTCTTATTTAGTGCTTATATAGTGCTACTTTCATCACGTTTACACACTCGTATCGTTAACCAGTTCAAATGTGACTGGAATCGGACCACTGCCCTGAAGCTTGTTATTTCACGGGCCTGAATAATGCAGAAGTCTCCTCATAAACCATCTCTCCGTCTCCCGCTGCCCTCAGTGAAGGAGCAGTTAATCCATTTGAACTAAGTCTGCATCAATAATTCAGCTTTAGATTAAAGCCGACTTTATTGTCCCCGTCAGAGAAACAGTCGGCCCCATCCGTCAGAGCTGCGAACGAGAACCTGTCAGGCATTGGGGCCCCTTCTCCAGATCTGAGCCGGGATCATGGTCAAGATCAGAGCCGGGATCATGGTCAAGAGCACCAGAGGGAAGCATGTTGAGGAGGGTTTAAGTGCAGAACAAGGCTTGCTTCAAACCGCTCTAAATGTACATGTATTCAAGGCCTTCACAGAACATTAAGTTGGCTACTGGTGAAAAGCAAAGTGAATTTGTCCCTCATTTCGAAGACATCAAAGGGCTTGCACGGTGGTCAGCGTGCTCTGTCTATCTGAAACACAACAGTTGGTTACAAGAAAAATGGTTGTGTTCAGAGAAACTGCTTTTCAATGAATAAATTGAAGCAGACTCGGTTCGATCGGGGACCAAAGTTGCAACATCTTCTTTTTTGACCCAAATGCCTAGAAAGACAGACAAATATAAAAAAGTACATGATACATTTAAGTGAAACTATATTGCCCAGCCCAACAAAAACAAATGGTATCCATTGGGAAACATGTTGACCCCATAGACAATCCTGACAGTTGCCACGTTTATCTTCATTGATCATGACCAGACTGTTGCCAATACCCTTTGAGGATTGAGGTTGGCAGCATCCCGTCCGGTCCGTCCATGTGGTCGTTTTTACCCCCATAAATCTCCCCTTGCCCCGCTGAAGAAGGCAGCACTAAATATCCTGCTAATTTATGTTTGTTACGGCCGCACTAAAGCTACAGTACACACTCTGTCATCCGTCTGTGTTGGCTTTCGTCTCTCTTGCAAACGAGCAGTTTTCATCATTCCCATCGCCCATCTGCTCCCCCCAGACGGGGAAGAGGAGGCACGGGACGCAAACAAGTGCTAAACAAGTGCAGGGAGAGAGGGAGGAAGAGGGGAGAAGGGAAAGAAAGAGGCGGACGAAAAAGGGGGTGGTAGGTAAATGAGAGGGGAGGAGATGCGAACAAGTGTAGATACAGAGATTGGGAGGGAATGAGAGGGTAAATGGGTGACCAAGGCAACAAGAGGAAACAGAGGGTGAGAGAGGGAGGATGCAAACATGCAGAGAAAGGGAGTAGGGAGAAACTAAGACCAAGGAAGAAAGGAAGACCATGGACGAAAGAAAGACACAATCGAATGAAAGGATCACCAAGAAAGAAAGAAAGAAAGTCAAAGAATGATTGATCAAATAAAGAAAAAAACAAGACCAAGTAACAAATGCCAAGAAAGGGAGCGGAAGAGGGAAGCTGGGTGAGGTCGAGAGTGCAAGAGAATCGATCGAGTGACTGTGGGTGCGAAGAGGAAGAGGAAAAGAGAGTTGACAGGTAAAGGAAAAAGGGTCATAAACGAGTGCAGGGAGACGGTGAGGATACGAGCAAGAGGAGAGGAGAAAAGAGCAGATCGAGGACGGGTCGAGTTATAGAGAAGACAGGAATGTAGTAAAAGATGGGGAGAGAGCGAGCAGGAGAAGAATATTGAAAAGAAGAGCAACATGGACGTGAATAAAGCTGCAGAAGAACCAGGGGGCGTGGCCTTGTCGTGAGGAAGGAAGGATCGTGTTACTGCGACAACCAGCCGACGAAGATCCACTGGAGAAAGTAGTCCCACAACAGTTGAACTCAAATTATCTTCAACGCAATTGTCGTTCACTTCCAAACCCGGAGGTACTTGGAAAGCCTTGAATGAATACATGGTTCTTCCCATTAACATAAGAACATTTTTGAATTATTTACATCAGTATCACCAAGAAAAGAAAATATTCAAGAGGATTTTCTGTGAAGGATAGAAGGATAGAGAACTAGAGGCTCTTCAGGCCTTGAACCAGGGTCTTTGTTAAGTCGGGATGACTAACCCTACCCACGCACAAGGAGAACATGCAAACTGCACACAAAAAAGCCTCAACATCAAAACGCAACAAGAAGACGTTTAGTAATTACAATTTCAGTGTTGCTAAAGCTGGAATAAACATGTTTTGGAGCCATAATAGTTTATCACGTCTGCTTCTGGTAACGCGTCTCTCTTATCGCCACGTTGACTGCGATGGCATTAGAAATACCACATGTACATCTCTCCATTCAGTTTGGCGATGTGTCCTTCAGCTGTTTGTTTCCACGCTCAGAGTCCACGAAGGCAGAAAAACAAACGTAATTTCAAAAAAACGTTCCGCAGTTTTGCCGCTCGATTTCGCGCGTCGTCTGTTGTTGTTACGTCCAGCATATCCAGGAAGTCTTTTGTTTCTCCAATCTTCGAATGTGAAACACCTGTGGCTGTGCAAACTCCGGCGATTCCGTAAGAGGCTGTTGGAGAGAGTGATGAGAGGAAGAGAGAGAACATGGAGGGAGGGACGAAAGAGGGAAGGAAGGTAGACTATGAGAGAGGGAGTGAAAGAGGGGAAGGAGGCAGGTAAAGAAGAGGAGAGGAAAGAATATAGAGGCAGAGCGACAAACAAAGGTGAAGACGATCGAGAGGAAACTAGAATCGAGTGACAGAGAATCACACGAGTGGCACGGAGGAATGGAGTGGATGATATTGAGATAAGAGGGGGACAATGGAAAGTGAAAGGAAGGGGGAGAAGGAGAGAAGAAAGGAAGAGATATCAAAAAGGAGAGGAAGAGAAGAGAATGATGGAGTGAGAGAAGACCGAGCGATGGGAGGGAATAGATAAAGAGGGAGAGGGAGGTTAAAGCATGAGGAAAATAAGAGAATAAGAGAGAAAAGGAGATAATGAGTGACAGGGGGAGGCAGAAGCGTCCAGACTTGTAGAAATCGTAGTCAAAGAAGCTCCATTGACCTAAATGTGACTTCCGAACTCGACCTCGGGAGCAGTGGGCCGCTCCCGACCTTCAACTGGACTCGACCTGCTTTGGCTGCTGGAGGGTTTGACCTTTTGCGCGTGGAGTAAAGCGAGAGGAAAAACCCACCCAGACGCAGCGAGGAAACTCGCAAACTCTGCACAGAAAGCTCGTGGCGTGTTCCTCGAAAGCGGCGAGAGACGCGGGACGATGGCGCTTTCACCTTCGAGCGCTTTTGCTCTGAGACGCTGAAAACACACTCTGCATCCGTTTGTGACTCGGTATTTTGAGCAGGAACTATTCAAGAAGTTCTCCCATCGTTTTTATCTCGAATTTTAAGGCGTTTTGAGAACCGCCCTGTTCGTTTATATGACGATTTCAACACTAACTCACCGGTCACTACTCTGCTCGCGCGTGCTGCTTCCAGAATTTCCATTTCTCCGACTTGGCCTCCACATTTGTTTCTAGACTTGCTTCAATCCTTCAAGACCTGGCTTACTCTTTGTTTCGTCCAGTTTACAAGACCTGGCTTACTCTTGTATCGTTCAGTTTCGTTGATTCCTCATTATAGAGTCGGGCTAAACACCACTTTTTCCTCCTTCTTTCCTATATTTAGATATCACTGAATCACGATTTACTCCTCCAGTCGCGCCGTTCAAGTCAAACCGGTACAAAATAGCGTTTGGAATGAAGACGTAGAGACGGACTAAAGATGTCCGACACTTAAAGGCGCTGGTCTGCGGATGATGCATGGACTGGTCGTCTCCACTCCGCCGGGCGCGTCCATAACTCACTCACGACGACAACAACGCACACACCGGCTGAAGAAACCGCGCCCGTCGCTGGCCCGGCTCGTGCGGATTCAAACGCCGGAGTTTCCGCGAGTTCGGAGGCAGTTCGAAGGTGAAACCGCAGACCTTTAAGAGGATGAAGTACTTTGAAAATGCTCTCCACGAGTACGCTTTACGCTGCGGCGGTTTGGGCCGGTCGGAGTTATGACTTGTTTATCGCTGTCGTGCATTATTTTGAGTAGTTTCTTCTTCTTCTTCTTCTTCTTCTTCTTCTTCTTCTTCTTCTTCTTCTTCTTCTTCTTCTTCTTCTTCTTCTTCTTCTTCTTCTTCTTCTTCTTCTTCTTCTTCTTCTTCTTCTTCTTCTTCTTCTTCTTCTTCTTCTTCTTCTTCTTCTTCTTCTTCTTCTTCTTCTTCTTCTTCTTCTTCTTCTTCTTCTTCTTCGTGGCTCCGTGCTTTTAGTTGATTGTGTGCAAATACAGACATTGCACTCGTAAATTCAGGGCGAAAAGGAGGCGAGGGCTCACGTGCAGCTCCGCGTCGGTCACTGGGGAAGACGCTAAGAGCTTTGTGGTTACGGACTTCATTTGAAATACTACACTATCAGCATTTGCAGTTGTAGCCTTTGGAGTTATTTGTGATTTTGAGGCTTTTCTCGTTGGGTTTTTGAGGTGGGATTTGCAGGCCAAGATGAGAAAAGTGTTTGTTTCACTTTCACAGCTGTTAATTCCAAATCATGGACATTTTATATTGATTTGATTTCATATTTTAGCTTTCGTGGTTGCTTTTTGGAACAGATTATCAAGGATATGACTCACTAGCGCTTAATTGACCCTATTTTGTCCAATCCAAATGTAAAATACAAGAAATGTCATGAAATAATTAGACGATAATAATCTTTTAGCTCGAGATCTTGTCTTGTCTTCGCTTTTATTATTTGAGTTCAGATGTTCGCCGTTGTCAGGTGAACTGGCCAATCAGAGGCACGAGTGGTCTGCATCAGAACAAAACAAGTAAAGGACAAAGATAAATACAAAATACACATGAGACTGAGGATTACTGCAAAATACTGTCTGTTAATCTGAAGTGAGAGCGGCTCCGTTTCCCTCGTGGCGCTGAAATAAAGAACCCTGTGTATCCCTGACGACGGTGCTTTGATCTGACTTACATATACTTTCATTATGTTCCTTCATGTAAAATATACTTCTGGAGGTCCCTGTCAAGCTAAACCATTACAGAAATGCACCTTTTTCACAGTCCTAATTTAGTCCAAGTGTAGGTTTGGTTTGGTCCTGTTCTAGTCCAGGTTTGGTCCTGTTCTAGTCCAGCTTTAGTCCTGTTCTAGTCCAGGTTTAGTCCTGTTCTAGTCCAGGTTTGGTCCTGTTCTAGTCCAGCTTTAGTCCTGTTCTAGTCCAGGTTTAGTCCTGTTCTAGTCCAGGTTTAGTCCTGTTCTAGTCCAGGTTTAGTCCTGTTCTAGTCCTGGTTTAGTCCTGTTCTAGTCCAGGTTTGGTCCTGTTCTAGTCCAGGTTTAGTCCTGTTCTAGTCCAGGTTTAGTCCTGTTCTAGTCCAGGTTTAGTCCTGTTCTAGTCCAGGTTCAAGTCCAGGTTTAGTTCTGTTCTAGTTCAGGTTTAGTTCTGTTCTAGTCCAGGTTTAGTCCTGTTCTAGTCCAGGTTTAGTCCTGATCAAATCCAGCTTTAGTCCTGTTCTAGTCCAGGTTTAGTCCTGTTCTAGTCCAGGTTTAGTTCTGTTCTAGTCCTGTTCTAGTCCAGGTTTAGTCCTGTTCTAGTCCTGGTTTAGTCCTGTTCTAGTCCAGGTTTGGTCCTGTTCTAGTCCAGGTTTAGTCCTGTTCTAGTCCAGGTTTAGTCCTGTTCTAGTCCAGGTTCAAGTCCAGGTTTAGTTCTGTTCTAGTTCAGGTTTAGTTCTGTTCTAGTCCAGGTTTAGTCCTGTTCTAGTCCAGGTTTAGTCCTGATCGAATCCAGCTTTAGTCCTGTTCTAGTCCAGGTTTAGTCCTGATCGAATCCAGCTTTAGTCCTGTTCTAGTCCAGGTTTAGTCCTGTTCTAGTCCAGGTTTAGTTATGTTCTAGTCCAGGTTTTGTCCTGTTCTAGTCCAGGTTCAATTCCAGGTTTAGTTCTGTTCTAGTCCAGGTTTAGTTCTGTTCTAGTCCAGGTTTAGTTCTGTTCTAGTCCAGGTTTAGTTCTGTTCTAGTCCAGGTTTAGTCCTGTTCTAGTCCAGGTTTAGTCCTGTTCTAGTCCATGTTTAGTCCTGTTCTAGTCCAGGTTTAGTCCTGTTCTAGTCCAGGTTTAGTTCTGTTCTAGTCCAGGTTTAGTCCTGTTCTAGTCCAGGTTTATCCTGTTCTAGTCCAGGTTTAGTCCTGTTCTAGTCCAGGTTTATCCTGTTCTAGTCCAGGTTTATTCCTGTTCTAGTCCAGGTTTAGTCCTGTTCTAGTCCATGTTTAGTCCTGTTCTAGTCCATGTTTAGTCCTGTTCTAGTCCATGTTTAGTCCTGTTCTAGTCCAGGTTTAGTCCTGTTCTAGTCCAGGTTTAGTTCTGTTCTAGTCCAGGTTTAGTCCTGTTCTAGTCCAGGTTTAGTCCTGTTCTAGTCAATGTTTAGTCCTGTTCTAGTCCAGGTTTAGTCCTGTTCTAGTCCATGTTTAGTCCTGTTCTAGTCCATGTTTAGTCCTGTTCTAGTCCAGCTTTAGTCCTGTTCTAGTCCAGGTTTAGTCCTGTTCTAGTCCATGTTTAGTCCTGTTCTAGTCCATGTTTAGTCCTGTTCTAGTCCATGTTTAGTCCTGTTCTAGTCCAGGTTTAGTCCTGTTCTAGTCCATGTTTAGTCCTGTTCTAGTCCATGTTTAGTCCTGTTCTAGTCCAGCTTTAGTCCTGTTCTAGTCCCTGTTTAGTCCTGTTCTAGTCCAGGTTTAGTCCTGTTCTAGTCCATGTTTAGTCCTGTTCTAGTCCAGCTTTAGTCCTCTTCTAGTCCCTGTTTAGTCCTGTTCTAGTCCATGTTTAGTCCTGTTCTAGTCCATGTTTAGTCTTGTTCTAGTCAGGTTTAGTCCTGTTCTAGCTTCAGGTTACATGCACTTTTGTTCAAATGTTGACATGTTGTGTGTGATATTCCTGGACTCACAAAGAACAACACCACATCTCAAACACGTGTCCTTTATTGTCGGTGTAATCCCTCATTCGTCCAGGCGTGTTCCATAGTAGAAAAAGCTTCAGTTGTAGTCATCTGGACTCAGTTTGAAAAAAATAGACGTTTCGACTCTCATCCAAGAGTCATTGTCAATAAAAGAATTTAGGTCGGGAACTCCAATATTAATACTGTTCTGTGGTAAGACCCGCCCATTGGGAGGAGCCTTCCTGAAGTAGAAAGAGTTGTTTGTTTCAACAGAAACTCCCCCTTGTATCTTCCGAGCTAGCCTATTCAGAATTTTAATGGCCTATTAGAATCCTCTTTGTCTTTGTGAGACCCTGGCTCAACCACCCTGAGTACCTGATTAGCATCTAAATGTCCTGGTCCTGGTCCTCTACCTTTCCAGGGGTTCAGTAAACCATTATAGATACCAGGAAGATTGAATCTGAGCCCTCCTTCTTTTTTTTTTCAAACTGAGTCCAGATGACTACAACTGAAGTTTTTTCTACGTGTCCTTTATTGTTCACATTTTGTTCTGACTCATTTCTAATAATGTGTAATGTGCAAATGTTAAATGCTCTGGTCCCTTTTGATCGCTCCTGGTTTTTCTCTGGGGCTGAACTTCCTCACTTTGGACTCAGGGTGAGAAAAGTCGGGCTAAGTTTAGAGAAAGATAGCAGGCTATTGTCTGCTATGATCAAAGCCCTGTTGTTTTTCCCTAACCTTAACCAGACCTTATTCTACCTCGACAGCAGCTTTCACTCTCCTTCCACCACAAACCTTCAAATGTCAGAAATGTCATGTCAGAGTAACTGAAAAGTGTATCGTTTCCTCAAAAGAGTACGTCCTATTTGTGCTGGAGGGTCGTTTCCCTGGAGATGTTGCTGCTTTGCCCAGATGTTCCACAATATGGCATTAAACGGATCCATCTCCGAGAAGATGAGCGGTAACATCAGCTCTAACTGTGATTGAACAAAGTCAAGATGTGTGATTAAAGCCATGCTGCGGAACAAGTCCGTGGAATCCCTCACAGTCGTACTAAAGGTTTAAACCAGGCATGTCCAAACTACGGCCCGGGGGCCAAATGCGGCCCTCAGACCAATTATTGTTGGCCCTGGGGCTTCCTGCTAAGTTGATCCAAACATCAAAAGGTAGTACTTTTTACAGTAAAATGGAAAAAAAAAATCAAGCATTTTGATGTTATAACAACCTGATATGAATGTTCCAAGTCTTATAAAAGCAGTGGAGGCGCATCGAAACAATGTCAAATTCAAAATTTCGAATGATTCACTCACAAATTTGACAGTGTCGGCTTGTTTGTGGCCCTCTGCTCCGTATAAGTTTCAAAATGCGGCCCTCAGTGAAAAACGTTTGGACACCCCTGGTTTAAACGGTCGTCATCTGAACGTCACAGGGGACAAGAGGGTTAGAACGAGCCAGGAGGAAGACAACAGATAAACAAAGTAAACAAAAGAAGAGCATTTTCCTCGGGGCTGATCTATGTTATCAGCCCAGAGCATTGTAAACGTCTCTGTCCCGTACCTTCAGATTGAAAGTGACCGATGGAGTCGAAACTCATCAATCCAAAAATCTGTGTGTAGATGACTTGCTTTGAAACCTTTGCTACTAAACTGTGGGGCAGGAAACATCTCCATGGAGACAGGCAGTTTGTGCACCATTGTAGGGTCTCAAACTACATGTATTCAGTTTATGCTTAAGGAAGATTTCTTAGCAGAAACGAGACAAGACGGGGCACCAGGGTTAAACCCAAAGAGCTAAGATACGGTCCTTAATCGCGCTCGTTAAAAAGGTCTGAAGGGTGTTTCACGATTCAGGGACTTACACATAGTCTAATCAAACAAACAATAGTCAATAACTCTTTCGTGTAGTTTATTTATCAAAAGGGTAATCAAAACACCGGAGCAGAAATGCGCACAGGTAAATCACAGGTGATGTTATATCAGATTTAACAGCAGATTTCATGCAGATAATGTTAAACCAGGGTTTTGCCTTTGATAACCAAACGTGTCTATGCTAATCTATATCAAAAAGAGGGAAAGTGAGAAGCTAAAGGGAGGAGGAACAGCTGAGCTCTACCCAAATCACGCCACAAGAGAACCGCACAATGGACTCGGCTTACGGTTCTGTAGAGACTCGGTCCAACTGGTCCTTGTCCGCGGACAAGGTCCGTAGCGAGGCGTCGTGTGGAGCGGTGTGGTGGCGAAGGTTCGTGAAGCGGGCGGCGGCCGTGGAGCTGGCGGCGGTCGGGGAGCGAGGCGTCGCGTGGAGCGGAGGAGGCTGCGACGTGCTGTAGGGTCCTTGGCGCCGGGGAGCGGAGGAGGCTGCGCCGGGGAGCGAGGGGTCGCGTGGAGCGGTGTGCTGCGACCTCCTTGAAGCGGCGGCGGCAACGGAGGCAATATCCGAGAGTTTCTTAGAGGTAGAACGCTTTAGCGGCGTGTTAGCTCCTCACGCGGCCTTTACTCAGATGAGGACGTAGCGCTGATCCACGTAAACGGCGTAGATTACTTCAAAAAGAAAAGAAACGAAGTAGCAAAGAAAGTCTCTGTCCGGTTTAGCGCTTAAGCGTAGTTCCAGGTAGTTCCAGGTAGTTCCAGGTGGTTTCAGGTGGTTTCAGAGTCCTAGACTGGCATGGCCTTGTCGACCACGTGACGGACGGATTTTGTTGAGACAAAGGAAAAGTGAAAGGCCTGTCCGTGGAGACAGCTTCCAAGAGAGAAGACAAAGGGGATGAGAAGAAGAGAACAAGAGAAGAGAGCGTTTCTAGCTTGGAGCGTCCTTTTGATACCTGGCCCGCAGGGCATGCTGGGAGCGACAGGGGCGGGCGCTACTGCGAAAACTTCCTGTTTAACATTTTCCTGACCGAGAAAATACAACTGGAGTAACGTAAATAATAATGGCAAAAACTTTGAACCCTGTTTTAACATTTACACGTTAAACACTTTTGGCAGTTTGTGCACATTATTTCTTGAGGTAGACACACTTTACATCTTCTTTCACTTGTGATGGGCGCTCGAAAATCAAGCATTGGGAATATAAAACCTTAAACAGTGGAAAAATACGTAACACAAGGTGAAACATGCGGCGTAGGGAGTTGATTCGGACAAACATTCATGGCATAATCACATAAAACAGTTTTCATCGGGGCGTCTTCCTGTAAGACTGTGGGGAGAAGAAGATCTGTTATCAAAAGTCACAGCGGCTCCCCTGCGGTGAGGGAGACAGGGAGAACGAAAAACCCCCAATGTTCAAAGAGAGGTTTTCTGTTATCTGGCCGTGGAATGTCCATCTCCATTCCCCTACACCATCCACCAGAAAAGTTACATAGTGTGACATCAAGTTAGTATATTTAAGCATCAAATAACCCCAAGTGATCGAAGAAAATAGTACGAGTAAAAATGTTTCGGGCGAGTAAGATAACAATAGATCAAATACTGCAATTTTGAAGTTTCCAGATGCTAAACCTTAACAATTAAAATAAACTAAAGCTTGTCTGTGAGAAAGCTTTACTCAGGTGAGAGTCTTTTTCACTGTAAAAAATATATAAAGGGAGTAAAAGTGTAGCCTCTGAAATACAACGTTGTTAAAATGTTGCAGTAAATCGACTGTATATACCGAGTGCTGCCACCTCCGGCTTCTGCCTTGTTTGTATCGCTGTCCGGAAAACGATGCACGCGACCCAACAAAAAAACTGCTGAAATGTGTTTATTTTGGTTCATTTTCAGCTTTTTGTTGTGTTCTCTTGTTATTTTCCCCTCGTTACACGTGGCATTAACATCCTTTTTACACGGGAAAACGCATTACAACGTTGCCTTGACGGATTCCCACTTTTACATGTGTTTTTTGGACCTAAAACATGGACATAACTTACCGCTAGAATCTTAATATTTGAATTTTTCCAAAACCTTCTCGCAATAATGAGTCGCCAAAACACAGCGGACGACATCCATGACACGCGATCATTCCATATTCTTCACGTTTTAATGCTCTTCCCTCCCGGCTGATACTGGAGATAGTGAAAACGCTGCGTTTGAAGTCGGCGAATGGAACATAGTGTATCATACATTTAGTTTTAAACCTTAATAATGCAGCCTGTTTGGACGCGCGTGTGAAATTGCGCGCGCGTGTGTTGTTGGAATGAGATTTACGGGCGCGCCGCCAAGCTCTCCGGCGATGCGGGGCCCGCTCCATGAATCAGAGCGGCGGGATAATGACTTCTGATACCCCGCACGAGGAGCGCCTAACCGGGGGGGAGGTATGCGAGGGTGGAGAGGGGGGTCTTAAAGGGGCGAGGAGGGGGAAAGAAAGCACGGGGAAAGTGAAGCAGCGGGAGGCGGCGAATCGTGAAGCGGGGCCCCGGATATCGATTGCTCCGCTCGGCGCAAACAAGACAGAAAATGGAGGATAGAACGAGAAGAGCGATTCACGTTGCCGGCGAGCGCTCGTTGTGGGGGTCCCGGAGGTGAAAGGGGTTTGCGTATAATGTCGCGTAAATTATTCATCTACAACAGCTTGTTCTCGTTCGGGGTGAGAAGTCCCCGCGCCTGTTAAAATGTTTAATTAATGAGTTTAGCTTTTTTGTATTATTTTCAGTTATTAAAGCGCCCCCTACAGGTCGCATGAACTAAAATACAGCTCAGATAAATATGTTTTCATTTTACTAAAATTATAAATATGTTATGCTAAAATATGCAGCATAGCATATTTTTGTAGGTTTATAATTTCCCTTCCTGTTTGGGATTGTTGACATCACATTAGGAAGTTACGCAGCAAACACTGGGTAAAAACTCATCTAATGTCACTATTATTTTAATATGATAAATTAAAATGTATTACAGTGACTTTATTTTGTTGAATTAATGTTTAGAGAGTCAAAAAAAGTAGTTTTTTTGTGTAAATTCTGAATTAACTTTGACTGGAACGAGTGTCCCTGGTGTGATGTCACTTCCTGTCATTTTCGACAGATTTTTCAACGTTTTCTCCACAAATACCTGCTCGATTGGTGTAAAACTTAAATTTATATGTACAGCGAGTATAAATACACCAAATAAAGTCAAAATTAGAACATCGTAAAAACCCGTCATAGGCACTTTAAGCAGTGGCTCAGTGGTTTTTGCATTAGCACCGATGCACGCTAACGTCGTGTCCGCGTACTGGCCGTTTTTCTCCTACTGTTTGGTGAAAAATTAAGATATTTCGAAGGCATGAAGCACATTGTAATGGCAGTGTCCATCGCCACGGCAGCGCAGAGGCTCTGTTCTGGTGTGTTCTCAGCGTGAGCCCAGCGCGCCTCACATGAAAGCCTGTTACATGCCGCCTGTGGGCACGTAACTGTTGCAAATCGAGGCGGCGAGAGCCTCCGGGGACGTGCGAGAGTGTGTAATGGAGGCCCCGAGGAGCAGAGGGCGGAGGGCTGCTGCGGACCCCGACTCTGTCCTCAGTATCATGAGGAGAGCTCGGCGAAGACCCCACGGCGGCCCCTCCTCTGCGCCGCACTGCACAGTACAGCAACTGATCTGTATCTTTAATTAGGGGCAAATATTTACTCGGTGTTTTCCATTGATGAAGGAGATTATGGCGCCCCCTAGAGTCTGAAACAAACTGAACAATCAACTGTTGTGAGGGATAATGCGTTTGGCTTGTTTTATTGTCTTAAACAGCAAAGTCTCAGCAGAATCTGTGAGAAACTCTGATTTACTGATGTGAGACGGACTTAATCTGTAAAAGAAAATGAATGTCAAGGGTCATTTATTTCTGTCCAATTGAATTATTCCTCTTTGATCCAGTTCATTCAACTTTAGTTCCACATATATATGTATAAATGTATGTATGTGTATATGTATATATTTATATATGTGTATATGTGTATCAAACATAATAGCAACTAACCTTTTACCTTTTTTTAATTTTCTTTTGTTCTGGCAAATGTGTTCACTGTTGTTAATCTGACCCGACACTGACCCGACACTGACCCGACACTGCCCCGACACTGACCCGACACTGACCCGACACTGTCCCAACACTGTCCCAACACTGTCCAAACACTGTCCTAACACTGTCCCAACACTGTCCCAACACTGTCCTAACACTGTCCCAACACTGTCCCAACATTGTCCCAACACTGTCCTAACACTGTCCAAACACTGTCCCAACACTGTCCTAACACTGTCCCAACACTGTCCTAACACTGTCCTAACACTGTCCCAACACTGTCCCAACACTGTCCTAACACTGTCCCAACACTGTCCCAACATTGTCCCAACACTGTCCTAACACTGTCCAAACACTGTCCCAACACTGTCCCAACACTGTCCTAACACTGTCCAAACACTGTCCTAACACTGTCCCAACACTGTCCCAACACTGTCCTAACACTGTCCAAACACTGTCCCAACACTGTCCCAACACTGTCCCAACACTGTCCTAACACTGTCCCAACACTGTCCCAACATTGTCCCAACACTGTCCTAACACTGTCCAAACACTGTCCCAACACTGTCCTAACACTGTCCCAACACTGTCCTAACACTGTCCAAACACTGTCCCAACACTGTCCTAACACTGTCCCAACACTGTCCCAACACTGTCCCAACACTGTCCAAACACTGTCCCAACACTGTCCCAACACTGTCCAAACACTGTCCCAACACTGTCCTAACACTGTCCCAACACTGTCCCAACACTGTCCCAACACTGTCCCAACACTGTCCAAACACTGTCCCAACACTGTCCTAACACTGTCCCAACACTGTCCTAACACTGTATTGAATAGATTCAGTGGCTGAACTGTAAAAACATCACATGTTTTCCCCTCATGTTACAGAGAACTGACCCAGACATAATAGTAGTTATACCACAATGTGTATCTTTGAGCAGTGTTTCATGTAGAGTCAGTTGCAGTAGTATTTGATATTTACAAAGGAGTATTTGGGGAAACAGTGGCCAGAGCACAAGTTTGAAAAATACAAATAATACTGTGGATCGTGTGCAGCAGAAAGAGTGTGTAGTCAATGGAGTGCTTCATGAAGTCCTGGCTGACATTTGTTCTCAGTCAGTGCCGCGGCTCTGAAGGCCGTTTCCATGGCGTCCGCATCACTCTTGGGTTTTCAATGGATTTCTCAGGGTCGTAGGTGATATTGACCTCACTTCACTCTGAGACGCGCAGCACGACTTAATGACCCTGTCCCAAGCGCTGTACAAACAATACGAGTGAGTTAAAGGCTCAGTGTGTAACTTTCTGTGGTGGAAAGTCTCATGATGAAGGAAAACCACACTTCAGAACATTCTCCATGCATTTATGAACGTTTATGCCTAATAATGTTCTGATCTCATCCCAAAAATGTATTTATTTTTAAATAGAAAAAAAACATAAAAACACAAGCAGGCATCAATTAAATAAAATTACATAGAAACAAATTCACGGGATGAATAAATTACAAATATATATAAATGAATTACCCCCACGGCATAAAAATATATATATAAACACGTATTTATCTATTTTTAAATATGTATATTTTTTTATTAAAAAAATATATATAGGAGAAGAAATAAGATAAAGATCAGAGAAAGAAAAACAAAAAAACACAAGCAGGAATAAATAAATACATAAAAAAACTATAAATTGGCCTAAATGAAAAAAAAAAAAAAAATATATATATATATATATATATATATATATACATTTTAAAAAAAAATTTAATATATACATTTTAATTTTTTTCTCAAACAAATGAATATAGGAGAACACAAAAACATAAATAAAATAAAAAATAAAAATAAATAAGCAGGCATCAATTTAAAAAAAATACATATAAATGCAATCACGACATTAATTAATGAAAATAACTACAAATGGTGATTTATATTTAAATATGTTTTTTTTTTATTAACAAATACATATAGGAGAACAAAGAATAACATTAAAAATAAACTAAAGATCAGAGAAAGAAAAACAAAACAAAAAACACAAGCTGGCATAAATTAAAAATACATCATGAATAAATAATAAAATCCATAAACTTTTCATGTGCTGCAATTTGATGTTCCAGGAATATAATGGCATCTCCATGGAGACAAACAGATGCCACATATTCCCCCTTTAGCTGTTTTAAACATATCTGCAGTCTGCGCACGGCCAATCAGAACGCGCCACCGTAAAGCCACGCCCTCGGTTTCTACGGCGCGAGCTCCAGTCGATACGAGGCGGATAATCTTGTTCGGTGGAAAGATAAGGCGAAAAGATGGAGATGTACAGAACGGAGAGCGGGAGACAAATGTAGAGCTCCACTTTACTACAGGCGAGCGATAACGACTCTGCCACCGCTTTAACTGCAGTTTACTCCAGATGCCACGGAGATTAATGTACAGTACTGTGAAGACTCCCTCATCTACGCTATGGACGTATATTTAAAGGCTTTGTGAGAATAACAGTACTTTGAAGAACTTGCCAAGACTGTAAAGATGTCCTTACTTAGTCCAGGGGTTTGGACAGTGTTACAGATTA
This sequence comes from Eucyclogobius newberryi, assembly GCF_026437365.1. Classification (NCBI taxonomy): domain Eukaryota; kingdom Metazoa; phylum Chordata; class Actinopteri; order Gobiiformes; family Gobiidae; genus Eucyclogobius; species Eucyclogobius newberryi. The sequence continues at coordinate 30,628,860 of NW_027315790.1, forward strand.
TTGTGGCAGAATTATCGTGAAGTCGTGTCATATTTCTCACGCCGAAAGCAACGTCTGCTTGATTTAAAAATAAGAAATAAAGAGATGTTTGGATTACAGAGAGAACACTTCTTAAACACGTGTTAATTAACTCCAGTTGAATCACTCACTGCAATGTTCACTTTCTGCTCCAGACATAGTAAGTCTTTTTTTTTATATTAAAACTTAGTCAGTTTTAATAGTTTTGGTTTTATTATTATTTCTCATCGATGTGTGTTGCACCTTAACGCTAAAGTTCCAATGTTTGTGAATTTTGTTAAATGACGCTCTAAAATTCCAATAACCTGTAGTTAATAAAACAAACAAAAAGGAAGGAGGGAACATAATAATAAGAAAAAATAAATTATATCCATTACATTTAATATTTTGTGATGTACATAATATACTTGATAAAACTAGATGAGGTTTAAATACTTCAGTGACAAAAGTACCGGCCTGTTTGACTTTCACACCTGCTTTTCCTCACATCTGTATCTGTTTTGACCCTCGTCTGCTTCCGTACTCTTCACTTCATGTTTTACAGCTTCTTTTGAGCTTTCAGAGCCTAATGAGTCTCACAAGCCTGTTTGTACTGGCCCCGGGCCCCGGGCATCGGGCACAATCAGCCACTTCTACTCCGTCCTTTTCCCCCTCTTTCTCTCTCCCACTTTTCTCTCTCTCTCTCACTTCCACTTCTCTCACTCTCACTCTCTCTGACGTGTTCTCTACTTCTCTCTCCTCTCTTTCCTCTCTTTTCTTTCAATCTCTCTCTCTCTCTCTCTCTCTCTCTCTCTCTCTCTCTCTCTCTTGCTTTTCTCTTTCTTTCTTTCTTTCTTTCTCTCTTCCACCTCTCTCTTCCTCACTCTCTTTACCTCAACTGACTTCACCCGTGTTCTCTATTCCTCTCTCCTCTCCTTTTCTTTCTATCTCTCTCTCTCTCTCCCTCTCTCTCTTTAACCCTTTCCTCTCTCTCTCCGCACATGTACTGTGGTTGTATAAAGCCAAAGTGAGAGTGATGACTTCTGTCCTCCTCCCTTCTTCTCTTCTCCCTCCCTCCTACTCCACACTTCTCCCTTCAACCTCTCCCTCTCTCTCTCTCTCTCTCTCTCTCCGATTCCCACAGTGATAGTGGACGGCTTCTCTCCTCCTCCTCCTCCTCCTCCTCCTCCTCCTCCTCCTCCTCTTCTCCTCTGATTGTCTCCATCTTTTCCTTTCACTTCTCTATCCTCTTTTCACTCTCCCTTTTAGTACATGGCAAAAATAAGAATGGAGAGCTTCTTTCCTCCTCTCTCCCGCTCCCTCCTCTCCTCTCCCTCCCTCTCTGTCTGGTTGTACATTACCATAGTGAGAGTAGAGAGCTTCTTTCCTCCTTCCTCTTTCCTCATCTCTTCTCGCTCTCTCCTCTCCTTCTCCCTCCCTCCCTCCCTCCCTCTCCTCTCCCTCCTCTCCCTCCTCTCCTCTCCTCTCCTATGCTCTCCCTCTCCTCTCCCTCTCCTCTCCTTCCCCTCCCTCCCTCCCTCTCTGTCTGGTTGTACATCGCCATAGTGATAGTGGACAGCCGGAGTCGGCTCTCGGGCCTCGGACGTGAGTAATGTCCACGATTAGAGCACATGATTCAGAGCTTTCACACTTCTACACGTTTGCATCAGCGGCGAGAGCTCGGAGGAAACGCAAGTGATCACGATCTGCAAACTAAACACGTCCGATCAGATTAGAATCATCTCTCCACGACTGCGCGGATTTGTGCGTCCATCCCGACCGCGCGGACCTGAAATTGTGACGTGAGACCCGGCGTCGGCGTAGTGTCCCGTCCTGGCGGCGTCTTCGATGTCGCTTAACCACATCAGAGGTGTAAATGTTCTGAGCGGCTGTCGTTTCCTCCGAGCTGCTCAGACGTCCCCCCCCCGCCCGGCGCTCCTGCTGCTGAGCGGGTTCGAGTCGCACCGCGGGGCCCTCCACCTCCGGAAGACGCCGGAAGAGTGGGCTGGCCGATGTCTGCCGTGGAACAACGGGATCCAGAGGGTTTAGTACAGTCCTGTTCTCATTCCGCACTGGATTTGATGTGAAATGAATCGCGGTTTATCGTCGTTTTAGCCGTTCCGAGTCGACAACAAGCATCGTTCAGTCAGCGTGCAGTCCTGACAATAGGTCCTGGTTTAGTCCTGCATCGTTATTTAACTGACTTTAGAGCGTGTTCACATCTGCCCAATCGCCTCATCTGAAATGCTTTTGAACGGGGAATAAATCTAGATCCAAACTTGGACAACACTAGGACCAGAAGAGGATAAAAAATACATGACATTATGACTCGAAACAGTTGGACTCGGACCAGGATCGAATGGAGACGCACCATTAATCCAGGTTTAGTCTTGGCTGAAACAGGAATGTACTTACAGGAGTTAAAATTGGACCATTGGACATGCTAGATTTATGACTCGATTCACTGTGAAACTCATTCAGGAGCATCTAAAGACAAGAATCACACACATTTGTACAAGTACAGACTCTGAACCACATGTTTGGACAGCTGTATACACTGTAAAACTCCATGGAGACATAAGGATATGCTGTTGTTTGGAGAGAGTGTCAATATTGCCAAGACACATTCAGGCTGTTTATACCAAAAAGGTTTTAATTTTCACGTCCAAGCCTTGGTGTTGACTGTGACTGCGTCCGAAAGCCCCTTTATCCCCTCCATCGTGCACTCTAAGGGGCTCACCTCATTTCTCGAGCCGTCTGAACGTCCAGCAGAGGAAATGGTGATAAAACGACAACACATGATTAAAATTCACACGAGAATCTTCTTTCTAAATGTCCAATCTTCTTCTTTTTCTCCTTGGCAAAAACATGGGCCGTCATCTGCGTGTGATTTGGATTCGGGTTCACTTCACTTTGCGCCGATGCATTAAAATGCCCGACGGCGTCCCGAGTACGAGCGGGGGCCCGACTTAAATCAACACAATTTCAGCGAACAACGGCGGGAAATGTGCCGATAAGAGCCGTCAATTCTGTCCTCGAGGCCGCGGACTGATGGCAAACTGAAGGAAGGCGGCACCCGTGGGAGACCGTGTGCACCCAATCTTTCCATTTCGATCCGAGCCCAAACACGCGGCGTTTCCATTCAGCTGCGACTGCTTTCAGAGGTCGCACGCCGCGATGCTGGCGCCACTGTAAATGTATTGATTTATTTTCTTTTAGTCTCGAGCGGACGGGACCCGAGTCGTGTTTTGTACGAACGTTCGATCCTTTTTCCTGCAGCTTTTTTCCACTTCTCTTTTTAAAATGTGTGATAGCTGAGAGTGTGTGGTGGGAAATGAGTGAGAGCGAGGAGCAGAACGGAGCGAGATGGGCTAATTCACACCTGAACATCGAACATAATGTATGCTAATGCTAAAGGTTTAACCTGTTTTAGAAAGAAAGACGTTTCAACTTCTGAAAGTTCATCTCAGTCTGAGCAGCAGCATGTATTGAGTGTCTGCGTCATAAAGCAGACACTATATGTTCTTGTATTCCCATTTATTTTTCCATATCAGGAGTTTTGACCCATTTCAACTCCTTGTACTTTTTTTCAGTATTTACAAAAGTAAATTGCTAATTCTAACGCTAGCTAACGTCTCTGTTGCTAGGTGACGGAGGTACTTTTACGCAAGAACGCAGACACTTGCAATGGCTTTCTTATTCCTATTATTCCTATTCTTCATGTTCATACTCGAACATGGAGCTTGCCGCGTGGATCCACACAGCCCGGTGCCGCGCCCCCAGGGCCGCGCCCCCAGGGGAAGAACAATAGACTCGAGCATTCCATGGAACGAACATTCCATTCCATGGCTCGAGCCTAACAAGAATAAAGTCTTTACTACACACATGTAGTACTTTTACGTAAGAATGCAGCCACTCGCACACTTGCACATCTTCTTCTTCTTCTTCTTCTTCTTCTTCTTCTTCTACTACTACTACTTCTACTTCTTCTTTCCACCGTTTCTCTTTCTTAACAAACGTATCGTCCTTCACTCCTTTCCCCCTCATATCCATCACTAAAACCGTGTCCAGACGACGACCTTTGAACTCGTTTATCTGTATCTGCACGTACTGTATATTTCGTATCAGTTCAAGCCGCACTGGAGCTTGTTAATGCCGTCCTGCGGAACATTCCAGGCAAAGCAGTGACCTCTCTATAACACGAGCAGGTGGCAGACGCTCCACTCCAAACGCCTTTCACATGCTTTTCATCACATTTTCGGTGGGAAATGTTGAATTTGTTGCGAGGTCAGAGGCGGTTTGTTTGACAGAAGCCGAAGGTCGGTGGCAACCAGTCGTTTCCGCTCGTGAAGTGGTTAAACGCTGCCTCTTTTTGTCTCGCATGAAAGACCGTTCCACCTCGTTCCAAAGCCTCGTGTCTGATGATTAATGAGACGTAAATCCATTTACTATTTAAACTATTTACTGTAACTCCAGCGTCCAAAGTGCTCACCATTGAAAGTGTGAATAGCGCTTTGTACAAGGAAATGCTTAAAGTTATAACGTTTTTTCCACATTTTTCATTTTTTTTACCACGTCCTTGAATTATTCTTTGATGAAAACAATAAATAAAGAGGAGGAAATTATGCTTTCTCACCTTTAACCGCAACTTTATATGTCCTCGTTGTGGTTATCTTTGTTTTTTTTCATACCTACAAAGCATTTAAATGTAATATTTAATGATTAACCCTGCGACAAGTTGGCCACTGTCCACGATGTACCCCGCCTAAGGCCCGAAGTCACTGGGATAGGCTCCAGTCACCCGCGACCCCGAAAGGGAACAAGCCGTAGAAAATGGATGGATGGATTTAATGATTATTAACAGTCACAAAACTAATCTTTAACAGTCATCATTAATCCGAACCCTAATCACTGAAATGATTTTGTCAAATGCTTTGTATACAGTAATTTTCCGGAGTATAAGTTGCACCAGCCAAAAAATGCATAATAAAGAATAAAAAAACATATATAAGTCGCACTGGAGTATGAAATGCAATTGCAGGTGTGAAAATAACAAATAATATCACATATAAGTCGCTAGTATATAAGTATATAAGTATAAATATAAGTATAAGTCGTACCCTGGCTAAAACTAATACGGTATATATTTTTTACTATCTTCATATTTTATCAAAGAAAATACAGTGCGGTGGATTAGATTAAGGCAAATTGTCGTCACATTGTTTTTATTCAACTAAAGTAAATCCGGCATTAAAGGACAAATTGAGTGTTAATATTTGATTTAATTTGATTGTTATAAATATGTATTTTAATGGCACCGTTTTGGTTTGATAAACTCACTCTTTAAGCAAACATATTTTTGAACACCATTTTCATCGCACTTTGTCATACATGAGTTTTATCAGTCGTCTCCAGCACGTGGACAGTGTTAAGGAAACGCTATATCTGTATTTGATGATGGAGTTCCTCTGAAGAGTGATTAAAATCTGTCCTTGTTGTAAATGTTGTAATCTGAGGAGCGGCGGTTCCTCGTGGCTGAATTCATCACACAGATATTACTGCTGGGGTCTAATTCGTTTTGTGAATGCGGGGCCTGATTTATGATGTAATATGAGGCCATTAGAATCCGAGCTGCTCCGTTTGAATCTCTGCAGACATTATCACGATGGGCCAATGGCGCGCGGCGTTTCCCCGACTCGGCTCTGCAATGACACGGTTTGGTTAGATACGGAGAGTGGGCCCCTTGATGGCGGATTATTAGTCTGGGGTCATTTGAGTTTGAGCTTCTGCTTGAAATGAATGGCATTTGTCCCGTAAGTAATGTGAATTATTGCATTTATTTATGTCTGTCCGTCTGATTTATTTATTTTATTTTCATTTAATTTGTTTTCATTTTATTTCATTTTATTTTATTTCATTTTATTTTATTTCATTTTTTTAATTTTGATCAATTTTTATTTCTATTTTTGTCTTTGTTTTAATTTTATATTTTTTACATTTATTTTTATTTTATATTTATTTTATCTTATATTTATTCATTTATTTATTTTAGGGTGATGATATTGATCTGTATGTGTTCGACGTGTGTGTTTTAATCCTAATTTATTTTATTGTTTCCTATAGTCTAAAAAATAATTTGCATTAATGTAAGTTAAAATTCCAATATTATTAGGCCCGAGCCCCAGCAGGGCGGAGGGCCTATTGCTTAGAGCTTTCAAACGATGTATAATTTGTTGTTATCGTGGAAACGGCTATATTGTTTTTGCTAAAAATATTATTATTTTTTTTCTTCAGCGCTTTGATCTCTAATTTGACCCCCTGAACATGCTCAAAAACTCACCAAACTTTGCCCAAAATTCAGAATCGCCGAAAAATTGTGTTTTTTCTGGGCCATTTTTTTTTTCGTCAAAAAATGGCGCGACAGCGCCACCGACAAAAGTCAAAATACATTGCGCCTATGGGAGACGCCCCGAGGTCAACTTTGTCGTAAAGCTACGAAATTCGGGACACGCATTCCTCTCGTGAGGACAAAAAAAAAAAAATCATTGTGACCACACCCCCAGACTTACCCTATGGCCGCCATCTTCCTTTGAAAATGAAAACACGCTGTGTTAGCCATTTTGTTCACGTCAAACTTTGACGAACTCCTCCTAGGGCGTTTTGCCCACCAAATTCAAAATTGGCGTACGTCCTCTGGACAAGTGGGGCATCTAAAGTTATCCAATTTTTTTAGATACCTTTTACGGTCTCTGTGCGGCGCAGCCGCAAAGTTGGACAACTTATTTTGGAATATTGCAGGTCTAAAAATTGCTCCCATTTGATCAAAACCAGTCTGATTATGACCAAATTTGAATCAGTTGTTCAACTTTCTAGTTTGGACCAGTTCATGATGACAAAATTTAAATATGCGCGATAGCGCCCCCTACAGAGTGACCTTTAAATTAACATTGAAGGTCAAAAATTAGTTTTACCAAAATGTTCTAAACTTTACCCAAAATTCTATTTTGGCGTCCCGATCAAAAAAGCCAATCAGACAAATGCCTTAATTTTTACGGCGTAGTCGTAGCGATGACATAAACTTCCAATGTTATCCCTATGGGAATACCGCTAAATCTCTCGAATATCAACATTTTTCTGTTTCACACTTTAACGAACTCCTCCTAGTGCGTTTTGCCCACCAACCTCAAAATCGGTGTACGTCCTCTAGACAAGTGGGGAATCTAAAGTTATCCACATTTTAAGGATAACTTTTACGGTCTCTGTGCGACGGAGCCGCAAACGTTTCCCAGAATTCTGACTATTTGGCCTTCAGAGTGGCCTATAAGCAATAGAGTTTTTCCAAATGACATGATATTTTGAACAAAATTCTAATTTGCCATCCTGATCATGAAAGTATGAGAGCCAAAGTCATATTTTGTACGGCGTAACCGTAGCGATGACAGAAACATCCCATGTTATCCTTATGGGAAAATCGTAGAATCGCTCAAATCACCACATTTTTACGCTTCACACTTTAACGAACTCCTCCTAGGGCGATTGTCCGATCAAGTTCATATTTGGAGAATATCATCTACACAAGCGGGGCATCAAAATGTATCCATATTTTGATTCTAAGTGCTACGGTCTCTGTGTGGCGGACCCGCAAATATATGTCAGAAATGGGAAAACAGCGAAATCTCTAAAATGACCACATTTTTACGCTTCACACTTTAACGAACTCCTCCTAGGGCAATTGCCCGATCAAGCTCATATTTGGGGAAAATCATCTACACAAACGGGGCATCAAAAGTTATCCATATTTTGATTTTAAGTGGTACGGTCTCTGTGCCGTGGAGCTGCAAATATACTGTCACAAATGGGAAGAACGCCAAATTCTTGAAATGTTCACATTTACGCTTCACACTTTAACAAACTCCTCCTAGTGCGTTTGGCCCACCGATCTCAAAATCGGTGTACCTCCTCTATACAAGTGGGGCATCAAAAGTTATTCAAATTTTATGGATAACATTTACGGTCTCTGTGCAGCTGAGCCGCAAACTTTTCGCAGAATTTGGACTATTTGGCCTTCAGAGTGGCCTATAAACAAGAGTTTTTCCAAATGACATGACATTTTGCACACAATTCTCATTTGCCATCCCCAAATTAAAAGTATGGGAGCCAAAGTCATATTTGGTAAAGCGTAGCCGTAGCGATGACAGAAACATCCCATGTTATCCCTATGGGGAAACCGCAAAATCTCTAAAATGACCACATTTTTACACTTCACACTTTAACAAACTCCTCCTAGGGCGATTACCCGATCAAGTTCATATTTGGGGAGAATCATCTACACAAACGGGGCATCAAAAGTTATCCATATTTTGATTTTAAGTACTAGGGTCTCTGTGCGGTAGAGCCGCAAATATATGTCACAAATGGGAAAAACGCCAAATCCTTGAAATGTTCACATTTATGCTTCACACTTTAATGAACTCCTCTGTGGGCAATAGCTCGATCAAGCTCATATTTTGGGAAAATAATCTACACAAGCGGAGCATCAAAAGTTATCCATATTTTTATTCCAAGTGTCACGGTCTCTGTGCGCTGGAGCTGCACATTCGACCGATATTTGTGTTCATTTGCACTGGTTAAGCACAGCATTGAACATGTACAATGTGTCACTGTCTTAGTTCTTAGACAATTGCGTTAGCGCCATCTCTGTAAAATGCAGAGAGCAGAGTCGGAAGGCCGGCGGCCCGCGAGGGCCGTTGGATGCCGCTTGCGGCTTTAATTTTTGTTGTTTTTTTGGCTCTTTTTAATGTTTTGCGCTGTATTCACACTTGATCCTAATTATGATCCCAATGAGTAATAAAGATGTTTTTAAGGTCACGTGTAATTTAAGATCATTAAACAAAATAACGTGACATTAATAAGTGTTAATGAGAAGATATATTGATGGGAAAGTGTTATGCAGATTATACAGCGCGAGACATTAACACGGTTCGAGGAAATTCAAATGAACGCAGTAAAACCACTTGCCTATAAATCCATTGGCAGTTTGTTTGTGTTGGAATAAAGTGTTGCTAAACGTGTATTGGACTATAAGTCGCACCAGCCAAAAAATGTAGAGTAGAGAAGAAAAAAAAAACGTATATAAGTCGCACTGGAGTATAAGTCGCATTTTTGGGGGAAATGTAGTTGATCAAATCCAAGATAAATAACATCTTGGAATTCCAATTCAAAATAATAACAGATGAGAGAACATGGTGAATAGGTGTATGTATGCTAACGCTAACACCTTCAGCTACATTACGTGTGCTAATGCTAACACCTTCAGCTACATGAGGCACAGACAGAACTGTGGTAAGTGTCTGGTATGTTAACGTAACATATGAACAGTTATTCAGATAACTATAGCATAAAGAACATGCTAACAAGTTTAGCAAAGCATCAGTTTTACCCCAAATCACTAAATCCACTGAATTCTTCTTCCTCTGTGTCACTTCTAAACAACTCCACAAACTCCAGAGGAAGAGGAAGTGCAGATTCTTCTTCTGCGTGGCTTAGAGCCTAGAGCGCCCTCTTGTGGTTGTCAGTGTGAAAACATCAAATAATACCACATATAAGTCACTCTGGAATATAAGTCGCACCCCAAATCATGGAAAAAGGTGCGACTTATAGTGCAGAAAATACGGTATGTACAGTAAAAGCTCTCATACAGCAAAACATGTTCAGTACGAGAGGCCGTCGGTGTCACGTCTATGTTACACACGTTACACATTCAACAAACGCTCAAAGTCTAACAGAGCGACCTTCTGAGCAGCGGTTGTGCCTCGTGTTGGCGGCGGTCTTAACCTGTGTTTGAGTCCGAAACGCTGACCCGTTTCTCACCCGGCCCGTCTCTCACCCCGCCCATCTCTTGCCCGGCCTGTCTCTCGCGGCCTGTGACTCGGCCGTACCGTCCAGTCGTGAAGTCCGTGATGACGAGAACGCCGATCCGTTTGTCCTTTTGTTGACTGCGGAGTGAGCGAGAGTAAAAGAGCCTCATAAATCCTCCCACCGTCGCTCGGGGAAACGGCGCACTGTCTGAAACTCTGATGTGCAGCGTTTCAATGATGTCGACGGTCTTAAGCCGTCTTTGTCTCTAACACTAGACGAGACTCGGCAGCATCTTGAATTTAGAAGTATCCGTTTCGAACTTTTGTAGTTTACGTACACAAATGTAAGGAAAGTTGTGTTACAAGTATTTCATCATATCCGGTCTATAATATATAGGCCAGTTTATGTGTGAAAATGCTAAAATTGCACATAATTGGGACATATAAGAGAGACATTGATACAGTCTTATTTATTTGAGTAAAAACTTAGAATTAGATATCAGAAAATACTTGCGTGCAGTTGACATGTAAAGTTCAGGGGGTCAGTTTGCTGCGTGTTTGACTTGTGTGTTTTCACCGTCGAAGCGTCGGGTTGAACAAAGCTGAACTTTTGGCGGCACAAAGAGATAAACCAAACCGGGAAACACACCAGAAACTGCCCTGCCTGAGTGAATCAGGCATGGAGCTGTCCGTGGTGCTGAAATAATGAGTCCTGATCGCATTATAGAACAAAATGTGTTCCCTTTCCAAGTTATTGTAATATATTTTTGCTGTATTTATGTTATTTTGTGTGATAAACAACTTGCACTTTTAGGATGCATTTAAACCTGTCTTGGTTCAGTTCTGTTTTAGACCAGGATTAGTCAGGAATTTAATCCCAGTTGAATTCAAATGATGCATTGGTGAGTGTGAATGCAGTCTCAGTGGACAGAGATATGGAGCTGTCCGTGGTGCTGAACGTAGCGGTGTAGCTACAGGCCTCGAAGTCTTGTTTTTATGAAAAGTGAAAATTAGAGTGAAGTTTTCAGCGTAAGCCCAAACACGTGGAGCACAAATATGTCCTGCACACGTGACCTGACTCTTTTATAAAGAGTTTCCTGTTTACGTTTTTCATTTTTGATAAACTTTTTTTTGACTCTTTGTTGTTTTTGTTTGTTTTTAGGGTCTGCTCTGGTCAGGTGAAGCACTGTGACCTCCCCTCCCCACTCCTCCCTCTCTGAGCCCTGACTGGCCCCTCCCACCGCTGCCATTGGCTGCCCCTCTGCCCCATGGTGGCCCCAAGGCCCGCCCTCTCGCTGCTATTGGCTGTTCTGGCCTGCTCGGGGCCCGTGCGGCCCTCGCCCCCCCTGCTGCTCCGGCCCCGGGAGAGAGAGAGGGACTCGGGTGGGGTCAACATCGCGGTGGTCCACTCGAGCTCCTCCCTTCTCCCGGAGACAACGGCTGCGGGGGGGCCAGGGGCGGAGCCTGGGTCTGCTCTAGGAAACGGAGGAGCCGGAGCTGGAGCTGGAGCTGGAGTCGGAGTCGGAGCTGGAGCCGGAGGAGGGAGGGGCGTGATGGACACCGCCTCACTGGCCTCTTTCTTCACCTCACCCTCGTTAGCCGCCCTGGTGGGAGAAACGGTCATGACGCCTTCAGGCCAGGCCAACGTCATCTACCTGTCAGTGAACGAGAGCAGCCCTGGAGCTCTGCTGCTGCAGCTGTGTGAGCTGCTGGCCACCACACCTCTCCAGGTGAGTTTACAATCACTTTAACACCACAGTTTGTAAAAGTGAAGAGTGTTTCTTTTCTCCTGACAAGGCCGCTTCGGAGCTGCTCTAATTACATTTAAATGCAGCTAAATCCCACTCTAAACGATGACGAGAATAATCATTGTACCCTTTAAAATCCTGTCCAATCACTGATTAAATGCTGCTTTATAAATAGTTTCAATACTGTATTTTTAACACAACATTATTAGAAACTACACACACATTCATCCTCACAAATCTACTGCAGGCTAATATTTAAAACATGTTCGTCTTCATTTGTCTCACATACACCACTCATTCATATTTCAAACACCGGTGAAGTTTGACCCTGAGACCTGCGCTCGGACACATCCATCGAATGTTAATGCCCCGTCACGCTGCAAACAGAGATAACGACTACACCGTGGACTACAGTTCTCACGCAGCAACCGGGCTAGATCCGGTGTGAAGGTGGTTTAGAGCTGTTTCAGACGATGGATTGGTCCCACTCTTTAAAAAATGCGGTTTGTTTGGATCATCTCCCAGTGAAGGGCGGTTCTTATGGTTCCCAAACGGCTAGTAAGCATTTTATGTCGGGATCGTTCAGCAATAATTCATCTTTTGTGTTAGTAAAAGGAGCTCTAAGTACCCGTCCTTTTTTTTTTTTTTTATAGGACATTAAAGCTCTTGCTCTCTTTATAACATGCAAAGAAAATGTCAAGCGTGTAAAACTGTAATCCAATCATAAACCACATCTTAAACTCCACCACCGGATGAAGAGCAGAGCATTTGGGTGGCTCGGTTTTGCCCTGTCTCCATTGATTGCTGCTCGTGTTATTGTACTTTAAAGCAGTGGTTTTAACTCTACCTCCCGGGTTCAGTGACATTTGCATATCAAATGCTTCCCTCGCGAGGATTGAACTGTCAGACCTGTTCAACTTCACTTTGCTCGCCCTGAATCGCTACAAGAAAACAAGGCCCTAAATTACAGCAGGCCTCCTCGCGTCACTTTGGAAAGTAATGGAAACGTCGAGTGTTTTGCCCCATTTATTTAGCGTCGCTGACACGAGTACATTAAGCTGTCTCGCACCTTAAAAGCAAACGTGCGTCATGTATTAACGAGGATGGTTAGCAATGGCGTCCTTGGTTCCTTCCAAAATGCCAGAACGAGACGGTCACGTGTCAGCAGTTGGGTTCTGTTAAAACGCACATGACTCACGATCACTGTATAAGCCAACAAATCTGACTTTTAGCGGTGAAAACTGAGATTTACGAGGGAAAAAGTCGATCTAGAATATATAAGGGCGATTAACATTTCGTGACTTTTAGCCCCTCTTTCATTTATTTGCAGTTGTGGAATACAAACAGATCCCGACGGTTGTTCTGACTGAAAACAAGTGGGTTTCTTCTTCGACAGTTCAGTTTTTTCAGATGGTCAAAAGAAAGGAACAAATGAAGAAATATACTGTACAAGATACGTTGATAACATATGACTCCTTAAGCACTATTTGGGATCCACTAAGACATGACATGGGAGTTCATGAATCCGCACTGGGCGATGGGAAACTGCTTCTGTCACAGCTGCCCCGGGGCTAGAGCGATAGAAGTGAGGCTGCCAATCACACCAAACCCTCACACAAACACTGCCACCATCACAACTGGGACTGAAATGAGACTAAACACAGCTCTAAGACTGGAGCAAAACCAAACTATGGGTCAAATTCTCTATAAAAAGTCTTCTTCTTGATTTAACGATTGGATGCTACGTTACGACACGTTACATCCCTCTGTATTAGTTTGTTCTTAATTCTTCTGTCACGCCGGGGCCTTGTTCTTATCTGCCTTCCGAGAGCAGCTTAACGCGCGCCGGACTCGATCGCGGTGGTCTGGACGGCGGCGGCGGCGGGGGGGATTCACGCAGATGGTATCTCTCCAAATATCGATTTCAGAGCGGCGCCAACAAGAATGTAGCGGATTTAAAGAGTTGTACCTAAGCTCCACTGACTTTCTCATTGATGCTCGGACGTGGTTTGTTTAACACGGATAAAGAAACGGGCTGTGCAGAGACGAGAAATCCTTTACGTACGGTTCAGACGCCGACCCAAGCTCTGTCCAGATGATTTAGTGGGATAAGAAAAGAAAAGGTCAACTACAGTTTGAGCGATGTGTCCTGTGTTGCTTTGTATTGCCCGTTTAACATCCTGTTGGCCTGGAGTTGTATTGAGCTTCATTCACTCTTAATTCATTCATCCTGTTTACGAGATCATCTTCTCTGGACTTCACAAAAGTTCTCGGTTTCAATTTTCCCAGTTCTGTGACGCTAAAAGTTGAGATTTGGAGGTCTCGTGTGCAGTTTCCATGTCTCAAAATCATCACCAGACTCGTCGTTTTGAACATTTCTGCCGAGAAATCACACTCATTATAACTGTGCGCTCGCATTAGTGTGTCGGAGGAAAGCTAGGTTTTGTTTGTTCCCCATTGTAATTCCATCTGCTGCCACCAATCCTCAACTGATATAACGTCATGTGTGCTTTCGGTAGATCCATTGTTTTTCGTTCTAAAACATGAGATCAGGAAGGAAAGGTACAAGAGCGTGTTTAAAGGTCAATAACAACAACAAATGCATATTATGTGTCTTGTTTATGTGAGGCAAGGTGTCCCCACATGCCTCATTTGCAGAAAAGTAACATAGTGCACCTTCAATGACTCATGTTAAGTACATTCATCTGATTTACTGCCGCCTACTGTGTTCCATTTTTATTTGACACCTTCAGTAGTTTAATAAACCCGTTTCACTGTGACGTTCTAACCTGTTTCGTGTCTGTTTGTCCTTTTCTTTGGTGAATAACTCGTGTTCTGTTTTTTTGAAGGGCCTGGTTTTTGAAGAGGAGCGCCCCCCACCTCCAAACCGCGCCCCCCTCGCCCCCATGTTGGAGTTCGTGTCGGCCCAGACTGGGATCCCCGTGGTGGCTGTGGGGGGCGGGGCCAGTCTGGGACGAGAGCCTCAGGTAAACATGCAAATAACACGCAAATAACACACAAATAACACGCAAATAACACGCAAATAACACCGAAATAACACGCAAATAGCATGCAAATAACATGCAAATAACACGCAAATAACATGCACAGGTTTGTTTAAGTCGGAGTCAAAGTAGAAGGTGACTTTGCACATCATTACAAAAAATCAAGAAATAAATACATGAATCTATATCCATAACTAATGTCATATCTAACACAGAAACTGTTTAAAAGAATTGTCATCTGGATACCATTTTAAAACTCAAAACATTTCGACTTCTATCCCAAATCTCAAAAATATTTTCCAGATGAAATGTTTTTGATGACGTCACTGGTCGAATGATTACGCCCACTTAAACAATGTAAAAAGCTGTGGTAAACAGTTTTATACAGCAACACTGCAAACATTTACAAATCTAGTAGCGCTAAAGTTTGTGAGCTTCCTGATACGTCCCGTGTTTGGTCTTTATCTTCTCTTGTCCAATCATCTGGCCGCCCCTGGAAGCATGGCCCCTGGAAGCATGGCCCCTTTTGGACCCTCAAACGGGGCAGAAGGCACCAGCAGCGTTCCCATGGAAACGTCTCTAAAAGCTACAGTTTTTTGTTTTGTATAGTTCATGACCTTGGCTCAGGAGCATTTGTTTCCCACATTGAAACATGAATAAATATTGTATTATTCAAATCCCATCGGACAAACTCACATAGTAAGTTAACTGTATATAAAAAAAACTGTATATAAAAAAGAAAACAAATACACTACAGTCAAATAAACAGGAAATATGACCAAGTTAAACATTATTTTAGTCGAGTCTTGTATTGGCAATGGCATTTTGTTTTCCTGATTCTGATGAATAAATATAAGAAATCCCTTTGTTCACAGAGAATGTGCAACATACTGAAGGAAATAAGGTAAACTAAGTAAATAAATACATTCTCATTGTAGTTTTGGATACGTCAGTGCTAAATCACATGACAGATCTGCTTGAGTCGACGCCGATGGCCCTTGGGGGTCCCACATGTTTCTTTGGACGTGTTTTGGAAATTCTCACTTTGATTCAATCAGCAGCTCAAAAAGGCCCCGTCCTTCGGGGCTCGGGCTGAAACAACACAAACTTTTGAATCGTTTGTAACCACAGAATTTAATCCACTGGTTAATTACCTGTGGGACCGTGAGTGACGCGTGTTCCCGTCGTCTGGAAATAACAGACTCCAGGACATTTTTCTCTGCTTCTTGCTCCGTAAATGACTGGAACGAACGTTGGAATTTTACCGGAGGCTCCACGGGATTCACACGGTTTGATTTGGAAGGATGAGGTCCCCAGATCAAAAGGTTTAATTCAAAAGTGTGACCCAGTTGAGGCGGCGTTACCCGAGGTGCGCCCCGCCTGACACGTGAAGGCAGCGGGGGTGCGTTCAGGCGCTCGGCTCTGGTGATTAATAATACACAAGCTGTGAGGACGTATGGGGAAAGACCAGTGTTCAAATACATCCTGTTTCTATGTAAAAGACCGAGGATCACTGGGAAAATAAAGTACACACTTCTTCAGCAGACATACTGTATATTCACGTGGTATTTGCATCCACAATTGAACCAACGCTACTTAGATTTTGGGTCTGAACCTGGACCTGAACCGGACAAAACCAGGACCAGAACATGACTCTCCAAATCTACATTACATCTAACTTGGTTCAAACCTGGAAAAGTTTGGCAGTTTCCAGTCGTTTAGTCTTGAATTGATCGATGGTGTCTTTAGTTAGAGTTAGCAGGAGTTTTGGTTGTGATTGCGCGTTTAATCCTCTTTTTTTTTACACACAAACACACTTCCTGACAAAAGTAAAAGTCTCCACCGAAGCAAACAGGTCCTCTCTCCACCTGCTGGATAACGGCTGCACGGGTGATCGTCTTTCAGCTGCAACAAAACATTTAAAACCAAAGCAGTGAGTGAGTTTCTAGCTTCTGAAACAACCGCGTGGAAAGACGAATCCCGTGGTCGTGGATGAGACGTCGGTGTGTTTGAGAAGGGTTAAATTCATTGGCATCGAGCAGAGGAAACGTCTAAGGAGAAGCAGAAGCGAATCTCCCACAGATCTGAACCGCAGTGACAGAGTTTGGGACGAGCTTTGGGTGACGTTTTTTTCTTCCCGTTGCAACCTTTTTTTTGGTCAGTATTTCTTTGTATTTGTATGTTTTCTGCATTTACTATTTTGAGCCTGTAGTGTAGTGCAGTCTGGGTAAGATGATAAAGTCGCATGTAACACTCTTTTATCAACGAATCGAGTCTTTATGCAACCAAGAAAGTCAAATCCCAAGTTCAATGGTAATGTCAAGGTTTTGGCTGTACGTTTCACTTACTTCAGCTCATTGTCTTCATTTTGGCGTTGTTCCTGAAAGGATTGTGCCTGATTTACCAAGAAATTGACCTTTTGATTCTATCTCTCTCTTCACGCTGCCATAACGTGTGATACCGCCTATAAGTTTAGTCAGTCTAGTTTGTTGCGAAAGCCCAGAGATTTATAATAATTTCTAACCAAAAAACACGATTAAGGTGAAAAAATGACATCAGAATTCATTTTTGGTTTGTTCTTTTTTTTCCCCCAGTTTTAATCAACATCTGGAAAACAGATTTTAAACAAACTCACATCCAAAAAAATCATCAGTTTTGTTGATTGAAAACTTCTCGTAGCTTTATCGGTCGAGTGAGGTTTCGTGGGGTTCAGTACGACGCGGCTGCTGAATCTCAAAAAAATGCTAAAGTATATGAAAATGTCGCTGTGGCGAAAGGAACTGGTGTGTGTTTGGAGAAGGCTTTTCACGCACTCGTATGTGGCAGAATGAACCATACACGGACCTTTCTCTAGGTGTTTGGTTTTTCCGTCTCATCGACCTAAAAGACAAGCACAAAAGTGAAATCCTCCAACCGCTGACGAGACCTGGAAAAGCATCCAACTGATCCTGAAATCCTTGTGTTTCCTGCAGGAGAGCGGCTCCATCTACCTCCAGTTCACCTGCTCCACGCTGCTGCAGCTCGAGGTGATTTTCGAGGTGCTCGAGGAATACGACTGGACGGCGTTTTCCGTGGTCACCACGCGTCACCACGGATATGAGGACTTCCTGGCGATGGTGGAGGGCATGACGGACGGCTCGTTTATCGGGTGGGAGAAGAAGAGCGTGATGGTCCTGAACATCACGGACGATCCAGGAGGAACCCGGACCAAGCGCCTGCTCAAGGACAACGAGGCACAGGTCGGTCACACGGCTCAGGGTGTGTTTCCTGATGTGCTGGAGGTCAGGGGTACAGGGGTACAGGGGATACAGGGCTACAGGGGATACGGGGGATACAGGGGATACGGGGGATACAGGGATACACTGGGTACAGGGGTACAGGGGGTACAGGGATACAGGGGGTACAGGGATACAGTGGGTAAAGGGATACAGGGGATACAGGGATACAGGGGGTACAGGGATACAGGGGGTACAGGGATACAGTGGGTACAGGGATACAGGGGGTATAGGGATACAGGGGTACAGGGATACAGGGGGTACAGGGATACAGTGGGTAAAGGGATACAGGGGATACAGGGATACAGGGGGTACAGGGATAGGAGATACAGGGGATACAGGGATACAGGGGGTACAGGGATACAGGGGATACAGGGATACAGGGGGTATAGGGATACAGGGGTACAGGGATACAGGGGGTACAGGGATACAGTGGTAAAGGGATACAGGGGATACAGGGATACAGGGGGTACAGGGATACAGTGGGTACAGGGATACAGTGGGTAAAGGGATACAGGGGATACAGGGATACAGGGGGTACAGGGATACAGGGGGTACAGGGATACAGTGGGTACAGGGATACAGGGGGTATAGGGATACAGGGGTACAGGGATACAGGGGGTACAGGGATACAGGGGATACAGGGATACAGGGGGTACAGGGATAGGAGATACAGGGGATACAGGGATACAGGGGGTACAGGGATACAGGGGATACAGGGATACAGGGGGTATAGGGATACAGGGGTACTGGGATACAGGGGGTACAGGGATACAGTGGGTACAGGGATAGGAGATACAGGGGGTACAGGGATACAGTGGGTACAGGGATACAGTGGGTACAGGGATACAGGGGGTACAGGGATACAGGGGGTACAGGGATACAGGGGGTATAGGGATACAGGGGTACAGGGATACAGGGGGTACAGGGATACAGTGGGTAAAGGGATACAGGGGATACAGGGATACAGGGGGTACAGGGATACAGTGGGTACAGGGATACAGGGGGTATAGGGATACAGGGGTACAGGGATACAGGGGGTACAGGGATACAGTGGGTAAAGGGATACAGGGGATACAGGGATACAGTGGGTACAGGGATACAGTGGGTACAGGGATACAGGGGGTACAGGGATACAGGGGGTACAGGGATACAGGGGATACAGGGGGTACAGGGATACAGTGGGTACAGGGATACAGTGGGTCCAGGGATACAGGGGGTACAGGGATACAGGGGGTACAGGGATACAGTGGGTACAGGGATACAGGGGGTACAGGGATACAGGGGGTACAGGGATACAGTGGGTACAGGGATACAGGGGGTACAGGGATACAGTGGGTACAGGGATACAGTGGGTACAGGGGTACTGGGATAGCGGGGTACTGGGATACATGGATACAGGGATACAGAGGTACAGGGAATAAAGGGGTACAAGAGTACAGGGATACAGGGATAGGGGGTGGCATACACAGGGGGTGGTCTCTCAGGTGGCATACACACTTACAGCTGAAGTACCCAATGTTTCTTCTTATAGTAGTTTATCCTGTTTCCCCCCCGTGAAAGTGAAAGCAGAACTTCGTGCCAACAATCAGCGTCTTCATTTAATTAGAAAACCTTTTATCAATTACAAACTGGTTAGAAAGAGCCCTGTGTGTAGATGATGCTTTGGGACTTGCTAATGGCCAAAACAAAATCATGCCTGTGAATACTAGCAATATACCAAAGTGTGAGAGTTGATTTAGATAGATTTAGGACCACGTACACCTGCTGTGCTGTACAGGGTCATACAGTGCGTTTTAGGGGTCTCATTTCTCCATGTAGATGCTGTTGCTTGGACTGGAATGTTGCACAAAATGGCATCGAGCAATCTCCGTAGAGGCAAGAAGGTGATTCCGGCAATAAAAAGCCTGTAATTGAAAAAGTGAAATATACATTCAAACACCAACCTGTGTTTCCAGGCAAAGCAATAACGTGTCCACGAGGGAAGCGGGTCAATCGATCCGAATGCAAATCTGAGTAAGCTAACGATGAGGGAACGCCATTACAATCGGGTTAAAAGTTCATTCAAGTCACTTTTGCATAACATGTCTCTATTTTTGCCAATTCTCGGTGTGCCTGTAGCTCCTCCTCCTGCTCCTCCCCCATTCACGCCGACAGCTCCCGGTAGATGCTCACACCCGGCACCACACATGCAGTACATCTGAACACATTATTGCTGCTGTGACCTCGGCGTCATCTCAAACCTTCAAACCAAAGTTCAGTTCATATTTACTGCCACGACGGCGAAAACAGACAGACATATTGGATTTACGCCAAACAAAACGCAAAGGTTCAAACCCTTCGACAAATGATCGAGGTCAAAGGTGCGCACATGGAAAACAAACGCCTCCTGTCACTCGAAAGACAGATATGATGCGACGTGAATTTGTAATAATATATTCTATCGATCGCCCTTGGTTGTGGCACTCATTGCTTTTGGGAGGAGGCTAATTATTATTGAGGAGTTGTTGAGTCCGTAACGTCTTTTGAGAGGAGGAAAGGGGCCAAGTATTGATCAGTTAAAGCAGCCAGTTTGTTGGCGCGTCCATCATTCAAGTTCAGGCTAGCTACACCATCGATTGAGAAAAAAAGCGAGAGTATTTTATATACTACTGTAGCACTCACGCTAAATTAACTCACGCTAAAGTGTGAGTACAACAAGCTCGATTTCAGATCCGGCTCGTTTCTTCCTCCCGTCCCCTGTCTGTCTGTCTGTCTGTTGTTGGCTAATCGCCGTCTGCCAGAACATCTCAACCATCTCAAACAAGTAATACACAGCTGATCCTCTCCTATTTTGACATTTTCACCAAACCCTCGCAGGAACGGACAGCGATTGTTGGTTTTTGACTATTCCCGTTTCAGAGCCAAAGCCAGCACCAGCAACATGAGATTTAGGGGGTTTAAAAAGTCAGTGGCTTGTAAAAAAAACTTATTTAAATGTTGTGAATTTTGTGAGAAGTACAAACTGCTCCTCGTTTGGCACGCGGGCCACACCCCCGTGCCAGAGCCAGATCTCATCAGCTATTGGAAGCTCAGCAGGACCGGGCATGGTTAGTGCTTGGATGGCAGACCGCTGGAACGCCAGGTGCCGCGGTGAAGGAGGAAATGTTGTGTCCTTAGGCAAGACACCCACGTCTCCTCGTAGAGCGCTTTAAGTGCCATGGATGTGGGACAGTGCTATACACACACTGGAGGAGTAATTATGATCATCCCGAGTCTTCCCAGAATGGGTGATTTGAAAAAAGCTATAAAATGATCTGTATGTTTTAACTGGCCATGAGCATGTTCGTTCATTTTTATCAGATGCTTCACAAAAAAAGGAATGAATGAAGAAAGCGTTGGTCCCAGCGCTAACACCATCAGACGGTTTAATATGGGCTCAAAGTATAGGCTACTGTTTGGGAGCTTGGGGAGTCCTGGTTTGATCTCTGCTTAGTCTTGATCAAGACCTAATTAACCCCAAGGAAGATAATCGTAATTTCATACATCTGGCACGTTGGCTGCAAGAAGGTCCCGGGTTGGACTCGCAACTGGGCCTTTCTTTGTGGAGTTTGTGTGTTTCTCCTCGTGTCTGGGTGTGTTTCCTCCGGGTGCTCTCGTTTCCCCCATCAACACAAAACATGCAGCAGGTAAAATCCTCCAGCGAAGTTAGTCCTGACCAAGACGAGCTCAGGATCTGTGACGCTACAGTGTGTTCAAAAATACAATCACATTTTTCTATAAATTTATATGATTAAATGTGTCAAGACAAACTATTTAATGCAGAATTCGAACACTGAAACACACTTTATAAATACTAAATTGATTAAAAGGCTCATGTGGCCATCATAAACAAGGATGTATTGGAATAGTTGACTTGACCTCATCAGGGGAGCTATGTTCACTCCATTGACACTGGAACCCTTGACAAACGTTAAATATAAAAACATAAAAATATTAGCTGTTATTGTAAAATGCAGCGTTGGGTGTTGTGCTCAGAAAGGTCGTTTTTTTCTGACTATGATCTGAATATTTAAGCAGCAGAAGGAAATGGAACAGAGCTTCAATGACGGGAAAAAAAAAGAAAATTCAATATCAGGTTAATCAACTTTGTCTGCTGGATCTGCACGGCGCTCGGATGAATCAACAGCAAACTTAATAAATGGTTTTATTCATCCTTTTGAACTGAGAAAACAAGCCCGGATGAGCAGGAAGGCGTTCTCAAATCCAGCAGAAAAACATATTGACCGGTTTGTCGCGGTGATTCTTCTTTTGTCCGAGAGCTGTCGCGGTCAAAATGTTTCAAATGTGCGTTTCAATGTAAAGGTATCGGTCTGAGGAGCTATAGGGAGCGTAAATTCCAGTTTCCGAATGGCAGTTGAATCGTTACAGTTTCTCAGACCAGATGACCATTTTCTAAAGCGTTCCGACCACATTCTGCAACTTTTCTGCCTTAATTTCACTCGAATCTTGAAAAATCACATCCTACATGATCTATTTTGTCAATATCGGGCAAGCTAAATGTGGCAAATGCATTGTAATTCCTCAAGCTAACGTTAATAAAGAGCTGTAACGAGTTGTTTTCTGCATCTGCCCCTGGACACTGCAGTATCTAATGTTCTTTATTTCCTTTCTGTGTGTTACCTTATTTATCTGGCGCAGATCATCTTTTCTTTGTAAGATTAAAGCATCTGTAGATGGTCCCTGACAAATACAGACTAAACTAAATCAAAACTCATGCAGTTAAACATACAAAAAGGAGCAGAAAGAAGAGCCATCTGGTATAAACAAATAGTCAAAAAATAATAAATCAACAGTATATTTGAAAAAAAAACTTCAATTTGAAAACAACAGCATATATATAAGTTCGATCTTTATATATATAGATCTAACTGACCATAATCAACCCATATTCAGTTGTTTAGATGTCTTGAAATGCAAAAAAGCAATAAATATAGATGCATTTTGCACAAGCACTTCAGTCATTTTGATTTCACTGAAAAGACAAAACGTTTAATTTTGCAGTAAAATACTTCACTCACTCTTTTGCTTCTGCCTCGAACTATTGCCGTTGTTGTCGTTTAAATGACATCTTACCTCGGGCAGAAGAAACATCTAAAAAAGCCTGAGGAAGAAAAAAAGCAGACCCAGTCCAGCTCCGCAGCCGTGTGACTGTTCCAGCGCGGAAGCCATTTTGGCTCCGTCCGTCGCGCCCCCTTCACTCTCCGGGCTCTCATCACTTCATTGTTGCCGGAGTAAAGGACCTTTTTGTGGAGGCCCGGCCCATGAAAGGGAAGCACTAGAAAGAGAGAGAGAGAGAGGAGCGAAGGGATGAAGAGAACATGATGTAATGGTTTGGAAGAGATTGTCGAGCTGCCGTGAACTTTTGGAAAACCTTCAGATCCGGCGCGGTGAAGCTGCGGTTCAGAGGATGTAATGGAACAGAAGTGGGAGCATGTGGACTCTATCAATCTTTAAATAAGAACGTGTCTGAAAAGGACATAAGGTGTTATAGGTTTCGACAAAAGGATGAAGGAGACGTCTGCGTGACACATTAGACTGCACTTTTCACTCAAACAAAGGGAACATGATTATATTTAAGATTTTACCAAAGATTTGGCCAGTTTTTCCTCTTTTATAATGTTGGACATGGCCAGCAAATATGACAGGCAGAGTAATTCTACAACAGTTACCTAGCAACCAGATTGTAAACAATTATTAGGCAACAATAAGACAATAGTTATGTTTTGATGAATAATTACACATTTCTGTTGTGTAATCATTGTTTAAACTGCCCGTTGTGTGGGAAGTCTCTTGGCAATTTTTGATGGAATGGCGCTTTTTGATGACATCACAGAGGGTTTCTGCTGTAGCACTGCTTCCTGTCATTTTGAACTTTTAATTGTCGAAACTTGACGGATGCAAAACTATGATAAATATTCACCACAGGGACAAACTCACCAAACGTCATCAATAGAACAACAGAGAACGTGTCGTGCATCGCTTTATTTGGTT
>NW_027315790.1:30657774-30667774 GCF_026437365.1 Eucyclogobius newberryi
TCAGAAACTTTTTATTGCCAATGTCAGTGAACATCACAAACTTAAACAGGCAATATGGTGCAACATAAAGAAATGCATAATAATATTAATAATCACCACCGTATTTTCCGGAGTATAAATCGCACCAGCCAAAAAATGCATAATAGAAAAGAAAAAACATATATAAGTCGCATTTTTGGGGGAAATGTATCTGACAAAATCCAAGACCAAGAACAGACATTTCATCTTGAAATGCAGTTTAAAATAATAACAGATGAGAGAACATGGTGAATAGGTGTACGTATGCTAACGCTAACACCTTCAGCTACATGACGTATGCTAACGCTAACCTTCAGCTACATGACGTATGCTAACGCTAACACCTTCAGCTACATGAGGCACAGACAGAACTGTGGTAAGTGTCTGGTATGTTAACGTAACATATGAACAGTTATTCAGATAACTATAGCATAAAGAACATGCTAACAAGTTACCAAATCATCAGTTTGACCCCAAATCACTAAATCCATTGAATTCTTCTTCCTCTGTGTCACTTCTAAACAACTCCACAAACTCCAGAGGAAGAGGAAGTGCAGATTCTTCTTCTGCGTCGCTTAGAGCCTAGAGCGCCCTCTTGTGAAATGCGTTTGCCAGTGTGAAAATAACGAATAATATCACATATAAGTCGCTCCGGAGTGTAAATCGCACCAAACTATGAAAAAAGGTGCGACTTATAGTTCGGAAAATACGGTATGTAAAAAAGAAAACGACTGCATGCATAAACCAGGTGTTACAATGAATAGACTTAAATAGAAAATATACAGAATGGGCTGAAATGCAGTGCAAAGTTGGCCTGATGATCTTTAGTGTACGCGGCGGTACAAAAGCACTTAGCATCTACTATACTTGACGTTTTGAGTGTGAACGAGTCGCCACAAATGAAGCTTTGCCATTACCTTGCATTTAAACGGATATAAATCACTGTCACACTCCCAAACATACTTTCCGTCCACATTAATCTCTTTATTCGCGTGTGCCGCTACGTTATCGGTGGGTTAATTGACGACGCTACGCTCAAAAGCCTCACTCACTGCAAATACGACAACAGAGCTCCGCAGAAACAAAGGGCCCATCCACAGGCTCGTAACAGGCAATAATAATATAATTGAATGGGCTTGAACCTACACAACGCTCCGTCTGACTCCGCCAAGTGGAGGCCAATCACTTAAGAGCTGCCTTTAGCGGCAAAACAAATAATTACTGTGAGTCATTTACGTGCGGCGGCTTATCCGTGATTATCAAGCCTTCCGCGTCAAGCGCCATCGCGGGGAACGTTTAGTGATGAATGCATTTAAAACACATATTATGGCTCATTAATAAGGATCTAGACCTGACTGAACCAGGTTTAAACTGGACCAATGGATTTAAATGTGAGAAGGTGTAAGATAGAGACCAAAAAAACACAGTTATAAGAATAAGTAATAGAGTTATTGCCTAATTCACATTAACACTGACTTTTATTGGAGTTAAATAAACCAGGATTAAATCAGCTTCTAGGACAGGACCAAACTAGTTACGTGTTAGGTAGAAGGTTTACAATAGGGATTAAAACTGGACTAACAAAGGTTATGAACCGGGATTAAATGTAATGAAAAAACATGATTAAATTAGGTGAAGGTTAGCTGTGTTTATGCTCCGCGTTGGAGACACACAGGGAGGCGCACAGAGGCTACTGTCCGTCCTCTGTGGTGTTTGGTCGGTTATTGGTCCGTGCGTGATTTGTACGCTCAGTTTAAGTATGTGCAGTGACGGAGCTGTCCAGGTGCTGACCACTGGAGGCAGTAGAGGGGCCCCAAAGTGACTAGAACAAGCTGCAACACTAATAAACGCAGCCTTCACTTAGTTTTCTTTGCTCTTTTCCAACAAATGTGATCTAAAAAATGCTGTTGGGCGTCGCAATGTTTGTTTTCAGTACTCTTTCTTCCGTCTTTGTCTATTCTCTAACTGACTTTGTCCGCCCTCTGGTGGGTGGATTTAACCTAGACTAAGACCTTACATTCAATTTATCCCAAACTTGAAATCCTCCAGAGTTTCCACCCACAGACGCTCGTCCCCGCACCGCATATTGAGAACCGCTGCTCTGATGAATGAAGTGTTCCACTCACGACGTCCACTGTGTGTTTGCTCGTCTCAAACCCAGAGGAGGACCACCGCTGAGGCCAGCAGAATGCTAATCGCTGAGGGCAGCGGCTGCAGTGAAATAAATGGGCCGTGTGTATTTCCTCCCCCCTCGGCGTCTGAGCGCGTGCAGAAGACTCCCCCCTCTGCGTCTGAGCGTGTGCAGAAGACTCCCCCCTCTGCGTCTGAGCGCGTGCAGAAGACTCCCCCCTCTGCGTCTGAGCGTGTGCAGAAGACTCACTTTAGATTTATAATGGTGCACAAGAGTTTACTGAGGCTTGTGTTGACAGAGGGTCTCTGTTTTCATCTGTCCTGACAATACTGAAGTGTCATGTGCACAAGAGCTGTATATATGTACTTTAGGTGCTATAGACTTTAGGTGCTATAGACTTTAGGTGCTATATAGACTTTAGGTGCTATATAGACTTTAGGCGCTATAGACTTTAGGCGCTATAGACTTTAGGCGCTATAGACTTTAGGTGCTATATAGACTTTAGGCGCTATAGACTTTAGGCGCTATAGACTTTAGGTGCTATATAGACTTTAGGTGCTATAGACTTTAGGTGCTATATAGACTTTAGGTGCTATATAGACTTTAGGCGCTATAGACTTTAGGCGCTATAGACTTTAGGCGCTATAGACTTTAGGTGCTATATAGACTTTAGGCGCTATAGACTTTAGGCGCTATAGACTTTAGGCGCTATAGACTTTAGGCGCTATAGACTTTAGGTGCTATAGACTTTAGGTGCTATAGACTTTAGGTGCTATATAGACTTTAGGTGCTATATAGACTTTAGGCGCTATAGACTTTAGGCGCTATAGACTTTAGGTGCTATAGACTTTAGGTGCTATATAGACTTTAGGCGCTATAGACTTTAGGCGCTATAGACTTTAGGCGCTATAGACTTTAGGTGCTATAGACTTTAGGTGCTATAGACTTTAGGTGCTATAGACTTTAGGCGCTATAGACTTTAGGTGCTATATAGACATTAGGTGCTATATAGACTTTAGGTGCTATAGACTTTAAGTGCTATAGACTTTAGGTGCTATATACTTTAGGTGCTTTTGACTTTAGGTGCTATAGACATTAGGTGCTATAGACTTTAGGTGCTATAGACTTTAGGTGCTATATACTTTAGGTGCTTTTGACTTTAGGTGCTATAGACTTTTGGTGCTATAGACTTTAGGTGCTATTTAGACATTAGGTGCTATAGACTTTAGGTGCTATATACTTTAGGTGCTTTTGACTTTAGGTGCTATAGACTTTAGGTGCTATAGACTTTAGGTGCTATTTAGACATTAGGTGCTATAGACTTTAGGTGCTATAGACTTTAGGTGCTATATACTTTAGGTGCTTTTGACTTTAGGTGCTATAGACTTTAGGTGCTATAGATTTTACGTGCTATAGACTTTAGACACAGAACATGAATACGTTCTGTGTCAGTGGTTCGTTGTTTGGTTGAGGACACTTCTATGTCATTTTACTTCTGTGTATTTCACGTAGCAGCATGCTAGGCTAATGTTTGACCTAAGTTCTCCAGACCGAGGTGTTTCCTGAAGGGAACAATCTAAACTGTTCCAGGTCAAAGAAATACATTCCGCGGGTCGTGCAGTCGTGTCATGTTACGGTTAGAGACATGTCGTAATCCCTCATTTGTCCAGGAGTGTTCCATTGTAGAAAAAGATTCAGCTGTATAATCTGGACTCAATGGAAACATCTCGACACTCGTCCGAGAGTCATTTTCAATCTGTGCATCAAGACCTGGAACTCAATCAAACTGATGTTTTTGCCAAAGGCACACTTGGCTTTTCAGACACTGGATCAAAGAATATCTTCTTATATTTGTGCTAATGTGATCCAGTATCTCCATGGAGACGAGCATGAGATGCAACCAGGGAAGTTACAGGTCAGATCTGTGGAGAAACAAGCCCATACTAAGTGTTTCACTGTACAATTATAAAATGCAAGATAGATAAGCTTGATGACATTATTGTGGAACATTCTCAGCAAAGCAATGATATCTCCATGGAGACGAGAAGGTGGTGGAAGTCACATTGTGCACCTTTAAGAGCTTTGAACCACGTGCGATGTATTTCCTCCTCATCCTCTTAACCAAAGTTCTATTTTGATTGATTCTTACACGTTCGAGTTTATCCCACATTCGAGGCTTGAGGGGTTTTATAAAGTGTGTTTTCTGAAACGTCCTTGACAGAGTCTGAACCTGTCACGTGCGCTCGGATCAATCGCTTGTTTTATTTATTCATTTGTACTTTAAAACCATGCGCACGAAGCAGACTAAAAACTACATAAGACACAACAGACACAGGGAAAAATATCAGGTTGTAAAATGATGATATGGATATTTCTTTCAAATCCATTCATGTTTTGTTCCTCCTTTGGTTTGATTGTAACTGTTATGTATTATCCATATATTTCGTATCATTTTGGGCCTTGTTTGGACCTTGTGCTCGGAAAAGCCCCGCGTCATCACAGGCGGCGCGCGGCGAACACCCCGCACCGCCTCATTTCACAAACACATTTATGTCGCATTCCACGGCGTTTAAACTGTGACGGCGACTGCGCGGCCGCTCGCCACCCGCGCCAAAGACTGAGGTTTATTTCACAGTTTGTGCTTCGTTCGATTCGGAGAGCATCATGGGAGGACGGAGAGCAGAGCATCATGGGAGGACGGAGAGCAGAGCATCATGGGAGGACGGAGAGCAGAGCATCATGGGAGGACGGAGAGCAGAGCATCATGGGAGGACGGAGAGCAGAGCATCATGGACGGAGAGCAGAGCATCATGGGAGGACGGAGAGCAGAGCATCATGGGAGGACGGAGAGCAGAGCATCATGGACGGAGAGCAGAGCATCATGGGAGGACGGAGAGCAGAGCATCATGGACGGAGAGCAGAGCATCATGGGAGGACGGAGAGCAGAGCATCATGGGAGGACGGAGAGCAGAGCATCATGGACGGAGAGCAGAGCATCATGGGAGGACGGAGAGCAGAGCATCATGGGAGGACGGAGAGCAGAGCATCATGGGAGGACGGAGAGCAGAGCATCATGGACGGAGAGCAGAGCATCATGGGAGGACGGAGAGCAGAGCATCATGGACGGAGAGCAGAGCATCATGGACGGAGAGCAGAGCATCATGGGAGGACGGAGAGCAGAGCATCATGGACGGAGAGCAGAGCATCATGGACGGAGAGCAGAGCATCATGGGAGGACGGAGAGCAGAGCATCATGGGAGGACGGAGAGCAGAGCATCATGGGAGGACGGAGAGTAGAGCATCATGAGAGGACGGAGAGCAGAGCATCATGGGAGGACGGAGAGCAGAGCATCATGGGAGGACGGAGAGCAGAGCATCATGGGAGGACGGAGAGCAGAGCATCATGAGAGGACGGAGAGCAGAGCATCATGGGAGGACGGAGAGCAGAGCATCATGGGAGGACGGAGAGCAGAGCATCATGGGAGGACGGAGAGCAGAGCATCATGGGAGGACGGAGAGCAGAGCATCATGGACGGAGAGCAGAGCATCATGGGAGGACGGAGAGCAGAGCATCATGGGAGGACGGAGAGCAGAGCATCATGGACGGAGAGCAGAGCATCATGGGAGGACGGAGAGCAGAGCATCATGGACG
This sequence comes from Eucyclogobius newberryi, assembly GCF_026437365.1. Classification (NCBI taxonomy): domain Eukaryota; kingdom Metazoa; phylum Chordata; class Actinopteri; order Gobiiformes; family Gobiidae; genus Eucyclogobius; species Eucyclogobius newberryi. The sequence goes on from NW_027315790.1 coordinate 30,663,576, forward strand.
GAGAGCAGAGCATCATGGGAGGACGGAGAGCAGAGCATCATGGGAGGACGGAGAGCAGAGCATCATGGACGGAGAGCAGAGCATCATGGGAGGACGGAGAGCAGAGCATCATGGGAGGACGGAGAGCAGAGCATCATGGGAGGACGGAGAGCAGAGCATCATGGACGGAGAGCAGAGCATCATGGGAGGACGGAGAGCAGAGCATCATGGACGGAGAGCAGAGCATCATGGACGGAGAGCAGAGCATCATGGGAGGACGGAGAGCAGAGCATCATGGACGGAGAGCAGAGCATCATGGACGGAGAGCAGAGCATCATGGGAGGACGGAGAGCAGAGCATCATGGGAGGACGGAGAGCAGAGCATCATGGGAGGACGGAGAGTAGAGCATCATGAGAGGACGGAGAGCAGAGCATCATGGGAGGACGGAGAGCAGAGCATCATGGGAGGACGGAGAGCAGAGCATCATGGGAGGACGGAGAGCAGAGCATCATGAGAGGACGGAGAGCAGAGCATCATGGGAGGACGGAGAGCAGAGCATCATGGGAGGACGGAGGTTGGAGCTGCGATTTGGGACAAAAGATTTGCAATAGTTTTTGTTTTTTGGAGGTTTTTACTTTTAGTTTTGAGGAAATGTTGAGTTGTAACTGAAGAGATTTTTGTTTTCTGTGACAGTAACGGAATGAAATGGTCTCAAACGCTGTTATCTACCAAACAAATAATCCACGCGAAGAGGCAGAAGAGATAGAACACGCTTAATCCTACATCAAAGCAGGTCTTGACTTTTCATCTTTCGGGAACTGGGGAGAAAGAACGTCGCGGTGCACTTTTCTGTCATCTTTTCTGAGGTAATTAACGTTTACAAATGCTCCACTCACAGCTCCACTCATGCACAAAACGACGTAACTTTTTGCTTGTTTTTTGGTGTTTTTTGCTGAAACGTTTCGACATTAAACGCATCTTACGTTGGTTAAATTACATGAGAATCTGGAAAATGTCACACACGCAGACCCTTATTTTACATTCAGTCCATTATAAACCCGCAATATTGATGCAAAACAGCTTGAATTAGAAGCGCGTCCACCGACTTCCTGTTTCAAAAAGTGCAGAACTGCAGAAGCCCCGCCTCCTCGGCGTGACACCGCGACGAGCAGCAGATTTCAATGAACTTTACGTGTGTTTTAAACCTACATCCGCGACCTAGAGTCCAGAAAAGATGAAATGTTCCGAGCACTTCGACCTCAACCATGCATAAGCCACCGAAATGTAACTTTGAGCCAGGTAATGATGAAAGAACACAGCCCATTAAAGCCGTACAGCGGAACATTACGGTCAAAGCACTTCTCTCTGTGATTTAAAGCAGGTATGCTGTCACATACGGCACATTAAAGAAGCCGAATGTCATTTTCGTCGATAGAAAAATAATAATAATTGACTGTGAAACAGGAAATCGACATCATCATCGTTCAGTCTCAGAAAAAGTGGAACACAACAAGAATATGCAAATGAGGAGTGCAGAAATCAAACCGCCAAAGATTGAATTAAGACTGTTCATCTATTATAGAAGCAGGTGGTCATTTTACATACATACATACATACATACATGTACATAATAAAACATAATACTGATCTAAAACGGCGCAATAATACACACAAGTGACGGTTCACAAAGCAGGACATGACAAGTCTTTTTGTTGTTTCTTCTTCTATAAAACATAATTTCCTGCATTTTTTGTTGGTATGTGGGTTGTATTAGTGAATTAGGGCCATAGTAACAGTACTTGTTACAGGTCAGATCTGTAGTAGTCTGTCCAGCCTCCAAGATTCAAATGGGGCCATAGTTTATTCTAAGAACACTTGTATCTCTCTGTTCTGTTCTCACAGTGTGAGCTGCACTGGACTGGAACTTTCCTCATGTTTTATGTCACTTCTAAAAGGATTCAGCTGAAACATGGAGACAAAAACGCTGTAGTACTTTTGCTGTATTTTGCAATATTAAAAGCGTGTTAGTTTATCTGCAGTTTGTCCTCGTAACTCCGCGAATAAGAAGTGGATCGACCCAAAATGGCTGAATGCTGAACTTCGACTCATGAGTACTTTGAGTACTTAGAGACGAGACCTTTAAAACTCCCCCGTACACAGGGAGAACATGCAAATACCAACCACAGAGGAGTTCAGACCTGGAGCTGGTCGTCGTGAGATGATATTACCGTAGTTCTGCCTCTTTTCATTTCTGAAAGGGAATCGAATTTGAATGTACTTCTGCAACATTTCGGCTCTGTTTGGCTTCCCGTTTTATTGCAGAGTCATCGTTTATCGTTGCGTGTCATCAATCACTTTGTCCCGGCTCATTTTTCAGAAGCGGGGCGTCTCGTTTGTGAGGAAAACAATTCTTTGGGACCTCAGAAGACCTAATATTTTAACTTCAGGAAAGTTTAAGGGCTCAGTGGGCAAGGGCGGGTGAGGGAGGGGTGAGGGAGGGGTGAGGAGGCAGGGTCAGGAGGCGGGGTCAGGAGGCGGGGTGAGCGTTTGTTTGGCACCGTTCATGTGTGTGCTTGTTTGTATTCTGATTATCGAGCTCGATATTCTTACTGTATCAAAACAGATTTTAATCTCAACTCACTGAGCGACGTTGGGCCACAACACGCCCTGAAAGTGCAGAGTGTGACCACTGCAGCGAGAATGGAGACCACTGACTGACCACCTGACTGACCACCTGACTGACCACCTGACTGACCACATGATCACTAACAGCTTATATAAAACAGTTTGTTTCTACATCACATAAACATTCAGCCGGTCTTTATTTTGGGTCAATCCGCCTCTTATTCATAGAGTTACGAGCCACATTTCTGCTGAATGTTGATGTAGGATTAAAGGTACACTGTGTAACTTTTGTGTGAAGGCTGTTGGCTTGAGTAGTGTACTGCATATCTGCCCCAAAATACTATAATAAGAACAGAACAGAAGGACATGAGTACAAACGCTGGATAGAGGAAGTAATAGAGATCAGGAAACAACAATGAACAGAGACGAAGGAGCTTTCATCCTCCCACACACCTGGGACACGCCTCTCCAGAGACCACCGGGCGGCAGGAGGTGTGGCCAATCTGGCAGATCCGTCAAGACAGGCCACGTCACAGCAGTCGGATGTAGTTTCTAAGGAAGGTAACAGATGCGACATGTAAAAAACGAGCATGTCGGCCACTGCTTATAGCCATTAGCATTAGCCCTGGCTATAGCCATTAGCATTAGCCCTGGCTATAGCGATTAGCATTAGCCCTGGCTATAGCCATTAGCATTAGCCCTGCCTATAGCCATTAGCATCATCCCTGCCTATAGCCATTAGCATTAGCCCTGCCTATAGCCATTAGCATTAGCCCTGGCTATAGCCATTAGCATTAGCCCTGGCTATAGCCATTAGCATTAGCCCTGCCTATAGCCATTAGCATCATCCCTGCCTATAGCCATTAGCATTAGCCCTGCCTATAGCCATTAGCATTAGCCCTGCATATAACCATTAGTATTAGCCCTGCCAATAGCCATTAGCATTATCCCTGCCTATAGCCATTAGCATTAGCCCTGCCTATAGCCATTAGCATTAGCCCTGCCTATAGCCATTAGCATTAGCCCTGCCAATAGCCATTAGCATTAGCCCTGCCTATAGCCATTAGCATTAGCCCTGCCTATAGCCATTAGCATTAGCCCTGCCAATAGCCATTAGCATTAGCCCTGCCAATAGCCATTAGCATTAGCCTTGCCAACAGCAAATCTAAGAGTTTGAACGGGAAAAGATAGAGAATATGCAGTACAAAAGTGTTTAGATATCTGAACCTTACTTCAGTAAATCTGACAGTGGATACTTTTGACTTATACTTCACTACATTTGAGAGCAGGTACTACTACACTTCTGTAACTGGACTGAAAAATGAAAAGTAAAGGTACTTTTTATATACTTTGCAGTTTTTGGTTTATTTAGCCTGTTTATGGCGACTCCCTGCCATTTCACTTCAGTACTTTTACTTATATAGGTTCTTTTACATGCTACTTCGACGTGCTCTTGTATTTGTACTATTAAGTTACAAAACAGAGTACTTTGAAAATATAATATAGTAGTAATAGTCCTCGTACCTCCAGGAGCAGTGACACAGGATTATAATTATAGACGGCAGATCTCGGAGGGGAAAAGCTGAAGCGGCGC
>NW_027315790.1:30672774-30712774 GCF_026437365.1 Eucyclogobius newberryi
ACGCTGTCGGAAATATCAACAAGAAATTAATGAGCTGAAAACACGGATATTTGTTTTGGAATCTGAAAAAGTTCTTCACGATACCATTCCTGTGTCAACCGATGGTAAGAAGAGCACACTTTTTACAAGAAAAACTGCTACTTTCAACCTAAACCGCAGTGACTCTGTGTCGTTTCCAAAACTGTCAAAAAACCAGAAAGACCAGGCTGTTTCTTGGAACAAACTTGGAGCAAAGCCTAAACGATACAAAGATAACGTGAAGTCACCTAAAATACAGCTCACAAACATATTTTTACCACTTTCAGAGATGGAATTAAATGAAAAAAGGAAAGATGACATGGCCAAAATACAGCGAGGAGGATCTGTGCCAGGAGCCAAGGTCACGCAGATTGTTTTGGTTGGGGACGGCGCGATAAGTCACGTGACGCATGAAAAGATAAACACACATTCTTTTCCAAGAACCACTGTTTCTGAGATAACGTCACTCCTTCCAAATATTATGGCTAAGCATGGAGGAGCTAAACAGCTGATTGTGCACGTGGGTGCAGTGGACATGCGGCGGGAACAGACTGAAGTTTTGAAAAAAGACTTCTTGAAGTTATTCCACGTGCTTGATAAAATGGAAATCAACACATTCATAAGTGGACCTCTTCCAAACATCGACAGGAGGATAAACAAGTTTAGCCGGCTTCTTCAGCTGAACACATGGCTGTCCAAAGAGTGTTCCCCGAGAGGACTACACTACATTGAGAACTTCTATCTATTCTGGAAACGAGAGGACCTGTTTAAGAGAAATGGCCCCCACCTATGCAGAGGTGGAGTGAGGGTGCTGACAGAGAACCTGCTCCAGGCTCTGAGGCATTGGACTGGGCCTGGACAGGATCCTGAGCAGATAGTTAGAGAAGAGAGGAATGAGAGAAGAATTCCTGCTCCATCAGCCAGAGACCGAGCCAATGTTTCAACATCAAAAGCACCACAACCTCAGCCTCCACCAAAGGATTCATCAGCAGCTGCTCCACCACCACCAGCAAAGGATTCAGCTCCAGCTGCTCCACATTCACCTCCACTGGAGCAAGCAAAGGAACAATCTTCAAAGGCCTTGGACCCATCTGTGACAAGCCCAACAACATCCCTGTCATCGCCCCTGCCTTCACACCAGCCCTGGGTTCCCCCTGCAACATCTACTCCCACTAAAGATTCATCATTCTCCTTCTCATCTCCACTCTCACCCATGGGCCTTCCCAGCCATTTTGAAAGTCTGATCAAATCAGGCATTAAGATGGCTCCACTCACGCCCAATATAGCAAGGGCTATGTCAATACTTATCAACTCTTCCCTGCACAAGCCGACTACACCAACAAAAGCCCCACCACCCATCCCCCCTCGCCTCTCACCTGGTCCCAAACTCTCCTTGGCTACAAAAGCCCCACCACCCATCCAACCTCGCCTTTCACCTGGTATCTCCCATAGCTAGGATGCACTGGGTCTCAGCGTTGCCGGGACTTATTGTCACATTAAAAATCAAACCAACCCGGGCCCTATGTAAAAAGAGCCCCCCCTAGTGCTATTTCTGTAGTCACATCATCACATAGATGGAAAAACAAAATGCGAGTCAGGCCCAATCTGAGAAATGTGATTCATATTCCCTGTGAAAAGATAAAGCACAGTCCCACTGAAACTAGTCTGAAACTTGCTGTGCTAAATGTCAGATCCTTATGTAACAAATCTCTCTTAATTAACAATTTTATTTCTTCTTATAATCTTGATTTTATGTTTTTTAACTGAAACATGGCTTGACAAAAACACAGGAAATGTAGTTCTGATAGAATCTGCTCCACCCAACTTTAAGTTTGAATCTGAAACACGAGAAAACAAAAAAGGGGGTGGAGTCTGTGCTGTCTTTAGAGATGAAATAATTACTCGCAGGTTGTCTTTTGGGGTGTTTTCATCATTTGAGTATGTATCCTTTAAAATGGAGCTAAAACGGTCTCCATCCATTCTCTTCATTGTTTTATACAAGCCTCCCCAGCACTGCCAAAGTTTTATTGATGATTTTACTGAGATGATTTCAGTCGTATGCACAGACTTTGATGGTTTGGTCATTACAGGTGATTTCAATGTGCATGTTGATAATATTTGTGACAGAAACGCTAAAGAGCTTGATGCTGTCCTTGAAACCTTCAGTCTTACTCAGCATGTGAGAGGCCCCACCCACAGCAAAGGACACACTCTAGATCTCATAATTACAAAGGGGGTAAATATTTCAAATGTTAATGTGATCGATGGTGCGCTGTCTGATCATTTCTGTGTCTTCTTTGACCTGTCTGTTTCTCCCAAACCACCGGTTGGTCCTGCAGTTGTTCAGAGGAGACACATAAATGATGGCACAGGTGCACTGTTTATGGAAATGATAAACTTTGAAAATGTCTCATGTTCTAATGTAAATGATTTGTTGAACTCTGTTACATCTAGTGTTTTGAACGTTCTGGACACCATCGCCCCTATAAAGGCTAAAATGATTAAAAATAAGCAGAAGGCGCCGTGGAGAAATGATGATTCGGTCAGGGCACAGAAAAGGGAGTGCCGCAGGGCCGAAAGGAAATGGCGCAAGTCAAAGCTCCAGGTTCAAAAAGAGATTTACAAAGAGAAGCTGAACATGTACAATCTAATCTTATGTAAAACTAGGGAAAGATATTTTTCTGAAATTATTGGAAGCTGCAGTAACAACTCGCGTGTCCTGTTTGCCACAGTAAACAGATTAACAAACCCTCCAGCTCAGCTGCCGTTAGAACTCATTTCCACATCCAAGTGTAATGAGTTTGCATTATTCTTTAATGACAAAGTTCAGGGCATTAAAAATGCTATAAATCCCACAATGCAAAAAATTACCCTAAAACCACCTAGACACTTAGAAGAGCTAACTCACTTTGCACCAGTAACTGACAAAACTGTCCTTGAGATCCTCACCAGTCTGAGTTCATCTACATGCTGCCTCGATGTGTTACCCACCAGATTTCTAAAGTCTGTGCTGAACAGTTTGTTAGCACCATTCACTCACATAGTTAACATGTCGCTTCAATCTGGAACATTCCCAATGTCTTTGAAAACTGCGGTCATAAAGCCTCTCCCAAAGAAGAGCAGTCTTGATGCCGCAGTACTGAGTCATTACCGGCCCATCTCTAATCTGCCATTTTGGGGCAAAGTCCTTGAAAAGGTTGTTTACCAACAGCTCACAGATTTCCTCTTAATAAACAACTCATTTGATGTGTTTCAGTCAGGTTTTAGACCTCATCACAGCACTGAGACTGCTCTTGTCAAGGTGACAAATGACATCCGCCTGAACACTGACACAGGCAAAGCTTGAGTCTTAATTCTGTTAGATCTGAGTGCTGCTTTTGACACTGTCGATCATGGGATCCTCTTACAGAGACTAGAGGACTGGGTGGGCATCACTGGCACTGCCCTAAACTGGTTAAGGTCCTATCTGGAAGACAGGAAGTACTTTGTTGAAATTGGTAGCTGTGTCTCAGACCACATGACCCTGACCTGTGGAGTGCCCCAAGGGTCAGTCCTGGGTCCCCTTCTGTTCAACCTATACATGCTGCCGTTAGGTCAGTTGATATGCAGTGAAAATGTGTCCTATCACAATTATGCAGACGACACTCAGATCTATGTTTCACTATCGGCAGGTGACTATGGACCAGTAGATTCACTCTGTCACTGCATCCAACAGATCAGTTTGTGGATGCAAAACAACTTTCTCCAGCTGAACTCAGACAAGACTGAAATAATCGTTTTTGGCCCACAGAAACAAAGAGAAAGTGTTTGCGGTCACCTCCAGAGTCTCACTCAGACTTGAACTTTAATAGCCACGTCAAATCAATAACATCAGCAGCTTTTTACCATCTAAAAAACATTGCCAAAATCAAAAATATAGTGTCAAAACCAGATTTAGAGAGACTTATCCATGTGTTTGTCTCCAGTAGATTAGACTACTGTAACGGCCTGCTCACTGGCCTCTCCAAACGAGTTGTAAAACAGCTGCAGTACATCCAGAACGCTGCTGCTCGGGTCCTGACTAGAACCAGGAAGTATGAGCACATTAGTCCTGTTCTCAGGTCTCTGCACTGGCTCCCTGTGGCTCAGAGAATAGACTTCAAAGCAGCTCTGCTTGTGTACAAGTCTCTCCATGGCCTAGCACCAAAGTACATCTTGGATATGTTAGTGCCATATGAACCATCTCGGACTCTGAGGACCTCAGGGACCGGCCTCCTGCTGGTGCCCAGAGTCAGGACTAAACATGTAGAATCTGCGTTTCAGTTTTATGCAGCTAAAACCTGGAACAGTCTTCCTGAAGATGTGAGACAGGCTTCTACTCTGACAATGTTCAAATCTAAGCTAAAAACAGTTTTGTTTAGCTGCGCATATGACTGAAAGTATTTTTTCTTTGCACTCTTCTCTTTTGTTTGTGATTTTATTAGTTTAGAAAATCAGTTGGATTGATAATTTTTAATTACGTTAATTTTATTGTATTTCTGTTTATGTAATTTCTTTGTGATTTTAATGCATTTTTCCTGCTGTGAAGCACTTTGAATTGCCTTGTGTATGAAATGTGCTCTACAAATAAACTTGCCTTGCCTTGCCTTGCCTACTATGGTGATCTGGATGTTAATGTACACAAAATATTGCACAATTAAATGTTGGAATATCTCTGACATGGATAAATGTGACAAAGATAAGACTCCTTCACAAATCTTTAATTTTATGTATTATCATTTGTATATGTTTTACTTCATTTACAATATCATACACAAGTGTTATAAGTCAGAAAGACTCGATCCTTTCAAAGTCCACGATATGGAATATTTCTTCAGTACAAGTGTATCACAGAGAAACATTGACTTAAAGTAAAATACTGCGTTCACGTCACTGTTGCTGTGGAGACAGCTTAAACAATCCAGCTTTTTGACTCAACGTTTTTGCATTTACGCATTTAATGTCATAAAAGAAAAAACATCACAACAACATCAGTGTTTCATTTGTACCAATGTAACTTTATCTGGTGAAAGTAGAAACAAACCAATCGTGTTTAGCGTTTGAAAAGGCTGAAAACAACAAATGCACCTGGTTATTTAGAGTAAGAGACTCAGTGATGCTGGAGACAAACCCGAGCGCTCGAGCAGCACATGAACTCAGCTTTAGTGTCACAGTCGCTCAAGCAGCAGCGCCGGAACCTGAGCGACTGAGCAGCCAGAGAAACCTGGATGAAATGCGAAGGAATGCTTTAAATATCATATATATGTGATGGGTAATAGCACTTATAACACACACGCTCTTGTTCTTTACGGGCCGGTTCAGAGAATGATCCAAATGACAGTCATTTTACACCACTTGATGTTTAATATTATGTTCTGAACACGAGTGCAGACAGCGCTCCCTGTGCTCCTGCCCACTCACTGCCACGCCCTTTAGAACACGCACACTTCATTGTGGTGATCGTTGTGATACGTGGAACAACTGGTGGAGGCTTTTCCAGCGTAAAAAAACCCCGGCAAAACAGTAATTACACGTTTATATCCCATTCACAGCACTTTACAAACCCTTCTCTCTTCTGTCACTCTTTACAATCATAGAATGTCTGGTCCCGGCTCGCGCTTTTCCAACACTAAAGCCCCAAAAGATCAGCTCAGACACACAAAGAACTGACACAAATCATCCATCATTAAATACAGTGTTTGGCCCTCGTCACAGTCGTGTCTTCTGCCTGGTTATTTCATGATTAGCAAGTAAGTAAGCAAGCAAGTAAGTGAGTGAGTGAGTGAGTGAGTAAGGGAGTGAGTGAGTGAGTGAGTAAGGAAGGAGGGAAGTAAGTAAATGAGTAAGTGAGTGAGTGAGTGAGTGAGTGAGTAAGGAAGTAAGTAAGTAAGTAAGTAAATGAGTGAGTGAGTGAGTGAGTGAGGGAGGGAGGGAGGGAGGAAGTAAGTGAGTGAGTGAGTGAGTGAGTAAGGAAGTAAGGAAGTACATTGTATTTATATAGCACCTTTCACAGACAGAGTCACAAAGTGCTTCACAAAAACACAGAATAAAACAATAAAAACACAAAAAACTTACAGTGAACAATACATATACAACATTATACAGGGAAATCAGTCTCTAAAGCAAATGCAATTAAGGCCTCAGTAAATAAAAAGACCGTAGGGAGAGCGGAAGATCATTCCAGAGTCTGGGGGCCACAGCCTGGAAGGATCCGTCTCCTCTCCTCTAGCGTCTTGCCAAACGACACATTCACCAGAGAAAGGCCCCGCCCTCTAAAGCGTGATCCGCCCCAGAAACCGCAGCTCTGGGATCGTCATAAAGAGACTGAGCAGCAGGTCCAGACACTTCAGCTCAAGCGTGTTCAGTTCTGATCTTAAAAGTGCATGAGGTCTAAAGCAGCTCCGTGATCCGTGTGACCTCCAGAGCGCTTTAACAGCTTCACACGCCGTGGTTTGTGGCGTCTGCGGCGTGGACCATCCTGTACATTCGGGTTGTACTTGGATCATAGCAGCAAACACAACAGAAGGTGTAAGTGACAGACTGTGTTTATGTTTTATTCAAAAAGCGTCTGGAAAACCGTCGCAGCTCATTCTTAAATTGAGTTTGACTTTAGTTTTCTGCGCACGAGGCACCGATGCACAGCTGTGATTCTGCTTTCACCGCACGTTTACGGAGGATTATGGCAGATTGTGGTGTTTTTGTGTTGGCTGAACTTCTCACTTGACTTAACCGCGCCTCGTGTGTTTGCGCTTTACACATTTACCTGGAGCGAGGAGGACGAGGAGGACGAGGAGGACGAGGAGGAGGACGAGTGTGGATCATGTCTTGAACACGGACAATGGAGCACGTGGCGTGTTCTCAGGAGGATACGAGGGCCACTCTGGACTTCAGCTCTTCTTTATCTTTACGCCGAGGCTCTGTGTTTTGGATCGATGTTGGACACGGTGCTGTTTGTGCAGAACGCTTCGGCGCTAATACATTTGTGCCGTGCGTTTAGCGACTCGTTGAAGAGATTCGTTTAAAGCCGAGGCTAAACTTGCCGAGGCAGAACACGGGGATAGATCTCTTCAAATGCAGAGGTGTAAAAACGTGAAATAGTTCGTTATTAAACGGTTTATTTAGACTGGACATGTGCAAAACTTAATTGAAATGTAAAATGCGACAAAACCGCAACAACAATAACTGAATATTACAACGTTGTCAGTGAAAACACGCAGCATTAGCAGGTGATGAGGCAAATATGGCATAAACATAACACATTTCAGACACGGTTTATACGGCGTCAGTTTGACAAACGCGGTTCAGATTGAGATCACACGGAGGAACATGGAATCTAAATGAGAATTATATCACTTTAAGGACTTTGTCTTTGAGAATCGTCTCCATAAGTTGTCCCAGAGGAGGACAGAGATCTCGTCTGTCACTCTGGAGACGTTTGCAGAGAGGGAGGCGTGTCCCGGGAGGAGGAGTCATGAAAAAAGAGCCGCTGTGATGTCACGTTCCATCTAAAACGTTTAAGATAAGATAAGCCTTTATTTGTCCACAAAATGGGGAAATTTCGGTGTTGCAACGCAGTAGATACAGGAGTAAAAGAACAGATAACTTAAAGAAAACACTTTAAAAAACACTCTTAATAGAAAAACTCTTATAAACAAAACTCTTATAGACAAAACCTCTTATATTCTTAATAAGGAATAGAAAGAAAAAATAAAAATAAAATAGCATAAGCCCAAAATAATAATAATAGTGACAAAAGTAAAGACTCTTTGGCTTTTTCCTGTAACAGTCACATAAATATCACAGTTGCTTTGAATTATGAAAAGATAATGTATATTTAAAGATCATTTGGGGCTTTAAACTCACAGTATGTAGTTTGATCACTTTTATTCACTATTATTATTATCACTATTATTGACTAAACACAGTAAAAACTGTGAGTGTGACTTTATCAACACATCAGATTCATAACATACACTACATTAAATACTCTCCCAGAAGGTTTTCACAAATGCATTAATCTAAAGCTCTTTGTGCTCGGTTATGGAACAAGGAGCTGAAAACAAACAATTATTTACACATTTATCATTTGTCACAGTCCATTCTACAGCACACGGATGATCTTGAATATTTCTACATAATTTAACGATGCAATTCTTTACAAAACACAAAACGGTGACGTGTATGATATATGTGGATCCATGAGCATTCACACACAATAATATGATGTTTTATACTGACTTTATGATGTAATATTCGTCACTTATTGTTATTTCACGCTTTTATAAGATAGAATTATGTGATGTAACGATGCATTTCAATGTTTTTAACACATCTTCAGTGGGAAATGTGTTTTAAAGGCAAAATACAACCTTTCTAATGACAAATGCATGAATTAAACAGAATCCAGCCTGTGTTAAATATTCTCTGTAAACAACTCCGGTTAATAATTCCTCCTTTAAACACAGCTCTAAGCTGCAGGAAACGCAAAAAAGACATTAAGGAAAGTAACATAAGTCATTGTGTTTGTGGTTTTGTGGCGGCGGCGTCCTTTTGGTGGCGCCGCGAGCGTGCCTGCCTCCGGGAAACACGCCGGCGCTGAACAATTCTCCTCAGACCGAGCTGTTTGTGACGAGCCGTGAACTCTTGAACTCTTGAACTCTTGAACTCTCGTCGTAAACAAAGATCGCACACTGTTACGTCACTGTGACTTCCTGTAACGGGCTGCGTTCACTTCACTTCACGTTCACAGTCTGCGGTAAATATATCTGTAATGATAATCTCATCTTCTTCAAACAGAAAAAGATGTTGTACGGACTAAAAGTGACAGGATTTGCACCTTTTTCCCCCAAAAAAACAAATGCAGAGTTAAAGGGTCCATGTCAGGTTTTTACCATGTTCTAATTTTGACTTTATTCTGTGTTTTTTTTACCTGTTGTACGTGTAAATGATAGTTTTACACCAATCGAGCAGGTATTAGTGGAGAAAACGTTGAGAAATCTGAAAGGAAGTGACATCACAGCAGGAACACTCATCCATTCCGGACTATAAGTCGCACCAGCCAAAAAATAGAGAAGAAAAAAACATCAATAAGTCGCACTGGAGTATGAAATGCGGTTGCAAGTGTGAAAATGACAAATAATATCACATATAAGTCGCTCCGGAGTAAAAGTATATAAGTATTAATATAAGTATAAGTCGCACTCCGGCCAAAACTATGAAAAAAGGTGCGATTTAAAGTCCGGAAAATGCGATACACGGCATTGGATTGAAACTAAAATCACTAGTTTAGGTGTTTACCGTATTTTCTGGACTATAAGTCGCACTCGAGTATAAGTCGCACCAGCCAAAAAATGCATAATAGAGAAGAATAAAACATATATAAGTCGCACTGAAGTATGAAATGCAGTTGCAAGTGTGAAAATAACAAATAATATCACATATAAGTCGCTCCGGAGTATAAGTATAAATATAAGTATAAGTCGCACTTGGGCCAAAACTATGAAAAAGGTGCAACTTAAAGTCCGGAAAATACGGTACACGCATTGGATTGAAACTAAAATCACTAATTCAGGTGTTTATTCCCACTTTGAGAGGAATATACTTTTATTGGTCAAACACTGATCTGATTGATGAAATATAGGTTCAAAATCCAAACGCATCGCTGTGGAAGAGGAATATTCAAACGTGGAGTAGAACAGACTAAAACAGACATGATTATTATGAAGTATTCTAAGTATTTGATGACCGTGTCTCGTCTGAAGCGCTCGGCCATGAAATGACGCCTAATTAGATGAGACTTTTGTCGTGTTATTTTTAAGCCGCTTTTGTTCGTCCGCGCGCACGTTTTTCGCGCACGTTTTTCTTCCCGATGTTTCGCGTCTGAAAGCGCCGCGCGGATCAAAAGCCCGATCTATTATTGAGGCGTGCGGCGAGACGCGAGTGTGTTTTTGTTTGTGAGGAAGCAGAAAACACGGCGAGCGTTTAGAGTCGGGTTGTTTACGGCGAGCGCGAGGTAAAGAGTCATCGGGACGTGGAGAGAGAGAGAAACACGGCGGGAGACAAAGGAGGAGACGTTAAAACGACGCAAAAGAAAAAGAGAAACGTGCGCGAGACGACGCCTTTGTAATGGAGGACGACCATGTTTACTCGACGACATGTGTGCCACGCTGGGAATGTGAACCCTTTACAAGCAGCTAGGCAGGACTAAAGAGGTCAAACTAGGACCAAACATGTCTGATCCAGGACTAAAGAGGTCATACTAGGACTAAAGAGGTCAAACTAGGACTAAAGAGGTCAAACTAGGACCAAACATGTCTGACCCCGGACTAAAGAGGTCAAACTAGGACTAAAAAGCTCAAACTAGGACTGAATATGTCAGACCCAGGACTAAAGAGCTCAAACTAGGACTAAAGAGATCAAACTAGGACCAAACATGTCCGACCCGGGACTAAAGAGCTTAAACTAGGACCGAATATGTCAGACCCAGGACTAAAGAGGTCAAACTAGGACTAAACATGTCTGACCCAGGACTAAAGAGGTCAAACTAAGACCAAACATGTCTGACCCAGGACTAAAGAGGTCAAACTAGGACTAAAGAGGTCAAACTAGGACTAAAGAGGTCAAACTAGGACTAAACATGTCTGACCCGGGACTAAACAGGTCAAACTAGGACTAAAGAGGTCAAACTAGGACTAAACATGTCTGACCCAGGACTAAAGAGGTCAAACTAAGACTAAACATGTCTGACCCAGGACTAAAGAGGTCAAACTAAGACCAAACATGTCTGACCCAGGACTAAAGAGGTCAAACTAGGACTAAAGAGGTCAAACTAGGACTAAAGAGGTCAAACTAGGACCAAACATGTCTGACCCCGGACTAAAGAGGTCAAACTAGGACTAAAAAGCTCAAACTAGGACTGAATATGTCAGACCCAGGACTAAAGAGCTCAAACTAGGACTAAAGAGATCAAACTAGGACCAAACATGTCCGACCCGGGACTAAAGAGCTTAAACTAGGACCGAATATGTCAGACCCAGGACTAAAGAGGTCAAACTAGGACTAAACATGTCTGACCCAGGACTAAAGAGGTCAAACTAAGACTAAACATGTCTGACCCAGGACTAAAGAGGTCAAACTAAGACCAAACATGTCTGACCCAGGACTAAAGAGGTCAAACTAGGACTAAAGAGGTCAAACTAGGACTAAAGAGGTCAAACTAGGACTAAACATGTCTGACCCGGGACTAAACAGGTCAAACTAGGACTAAAGAGGTCAAACTAGGACTAAACCAGGCCCAAAGCACGTCCCGTCTCACAAATTTGGCCCACAAATCCCTATGTTTATGTTTTCAATGCAAACGTTGTACAAGAACAACTTGATGCTTGATGATTCTTCACAAAAAGCCGTAAATTCATCCAGTTTTCGTCTTTAGCACCAAACATTTGAAAGTAGAGCCAGGTCCTGCAGCTCTGCCACGTTTTAGTCCCGTGTTGCAGAACAAAGCGCTCCTCAGTGAAGCAGAATGCAGCTCCTTCAGCGTAATCTCCATCTCGGTCTGTGGAAATGTAATTGCACTTCTCTCAGTCGGAGACGCACTCTGAATGGATAAACTTCAGTCTCAACTTACGGAGATAAAAATACTGCTTTTTCCTACTAAAACGCAAAGACAGATCGAGAATGGGAGGAGACCGTGGTCGCTCTTTGGACTTTTCAGAGGAACGAACAATGAACGTCCAGAGTTGAACTTGTGTTTGAAGCAGTTTAGTTGTTGTTGTTGTTGTTGTTGTTGTAATACAGGTTTAAATGATGATGTGGAGCACCTTGTTATTGCACAGCTCAATGGGACTTATATATCGTGCAGTCGGGTTTGAATACAGCAAAAACAGAATTCGTCCAACGTCTCAGAAATCATGCGTTTTCCACTAGTATATTTGGATTGTACTGCATCTACAATAAGGACTGTTACGATTATTGTGAATAGAAACCTACATTTTGCTATAGTGAAGGGTCTGGAATTGGACCATAAAGGGCATTAACAAAAGTCTCCTAACTCTGGACGGTCCAACCACAGCCGCTGTCTCGCAAACGGATGTTGAATCAAACCCTTACGAAGAATAACCCAAGTTTCAATGCAAAATAGAGTCTTCATTGATGACAGATCGCCAACAAGACCCGGACGGTTTCTGCAGAAAAAAGCCGCCGCTCGGACAGTTACACGCCAGTTGCACGACATTTACACGACAGTTACACACCAGTTACACAACAGTTACACGATACATGGCAGTTACCCGACAGCTACGCAACAGTTACTCGACAGTTACACGACAGTTACACAACATTTACACGACAGTTACACAACAGTTACACAACAGTTACAGGATACATGGCAGTTACCTGACAGCTACGCAACAGTTACTCGACAGTTACACGACAGTTACACGACAATTACACGATACATGGCAGTTACACGACAGCTACGCAACAGTTACTCGACAGCTACGCAACAGTTACGCGACAGTTACACGCCAGTTACACGACAATTACACGATACATGGCAGTTACACGACAGCTACGCAACAGTTACGCGACAGTTACACAACAGTTACACAACAGTTACACGACGGTTACACGACAATTACACAATACATGGCAGTTACACGACAGCTACGTGACAGTTACGCGACAGTTACATGACAGTTACACGGCAGTTACACAGCAGTTACACGACAGTTACAAGATACATGGCAGTTGCACGACAGCTAGGTGACAGTTACGCGACAGTTACACGACAGTTACACGATACATGGCAGTTACACGACAGCTACGTGACAGTTACGCGACAGTTACACAACAGTTACACGGCAGTTACACGACAGTTACACGGCAGTTACACGACAGTTACACGATACATGGCAGTTACACGACAGCTACGTGACAGTTACGCGACAGTTACACGACAGTTACACGGCAGTTACACAACAGTTACACGGCAGTTACACGACAGTTACACGGCAGTTACACTCCAGTATATCCCCCCCTTGGTTCATAAATATTGGTCTTAACACGCACGTAACATGACCTGATCCCATTGACTCCTTAGATACGGGCACGTGCAGGTCGCCCCTTTAGCTTCATTGTTACTCCGGTTTTCCCTTTGTTAAGTTCCACCTCTGTGACTGACCTCCCCCCGGGTGCAGCCCCCCGATATGACCTCAATGCCCCTTCTTCTCTGCTACAGTTTGTATTGTGAGCGTGAGTTCATAGCCTCTAATTCCAGACCGTAACGTCTTTGTTAAGTATTGTCAGTATGCAGGTGGGATGGATTCTCTTGGAAAAGGAGCTCGCTAACGCATCAGGAAAAGTTTTACGTCTTTGAGTTTAGTGCATTAACATTTGACTATTTTCTCATTTAAACCATCTTAAGCAGCCGGAAAATGGTAGTTTCATCCACTTGTACTCAACTTCAACTACACAATCTGCAAAAGAAGGACAATAAGGACATTAAGGACATGTGTCGGTGTAATCCCTCATTCGTCCAGGCGTGTTCCATAGTAGAAAAAGCTTCAGTTGTAGTCATCTGGACTCAGTTTGCAAAAATAGACGTTTCGACTCTCATCCAAGAGTCATTGTCAATAACAGAATTTAGGTCGAGAACTCCGATATTAATACTGTTCTGTGGTAAGACCCGCCCATTGGGAGGAGCCTTCCTGAAGTAGAAAGAGTTGTTTGTTTCAACAGAAACTCCCCCCTTGTATCTACCGAGCTAGCCTATTCAGAATCTTAATGGGCTAATAGAAACCTCTTTGTCTTTGTGAGACCCTGGCTCAACCACCCTGAGTACCTGATTAGCATCTGAATGTCCTCTACCTTTCCAGGGGTTCAGTAACCCATTATAAATAACAGGAAGATTAAACCTTAGCCCTCCATTTCTGTTTAAAGAAGGTCTTTCTTTTTTAACAAAAATAGCTTCCTTGACTCCTCTTTCAAACCATCTTTTCTCCCTGCTTAAAACCTTCACCTCACCGTCTTCAAACGAGTGATTAGAGGCTTCAAGGTGGAGATGCACGGCGCTCTGTGGTCCTGAACTAGTATTTCTTCTGTGCTGATAAAGCCTCTTGTGTAGAGGCTGTTTCGTCTCACCTATGTAACGTTCTTTACAACTTTCTTCACTGCATTGGATCGAATAAACTACATTTCTCTGTTTTTGAGTCGGCAACTTGTCCTTTGGGTGAACCAGTTTTTGTCTTAAAGTGTTTCCTGGTTTAAAATAAACAGGGACTTCGTGTTGTCTAAAAATTCTCTGCAGTTTTTCCGAGAGGCCAGACACATAAGGGATAGAGACACCCTTCCTTCTCTGTTCAGTTTCCCTTTTGTCCTGCTTCTTGGTTCTCTTCACTCTGTTGAGGGCCCAAGCGGGGTAACCACAGGCTGAGAGGGCATTACGGACATGTTTTTCCTCTTTCTTCTTGCCCTCTGAGCTGGTGGGCACACCTTGAGCTCTGTGTTGTAAGGTTCTGATCACACCTAGCTTGTGCTGTAGTGGGTGGTTGGAACCAAAGAGCAGATACTGGTCCGTGTGTGTAGGTTTCCTATATCCTTCTATTTGGGGTTTCCCGTCCTCTCCTCTGATCGTGGAACAATCAAGAAAGGCCAAGCGATTCTCCTTAGCGTCTTCTCTTGTAAACCTGATATGTGGGTCCACAGCATTGATGTGATCAGAGAAGGTTTCCAGCTCTTGTTTCTTGATTGTTACAAAAGTATCATCGACATAGCGAAGCCACAGTTTTGGGGCTATGCCTGAGAATGAGGACAGTGCCTTCTTCTCAAAGTGCTCCATGTACAGGTTGGCCACTATGGGAGAGACGGGCGAGCCCATGGCACAGCCATGAATCTGTCTGTAAAATTGTCCCCGGAATTGAAAGTAAGTGGTGTTCAGACAGATGTCCAACAGTTTACATATGTGTTCAGGTGTCAGTTTGGTCCTTTCCTGTAGGGTGGTGTCTTCCTGCAGTCTGATCCTCACCGCTGCTACTGCATCAGAGGTCGGGATGCAGGTGAACAGGGACACAACATCATATGAAACCATGAGGTCATCTGGGTCCAGTTGGAGATGTTTCACTTTATCCACAAAGTTGTGCATGTTTTCCACATGATGTTCCGAATTCCCCACAAGCGGAGCCAATATAGTTGTTAAATGCTTGGCCACATTGTAAGTGATGGAATCTGTGCTGCACACTATGGGTCTGAGTGGAACCTCCTTTTTGTGTATTTTTGGAAGGCCATAAATGCAAGGCATGGCTTCACCAGGATACAGTCTGTAATACAGAGGCCGGTCTATCGCTTCCTCTTTTTCCAGCCTTTGTAAACAGTCTATCACTTTCTTCTTGTAGCCACTGGTCGGATCTCTTTTCAAGCGCTCGTATGTGGTCGTGTCCTCGAGGAGGGTGTGGACTTTGGCTTCGTAATCAGCTGCGTTGAGAATCACAGTGCAACGTCCCTTGTCTGCTGGGAGGATGTTGATGCTATGATCTTTTTCCAGTGCTGAAAGTGCTTTACTCTCTTCAGCTGTGATATTTGAAGGCGGTGGTTTGGCACTCTTCAGGGTCGCTGTGACACGTAACCTCAGGTCTGCAGCCTCCGATTCAGTCATTTTGTTGTTCCTGATTGCCGTTTCAGTGGCTGTGATGTAGTCCTCTGTAGGGATGTGTTTAGAGGTGACAGAAAAGTTGAGCCCTTTAGAGAGCACCTCCTTTTCTGCCTGTGTCAGAACACGATCTGATAGGTTCTTAATCCAATTGTTTTTGCTGGTCGCTAATTTGTCTGTCTCAGTCCTAATGTCTAGCTCGACCTCACCTGCATTCTTTTTGTTCAAAAGAATGTTGAACTTCTTGATTTGGCGTTCTTTGCTCTTCCTGTGCTGTGCTTCTTGTGCTGTCTGTGTAAAATCCAGCACTCTTTTGAAAGCTTCTTCAGGGAGTATGCTGGTTAATTTCTCCTGTAAAGTTCCTGTTCTGCCTTTCAATTTATCAATTCTGACGTTGTTTTCCTGGATCCTTTCACTGAGCATCTGCATAAGGCTCCTTCTCCAAATCTTCTCTGCTCTGTGTCCTCTGACCGGTGATTTGATCTGCAGGCTCTTCGGGATCATGTTGTTCTGTCTGCATCTAAGATTGAACCTCAAGTGGTTCCTGTTGTCTGCTAGTTTCCTGGCTACAGATTCGAGTTCCCGAACTAAATCCAAGGTTTTAGGCCCAAAATTCTTGGAAATATGTCGGTGTAATCCCTCATTCGTCCAGGCGTGTTCCATAGTAGAAAAAGCTTCAGTTGTAGTCATCTGGACTCAGTTTGCAAAAATAGACGTTTCGACTCTCATCCAAGAGTCATTGTCAATAACAGAATTTAGGTCGAGAACTCCGATATTAATACTGTTCTGTGGTAAGACCCGCCCATTGGGAGGAGCCTTCCTGAAGTAGAAAGAGTTACATAGGTGAGACGAAACAGCCTCTACACAAGAGGCTTTATCAGCACAGAAGAAATACTAGTTCAGGACCTCAGAGTGCCGTGCATCTCCACCTTGAAGCCTCTAATCACTCGTTTGAAGACGGTGAGGTGAAGGTTTTAAGCAGGGAGAAAAGATGGTTTGAAAGAGGAGTCAAGGAAGCTATTTTTGTTAAAAAAGAAAGACCTTCTTTAAACATAAATGGATGGCTAAGGTTTAATCTTCCTGTTATGTATAATGGGTTACTGAACCCCTGGAAAGGTAGAGGACATTCAGATGCTAATCAGGTACTCAGGGTGGTTGAGCCAGGGTCTCACAAAGACAAAGAGGTTTCTAATAGCCCATTAAGATTCTGAATAGGCTAGCTCGGTAGATACAAGGGGGGAGTTTCTGTTGAAACAAACAACTCTTTCTACTTCAGGAAGGCTCCTCCCAATGGGCGGGACTTACCACAGAACAGTATTAATATCGGAGTTCTCGACCTAAATTCTGTTATTGACAATGACTCTTGGATGAGAGTCGAAACGTCTATTTTTGCAAACTGAGTCCAGATGACTACAACTGAAGCTTTTTCTATTAAGGACATGTATTTATTTATTTTATCTTTATTATTTTTCCCCTCCATCCCTTGTTGGGAAATGGGAGGTTTTGTCTATAGGAGTTTTTGTTTTTCAGACTTCCTATAAGTGATCTGTTCTTTTTCTCTGTATCTACCGCTGTATCTACCTGCGTTGCAACAATGAAATTTCCCCATCTGTGGACAATAAATGATTATCTTATCTTATCTTATCTTATCTTAATACATTGTTCCATTGATTTATGTTGAGGTGCTGTACTCTTTAATATCATATCACACAGTTCTCTTTCGTCTAATACGATCTCAAACTATATAATACTCTCTTCTCCCTCATACTATATATACTCTCTTATCTTTAAGATAAGATAAGATAAGATATTCCTTTATTGACCCACATGGGGAAATTTCATTGGTGCAACGCAGGTAGATACAGAGGTAGATACAGAAGAACAGATCACTTATAGGAAGTCTGAAAAACACTTTCAGTAGAAGATCTCCTATAAATAAACAAAAACTCCCATAGACAAATAAATACATAAATACCATGTCATGTGATCACGACAGTAATTGCACATGAATATGTGTCACGACAGCACATGAATTGCACATGAATTTCACAGTAATTGCACATGAATTGCACATGAATTCCAACAGCAATTGCACATATGACAGAATTGCACATCAGTATTAGGTTAGGTCAGTATTGCGACGGGATAACGTGACGATCTCCGGGTAAGACGACTGTTCTCAGCAGTTTCATGAGTTCCTCCTTTGTGTAAACGCGGTACGGCGCCGGCCGGGGGGCGGGGCCGGAGCCGGGGGGCGGGGCCGGAGCCGGGGGACTCAGAGCCTTTATACTATATAATACTCTCTTCTCCCTCATACTATATATACTCTCTTATCCTTTATACTATATAATACTCTCTTCTCCCTCATACTATATATACTCTCTTCTCCTTTATACTATATACTACTCTCTTCTCCCTCTTACTATATATACTCTCTTATCCTTTATACTATATAATACTCTCTTTTCCCTCTTACTATATATACTCTCTTCTTCCACAGGAGGATAGCCAAAGGCGTGTCCGTGCTGACCCACGGGGCCATGGCTCTGAGGAGGGACCAGGGTCCTTTAGGAAGAACCCAGTACGCAGGGAACTGTCAGAGTGATGGGAACCACACCCACAGAGTGCCTGACCGCATCAAGTAAGAAACCATTTGTCTTTCCATTGATATATGAACTGTGTTTGTATAATAATGCTGTAAATGTCTGACATGAAGCTCGTGACGACACACGCGTTGCCATGGTGTTTATGGCCCCGGCGTTTGGATGTGCATTCGATCTGGAGCATTTGAAAGGCAGATTTTCTATGACTGAACATCGAGTAATCTGGGGATTTAAAGGTGTTTTTTGTAACTTTTCTGGCATGAAATTAAACATATCTATACTTACGGATCAGATCTGTGGACATGAGCCCGTCCACAGTAAGAATTCATGTTTTACAAGCAATATATTTAAAAAAGTTAATTTAAAGAGCATTTTACGACACAGAGAAGTCCAAACAGGAAGTGTGCGCCAACATTTCCAGCTCGTTTGAGAAGAATTGGATGATGGTGGAGGTTTAAAGGTGGAGCTGAGGTTTGAAGGTGAAGCTGAGGTTTGAAGGTGAAGCTGAGGTTTGAAGGTGGAGCTGAGGTTTAAAGGTGAAGCTGAGGTTTAAAGGTGAAGCTGAGGTTTAAAGGTGAAGCTGAGGTTTGAAGGTGAAGCTGAAGTTTGAAGGTGGAGCTGAGGTTTAAAGGTGAAGCTGAGGTTTGAAGGTGAAGCTGAGGTTTGAAGGTGGAGCTGAGGTTTAAAGGTGAAGCTGAGGTTTAAAGGTGAAGCTGAGGTTTAAAGGTGAAGCTGAGGTTTGAAGGTGAAGCTGAGGTTTGAAGGTGAAGCTGAAGTTTGAAGGTGGAGCTGAGGTTTGAAGGTGAAGCTGAGGTTTGAAGGTGAAGCTGAGGTTTTAAGGTGAAGCTGAGGTTTGAAGGTGAAGCTGAGGTTTAAAGGTGAAGCTGAGGTTTGAAGGTGGAGCTGAGGTTTGAAGGTGGAGCTGAGGTTTGAAGGTGAAGCTGAGGTTTGAAGGTGAAGCTGAGGTTTGAAGGTGGAGCTGAGGTTTGAAGGTGAAGCTGAGGTTTGAAGGTGAAGCTGAGGTTTGAAGGTGAAGCTGAGGTTTGAAGGTGAAGCTGAGGTTTGAAGGTGGAGCTGAGGTTTAAAGGTGAAGCTGAGGTTTAAAGGTGAAGCTGAGGTTTAAAGGTGAAGCTGAGGTTTGAAGGTGAAGCTGAGGTTTGAAGGTGAAGCTGAAGTTTGAAGGTGGAGCTGAGGTTTGAAGGTGAAGCTGAGGTTTGAAGGTGAAGCTGAGGTTTGAAGGTGAAGCTGAGGTTTGAAGGTGAAGCTGAGGTTTAAAGGTGAAGCTGAGGTTTGAAGGTGGAGCTGAGGTTTGAAGGTGGAGCTGAGGTTTGAAGGTGAAGCTGAGGTTTGAAGGTGAAGCTGAGGTTTGAAGGTGGAGCTGAGGTTTAAAGGTGAAGCTGAGGTTTGAAGGTGAAGCTGAGGTTTGAAGGTGAAGCTGAGGTTTGAAGGTGAAGCTGAGGTTTGAAGGTGAAGCTGAGGTTTAAAGGTGGAGCTGAGGTTTAAAGGTGAAGCTGAGGTTTGAAGGTGGAGCTGAGGTTTAAAGGTGAAGCTGAGGTTTAAAGGTGAAGCTGAGGTTTAAAGGTGAAGCTGAGGTTTGAAGGTGAAGCTGAAGTTTGAAGGTGGAGCTGAGGTTTAAAGGTGAGGCTGAGGTTTGAAGGTGAAGCTGAGGTTTGAAGGTGGAGCTGAGGTTTAAAGGTGAAGCTGAGGTTTAAAGGTGAAGCTGAGGTTTAAAGGTGAAGCTGAGGTTTGAAGGTGAAGCTGAGGTTTGAAGGTGAAGCTGAAGTTTGAAGGTGGAGCTGAGGTTTGAAGGTGAAGCTGAGGTTTGAAGGTGAAGCTGAGGTTTGAAGGTGAAGCTGAGGTTTGAAGGTGAAGCTGAGGTTTAAAGGTGAAGCTGAGGTTTGAAGGTGGAGCTGAGGTTTGAAGGTGGAGCTGAGGTTTGAAGGTGAAGCTGAGGTTTGAAGGTGAAGCTGAGGTTTGAAGGTGGAGCTGAGGTTTGAAGGTGAAGCTGAGGTTTGAAGGTGAAGCTGAGGTTTGAAGGTGAAGCTGAGGTTTGAAGGTGAAGCTGAGGTTTAAAGGTGGAGCTGAGGTTTAAAGGTGAAGCTGAGGTTTAAAGGTGGAGCTGAGGTTTAAAGATGAAGCTGAGGTTTAAAGGTGAAGCTGAGGTTTGAAGGTGAAGCTGAGGTTTGAAGGTGGAGCTGAGGTTTAAAGGTGAAGCTGAGGTTTAAAGGCGGAGCCGAGGTTTAAAGGTGAAGCTGAGGTTTAAAGGTGAAGCTGAGGTTTGAAGGTGAAGCTGAGGTTTGAAGGTGAAGCTGAGGTTTGAAGGTGAAGCTGAGGTTTGAGGTTTAAAGGTGAAGCTGAGGTTTGAAGGTGAAGCTGAGGTTTGAAGGTGGAGCTGAGGTTTGAAGGTGAAGCTGAGGTTTGAAGGTGAAGCTGAGGTTTGAAGGTGAAGCTGAGGTTTGAAGGTGAAGCTGAGGTTTGAAGGTGAAGCTGAGGTTTGAAGGTGAAGCTGAGGTTTAAAGGTGAAGCTGAGGTTTGAAGGTGAAGCTGAGGTTTAAAGGTGGAGCTGAGGTTTAAAGGTGAAGCTGAGGTTTGAAGGTGAAGCTGAGGTTTGAAGGTGAAGCTGAGGTTTGAAGGTGAAGCTGAGGTTTGAAGGTGAAGCTGAGGTTTAAAGGTGAAGCTGAGGTTTAAAGGTGAAGCTGAGGTTTGAAGGTGAAGCTGAGGTTTGAAGGTGAAGCTGAGGTTTGAAGGTGGAGCTGAGGTTTAAAGGTGAAGCTGAGGTTTAAAGGTGAAGCTGAGGTTTGAAGCTGAAGCTGAGGTTTGAAGGTGGAGCTGAGGTTTGAAGGTGAAGCTGAGGTTTAAATATGAAGCTGAGGTTTGAAGGTGAAGCTGAGGTTTGAAGGTGAAGCTGAGGTTTGAAGGTGAAGCTGAGGTTTGAAGGTGAAGCTGAGGTTTGAAGGTGGAGCTGAGGTTTAAAGGTGAAGCTGAGGTTTAAAGGTGAAGCTGAGGTTTGAAGGTGAAGCTGAGGTTTGAAGGTGGAGCTGAGGTTTGAAGGTGAAGCTGAGGTTTAAATGTGAAGCTGAGGTTTGAAGGTGAAGCTGAGGTCACCTTCTCATGACGTGACATATGGATATACACATGACCTTCTGCCCATCCACTTCATACATATTCATGAGCATATGTCCACAGTCGTTTGTATGTTGCAGTGTTCATGTTTTTTGAAGAGAAAACGTGTGAACCTCTCTTTGGTGTTTGAGCTTTGATCCCGGGAGGCTCAGGTCGTGTCGTATTCACACAGAAAAGAGACGGAAAAGAGAAAGGGAAGAGAGACGGACAGAGCGATAGAAGGACAGAGGGATAGCAGGACAGAGGGATAGAAGGACAGAGCGATAGAAGGACAGAGCGATAGCATGACAGAGCGATTGAAGTACAGAGGGATAGAAGGACAGAGGGATAGAAGGACAGAGGGATAGAAGGACAGAGGGATAGAAGGACAGGGGGATAGATGGACAGAGGGATAGAAGGACAGAGGGACAGAAGGACAGAGGGACAGAAGGACAGAGGGATAGAAGGACAGAGCGATAGAAGGACAGAGGGATAGAAGGACAGAGCGATAGAAGGACAGTGGGATAGAAGGACAGAGCGATAGAAGGACAGTGGGATAGAAGGACAGAGCGATTGAAGTACAGAGGGATAGAAGGACAGAGCGATAGAAGGACAGAGGGAAAGAAGGACAGAGGGACAGAAGGACAGAGGGATAGAAGGACAGAGGGATAGAAGGACGAAGGGATAGAAGGACAGAGGGACAGGGAGACAGAGCGATAGAAGGACAGAGGGACAGAAGGACAGAGGGACAGAAGGACAGAGGGACAGAAGGACAGAGGGATAGAAGGACAGAGGGACAGAAGGACAAAGGGATAGAAGGACAGAGCGATAGAAGGACAGAGGGACAGAAGGACAGAGGGATAGAAGGACAGAGGGACAGAAGGAGAGAGGGACAGAAGGACAGAGGGATAGAAGGACAGAGGGACAGAAGGACAGAGCGATAGAAGGACAGAGGGATAGAAGGACAGAGGGATAGAAGGACAGAGGGATAGAAGGACAGAGGGACAGAAGGACAGAGGGATAGAAGGACAGAGGGACAGAAGGACAGAGCGATAGAAGGACACAGGGATAGAAGGACAGAGGGATAGAAGGACAGAGGGACAGAAGGACAGAGGGATAGAAGGACAGAGGGATAGAAGGACAGAGCGATAGAAGGACAGAGGGATAGAAGGACAGAGGGATAGAAGGACAGAGGGATAGAAGGACAGAGCGATAGAAGGACAGAGCGATAGAAGGACAGTGGGATAGAAGGACAGAGCGATAGAAGGACAGTGGGATAGAAGGACAGAGCGATTGAAGTACAGAGGGATAGAAGGACAGAGCGATAGAAGGACAGTGGGACAGAAGGACAGAGCGATAGAAGGACAGAGGGAAAGAAGGACAGAGGGACAGAAGGACAGAGGGATAGAAGGACAGAGGGATAGAAGGACGAAGGGATAGAAGGACAGAGGGACAGGGAGACAGAGCGATAGAAGGACAGAGGGACAGAAGGACAGAGGGACAGAAGGACAGAGGGACAGAAGGACAGAGGGATAGAAGGACAGAGGGACAGAAGGACAAAGGGATAGAAGGACAGAGCGATAGAAGGACAGAGGGACAGAAGGACAGAGGGATAGAAGGACAGAGGGACAGAAGGAGAGAGGGACAGAAGGACAGAGGATAGAAGGACAGAGGGACAGAAGGACAGAGCGATAGAAGGACAGAGGGATAGAAGGACAGAGGGATAGAAGGACAGAGGGATAGAAGGACAGAGGGACAGAAGGACAGAAGGATAGAAGGACAGAGGGACAGAAGGAGAGAGGGACAGAAGGACAGAGGGATAGAAGGACAGAGGGACAGAAGGACAGAGCGATAGAAGGACAGAGGGATAGAAGGACAGAGGGATAGAAAGACAGAGGGATAGAAGGACAGAGGGACAGAAGGAAAGAGGGATAGAAGGACAGAGGGACAGAAGGACAGAGCGATAGAAGGACACAGGGATAGAAGGACAGAGGGATAGAAGGACAGAGGGATAGAAGGACAGAGGGATAGAAGGACAGAGGGATAGAAGGACAGAGGGACAGAAGGACAGAGCGATAGAAGGACACAGGGACAGAAGGACAGAGGGATAGAAGGACAGAGGGACAGAAGGAAAGAGGGATAGAAGGACAGAGGGACAGAAGGACAGAGGGATAGAAGGACAGAGGGATAGAAGGACAGAGGGACAGAAGGACAGAGGGATAGAAGGACAGAGGGACAGAAGGACAGAGCGATAGAAGGACACAGGGATAGAAGGACAGAGGGATAGAAGGACAGAGGGACAGAAGGACAGAGGGATAGAAGGACAGAGGGATAGAAGGACAGAGCGATAGAAGGACAGAGGGATAGAAGGACAGAGGGATAGAAGGACAGAGGGATAGAAGGACAGAGCGATAGAAGGACAGAGGGATAGAGAGCAAACAGCAGTGAGCATCTGTCAAACTAAATCCGCCGAGTCATTCCGCTCTCTCTCTCCTTCACACTCACCTCTCTTTCTCCCTGTCTCTCTCTCTCCTTCACACTCACCTCTCTTTCTCCCTGTCTCTCTCTCTCCTTCACACTCACCTCTCTTTCTCCCTGTCTCTCTCTCTCCTTCACACTCACCTCTCTTTCTCCCTGTCTCTCTCTCTCCTTCACACTCACCTCTCTTTCTCCCTGTCTCTCTCTCTCCTTCACACTCACCTCTCTTTCTCCCTGTCTCTCTCTCTCCTTCACACTCACCTCTTTCTCCCTGTCTCACTCTCTCCTTCACACTCACCTCTCTTTCTCCCTGTCTCTCTCTCCTTCACACACACCTCTCTTTCTCCCTGTCTCTCTCTCCTTCACACACACCTCTCTTTCTCCCTGTCTCTCTCTCCTTCACACACACCTCTCTTTCTCCCTGTCTCTCTCTCCTTCACACACACCTCTCTTTCTCCCTGTCTCTCTCTTTCCTTCACACAATTTCTCCTCCGCTCTCCCCCTTTCTTTCTCCGTCAGACTCTCCCTTTTTCTTCTTCCGTTGCTCTCTATCTGTGTATCTCTCTCTCCCTCACACCTCTCTACCCCTCATCCTTCCTTTTCCCCCTCCTCTCTCCCTTTGACCGTCTCACTCTATTATCTCTCCTCTCTTTCTACCGCTGAGCCTCGAACTCCCCTCTAGCTGTTCCCTCTCTTTCCCTCTCTCTCCTCCAACCCATCCTAGTCTCCTTATCCATCTTCTCGCTCTCTCTTTTACCACTGTATCTTTCCCTCGCTTTTCCCGCCCTTCTCTCTCTCTCCCCCTTTTCTTTTCCATCTTTCCATCTCCCTTTTACATCACTCTTTTCCCCATCTCTTCCTCTCTCCCTCACACGTCTCTCCCCCTTCTTTTCCCATGTTTCTCTCTCCCTCAGTCTCTCGCTCTCTCACACCTCTTATTCCTCCCTCTCTCCCCCTTCTCTTTTCCATCTTTACCTCTCTCCGTCTCTCTTTACCTCACTCTTTTCCCCATCTCTTCCTCTTTCCCTCACACGTCTCTCAACCAGTCTCTTTCTCCCTTACACATCTTTCTACTTTTTTATCTCTTTCTCCTCCTTCTTTCCCCTTGTCTCTCCCCCTCAGTCTCTTGCTCCTTTATACTTCCTTTTCCTCCCTCTCTCCCCCTTCTCTTTTCCATCTTTACCTCTCTCCGTCTCTCTTTACCTCACTCTTCCCCATCTCTTCCTCTTTCCCTCACACGTCTCTCCAGTCTCTTTCTCCCTTACACTTCTTTTTCATCTCTCTCTCCTCCTTCTTTCCCCTTGTCTCTCCCCCTCAGTCTCTCGCTTCTTTACACCTCAACTCAATCTGTTCATCAGTGGAATATAGTTGGACATATTGTGTACTTTGCATTGTATGAAACTAATTACTCCAATTGTTTTTCCACATTTTGATGATTTAAATGAATAATGAACTCAATCAACACTATTTATAGACTTAATTCAAAGACAAACACTTGTATTGGCATAGTAAAAATATACAATTTGTAATTATGTTTGATGAAAAATTCTGAAAAAATCTCTATTGGCAAGTTAAGTAAAAAAAAAAAAAAAAAAAGAATATGTGAAAAATTTTGAAGTTTCTCTCCAAGGACTAAAGGATAAATAAAACACTTGTAAATCAGACAGAGGTGTGGACTGGTCATTAAAGTGTGAGGCGCTCTGTTACCTGGAGATAAACGTCGTTACTGTAACACAGACATATCGCCCACAACGGAATGTTACGATAAAGACCTTTATCTCCAAGTAACAGAGGGTCCCGGCCCTTTAAAGACCCTCTGTAGACCACATGCTCTTTAGACTTTCAAGCTTCTCAAGGTAATAAAAGTAATTTGATCATTGAGTACTTGTAAGAGCTCAAAAGGCAATTAGTAAAAAGGTGTATAGAATATATATTAAAACTTTCATTAGCAGGACTCACTAAGGTTATAATACAAAGCGCTCGACAGAATTGTGTTTTCATTGCTTGCGCTCTAGATTGAAAGTTTCCCGTCGTCCTGGTGAGGATTTGTTTAAGTTTTGACACTTCTCACATCCAGTCGTGTTTATCTGTTGGAATGTCGATGTAGGTGCATTAGCTTTGCTCCGCGCTCAGATTGATGGAAGTGCAGCAGCGCGGAGCGGTTCAAGCTAACGCTCGCTATCAGAAAGTACATTATCAATTCATGTTCTGTGCCAAAGGTTTGATAAGAAGACGGGGGACATGTAATCGCCTTTTCAGCCACTTGTGGGTGCGAGGGATTTGATCTCCTGAAATATTAGCATGCTTTGA
This sequence comes from Eucyclogobius newberryi, assembly GCF_026437365.1. NCBI lineage: Eukaryota > Metazoa > Chordata > Actinopteri > Gobiiformes > Gobiidae > Eucyclogobius > Eucyclogobius newberryi. The sequence continues at coordinate 30,698,947 of NW_027315790.1, forward strand.
AATAGATTTGGGGAAATGTCGGGATGTGAGACGGGGACACTGTTTGCACGGGCTTATGTGGGCTTCTGGGGTTAAATAAAACATTCCTGAGATCTGCCACCTCAACGCGCTGCAGTCCGAGCGTCTGAACCATCTGAACGGTCCTGGAGACCTGTGGTCCAGGGTTTAATGCTCCTGGGGTCATCCAAGGCAAACAACAAGGTCATCGGTGAAGGGTCAGTCCAAGGAGCAGGTCAGGTTCAAACATAAGGCCTGTAACGTCGCCCGGATTGCCATTACAATCTGGGCTCCACCTTGGAGCCAGGCCATGGGTGGGTCAATAACGAGGGTCTCACTGTGGGCATAGCGTGTACATCTCTTGCTTCATCCAGATTGGTTGAATAGACCCAGAGAGCTCCGCCTGTTTATCAGTGAAATATCGTCATCCAGGACAAGGATGGTCCAAATTGGTCCTTGAAGTTAAGAAGGAGAAATGGAATGAGCCGTTATGCTTCATTTCATTGCTCCATATGCTTCATTTCATTGCTTCGTATGCTTCATTTAATCGCTCCTTCAATAGGACACTTTTCACTGTCCGGGCAGATCTGTATTCAACAGCAGTAGCAGCTTATAAACCAGGGATGGGCAATTATTTTCCTCCGAGGGCCATTTTCGAATCTAGGCATATAGCGGAGGGCCGGCCCGCGATCATTGTTGTGAAAAAATTAAAAATATCAAATAAAATATCACTTTTCTGTCAAATATAGGCTATTGAATCTATTATTTAATTCATTTCATGTCATCTTTATCAATGATACAAGTGCAGACAGATGTTACAGATTAAAACATGCCGAGGGCCACATCTTGCCCCTGGGGCCACAAACGCCAAGGTCTGTTATATACAGTCACTTCTTCTTAATATCATACAGTTATTTACATGTTATTGTGACGAAAACATTTTATTTTCGTCGTGGCTTCTCTTAAAGGTTAGAGATGATTACTCGGAGGAAGGATTGCCAATCTCGCCATTGTACTTTAATGTCTGATGATCGCGGCCTCATCCTGGTCCCGGTCCTGACAGGTACAAATGTGCACTGTCCAGCCCGTGAGTCCAGGGGTCATCCTTCTCCCGCATCAGCCGACAGCCGCCCACACCATCAATCTGTTGTAGATTTTTGCCCATGCCACAGTTTTGAGAAGGAGACGCCTGGACAAACGGGGGCGTGGACGGGCGGTGGCGGCGGTCCGGCTTCGCGCCTCTCGCTTGATGGAGCGCGGCGGGCACAATGTCTCTGTCAGTAAGAGACGGAAAAACCCCGCTTCACCGAGCGCTGAGCACATTTAGACTTTTGGTTTTACTGGAGGCGATTATTCCACAGTCAGCATTTTTAGATCATTTCTATATTTTTAGATCTCATAGTTTACAGGAAGTGACGGTAAATGGATGGGAAAAAGGAGGAAATTGAATTGCGGCGGAAAAAGGGGTCGCAGTCAAAATGAAAGTTTTGGCCCGACTTTGATATAGACTTTGACTCGAGGAAAGTCAATTGCGTCTTTATTGCCAAATTGCCGCTCAATGACGGTTGTAGATGATCGGGCTGATGTCGTTACGGCTAATGTCGTAGACCTTTAATGTGTGTGTTCTTAGGTGGAGCCTCCGGAATTCTGAAATCTCCACGGTTATTGTTTTGTTCTACTGTAACGTGATAATGTGAGAGCGACTGTGTCCAAATAACTTCCCCTGTCGAGCAATAAAGCTGATCTTAAGTTAATACCATATTGTGGAACATTCCAGCCAAAGAGCAGAAGACTACATACCGTATTTACTGGAGTATAAGTCGCACCAGCCAAAAAATGCATAATAGAGAAGAAAAAAATATATATAAGTCGCATTTTTGGTGGGAATTCACTAAATCCATTGAATTCTTCTTCCTCTGTGTCACTTCTAAACAACTCCGCAAACTCCAGAGGAAGAGGAAGTGCAGATTCTTCTTCTGCTTCGCTTAGAGCCTAGAGCAACCTCTTGTGGTCGCCAGCGTGAAAATAATGAATAATAACACACATAAGTCGCTCTGGAGTATAAGTCACACTCCGGCCAAAACTATGAAAAACGACTTATAGTCCGGAAAATAGGGTAATGCACCTTTTAAAATCAGTCGATTTCTCCGAACATATGTTAATGTTTAAATGTGATCTGGTTTTAAAGGAGGAAAAACAGAACTTTATAAGATGGATGCCAGGGAATAACCCGTGAGGTCTCATATCCACGGCCCTTAAGCGTATTGACTGAGAAGGGCGCATATCTCTGCAAAATGTTGTCTCCGCAAAGATACGCTAATCACATCTACCCTGTGGCCAAATTAAAATCAACTAATGAAATTGAGCCCCCGGAAAAGATGCGGACGGACCCCTTGAGAGGATTCGGTTTGGAAAGGCTCCGGGTCGATGCAAAAAGAGGAACGGCTGCGGTTTCGCGGAAAAAAAAAGAACTGAAAACGAACGCCGCAGCGCAGGCCGTTATCGTTACATTAAAACTGAATTGCACGCCGAACGGGGGGGGGCGCCTTTTTTTACGACCCGGCGGTAATATCGTTCACCTCGTCCGCTCCGCCGTTTCCAGGACGCGACCGATTGCCGACACGTTAAAAAATCCTTGCGCGCCTCCAAACAGCCTCATTTTCCCACCGACATTAGTTTGGTTGCTTTTCGCCGTCCCGTGGAAACGCTCCCGTCTCTGCTCGATTACCCAGCGCTCAAACGGAGGCGCACCCTGTTTATGGTGGTTTTTCTGAAGCCGTTTTCTCTTTCTCGGGACGTGGTCTTGCAGAGGAACTGTCCCCGCGGATAAAGATGTGGGACGAGGAGCAGGGATTAGAGTTTGTGTGAGCAGATCATGTCAGAAAGTGGCAAAACAAAACGATGTATGTAACAGTTTATCAAGGGGATTTGTATGCACATTTTAAACACCTGCCTGTTCACTCAAATGTGTATTATTTCCCAACTAAATGGTTTACATTAGCTGAATATATGTATATATATATATATATATATATATATATATATATATATATATATATATATATATATATATATATATATATATATATATTTTAAGTAGATTACTTCACATTTCCCTAAATTGGGTGTAAAAATGTTGTCATATATAAAGTAGAATTCTGTTGGATGAAGCGCTCGTTACTCACGGGGCGGGGCTGAAGTACCGTGTGTTCTGGGACCGTCCCGTCATGTAAAAACACTGCACATCATCGTCCCACTCAATGTCAGATTGATGTATTTGGGCCTCAAAACTCCTTCCATGGAAAACACAAATGGATACTTCTGGAACATACTTCTGTCCCTCCTCCTGTACGTCTCACTCCCTCCCCTCCTGTACGTCTCACACCCTCCCCTCATGTACGTCTCACACCCTCCCCTCCTGTACGTCTCACTCCCTCCCCTCCTGTACGTCTCACTCCCTCCCCTCCTGTACGTCTCACTCCCTCCCCTCCTGTACGTCTCACTCCCTCCCCTCCTGTACGTCTCACTCCCTCCCCTCCTGTACGTTTCAGGCCCTCCCCTCCTGTACGTCTCACTCCCTCCCCTCATGTACGTCTCACTCCCTCCCCTCATGTACGTCTCACACCCTCCCCTCCTGTACGTCTCACTCCCTCCCCTCCTGTACGTCTCACTCACTCCCCTCCTGTACGTCTCACTCCCTCCCCTCCTGTACGTCTCACTCCCTCCCCTCATGTACGTCTCACTCCCTCCCCTCCTGTACGTCTCACTCCCTCCCCTCATGTACGTCTCACTCCCTCCCCTCATGTACGTCTCACACCCTCCCCTCCTGTACGTCTCACTCCCTCCCCTCCTGTACGTCTCACTCCCTCCCCTCATGTACGTCTCACTCCCTCCCCTCATGTACGTCTCACACCCTCCCCTCCTGTACGTCTCAGGCCCTCCCCTCCTGTACGTCTCACTCCCTCCCCTCCTGTACGTCTCAGGCCCTCCCCTCCTGTACGTCTCACTCCCTCCCCTCATGTACGTCTCATTCCCTCCCCTCCTGTACGTCTCACTCCCTCCCCTCCTCTACGTCTCACTCCCTCCCCTCCTGTACGTCTCACTCCCTCCCCTCCTGTACGTCTCACTCCCTCCCCTCCTGTACGTCTCACTCCCTCCCCTCCTGTACGTCTCACTCCCTCCCCTCCTGTACGTCTCACTCCCTCCCCTCCTGTACGTCTCACTCCCTCCCTCCCCTCCTGTACGTCTCACTCCCTCCCCTCCTGTACGTCTCACTCCCTCCCCTCATGTACGTCTCAGGCCCTCCCCTCCTGTACGTCTCAGGCCCTCCCCTCCTGTACGTCTCACTCCCTCCCCTCATGTACGTCTCACTCCCTCCCCTCATGTACGTCTCACACCCTCCCCTCCTGTACGTCTCACTCCCTCCCCTCCTGTACGTCTCACTCCCTCCCCTCCTGTACGTCTCACTCCCTCCCCTCCTGTACGTCTCACTCCCTCCCCTCCTGTACGTCTCACTCCCTCCCCTCCTGTACGTCTCACTCCCTCCCTCCCCTCCTGTACGTCTCACTCCCTCCCCTCATGTACGTCTCACTCCCTCCCCTCATGTACGTCTCACACCCTCCCCTCCTGTACGTCTCACTCCCTCCCCTCCTGTACGTCTCACTCCCTCCCCTCATGTACGTCTCACTCCCTCCCCTCATGTACGTCTCACTCCCTCCCTCCCCTCCTGTACGTCTCACTCCCTCCCCTCATGTACGTCTCACTCCCTCCCCTCATGTACGTCTCACACCCTCCCCTCCTGTACGTCTCACTCCCTCCCCTCCTGTACGTCTCATTCCCTCCCCTCCTGTACGTCTCACTCCCTCCCCTCCTGTGCGTCTCACTCCCTCCCCTCCTGTACGTCTCAGGCCCTCCCCTCCTGTACGTCTCACTCCCTCCCCTCCTGTACGTCTCACTCCCTCCCCTCCTGTACGTCTCACTCCCTCCCCTCCTGTACGTCTCACTCCCTCCCCTCCTGTGCGTCTCACTCCCTCCCCTCCTGTACGTCTCAGGCCCTCCCCTCCTGTACGTCTCACTCCCTCCCCTCCTGTGCGTCTCACTCCCTCCCCTCCTGTACGTCTCACTCCCTCCCCTCATATACGTCTCACTCCCTCCCCTCCTGTACGTCTCACTCCCTCCCCTCCTGTACGTCTCACTCCCTCCCCTCCTGTACGTCTCACTCCCTCCCCTCCTGTGCGTCTCAGGCCCTCCCCTCCTGTACGTCTCACTCCCTCCCTCCTGTACGTCTCACTCCCTCCCCTCATATACGTCTCACTCCCTCCCCTCCTGTACGTCTCACTCCCTCCCCTCCTGTGCGTCTCAGGCCCTCCCCTCCTGTACGTCTCACTCCCTCCCCTCCTGTACGTCTCACTCCCTCCCCTCCTGTGCGTCTCAGGCCCTCCCCTCCTGTATGCCTCCCTCCTCACTCCCTCTCCTCCTCATACCATCCCCCTCTGTACATCTCCCTTAAGTAGATCTTTAGGGTTCGGCTCACGTCATAGACCCGGCCTCGGACAGGATTATTATTAAAGTTCAAAGGAAAACGCTGGCGAAGGGCGAATCGGTCGACGTTTACACGAGGCTCAGATTGAAAAGAGAAATGTAGACACAATGAACTCTGCACTTTCTGCTGAATAAAGGTGTAAGTTTGAATAAATACACATGTCGCACATGTCATTTATTACATTTGTACAAAGTCAGCATTGGCCAAGGCTTCGTGCTGATTGGTCGAAGCGTCATAACAGCGAAGGCCAGAAATATAACCTGTGTTAAATCCAGTTGAGTTGTCTCCCATTCACAAACGCACAAAAGTATCCTCTCTGCATGTTTAAAAAGAGTATATCCATCTGTGTGAAGACATTGGCGTCGCAGTGTTTGTTTTGGGTTGTCGATGAAGGCAGAAGTCCTCCTCAAACTTGTCATCTGTCTTATTAGAAGAAAAACACATGTTAATATTACTTATAAGACATATTTAATCATCCAAATATACGTTTTCGTTTGTTTCGTTTGCTCTTCTTCTTTGGCTGCCCTGGCATTTATATTTTTATTTTTATTTAATGTATTTAATGTATCTAATGTATTCAAAGTATTTAATTTTTACATTTTTAATTTATTTTATTTCTATTGTATTTAAATGTATTGTATTTTATTGTATTTATTGTATTTATTTATTTAGTTTATTTTATTTATTTATTTTATTTATTTTATTTATTTTATTTATTTTATTTATTTTATTTATTTTATTTATTTTATTTATTTTATTTATTTTATTTATTTTATTTATTTTATTTATTTTATTTATTTTATTTATTTTACTTATTCATTTTATTCATTTTTTAAATCTATTTTGTTTATTCATTTTATTTTATGTCATGTTATATATTTTATTTATTTGTATAGTCTTGCTCCTTTTCGCTCTCTTTTCGTCGTTGCCATTTCTACATTTGCAGAGATCATTTGCTAAAAGCTCTTTCTCGCAAACAGATAAGTGCCATTGAATTGCGAACATTCAACTGGCACTTATCTGTTTTATTTTGAAACTCTTCATCGGCATAATGTATTTTGATCATACCATTCCACTTTCTTTCACGTCCAGAGCATAGAAATATCCAAATACTGTATATTATGTCGTGAAAGACTCTGAACTCTGAGTGAATACAACACATTTCTACATTTCCGCACAGAGCTCCATGACACCTGATGCTTTTCTCTTTCCCTTTGACTCGTTCTACAAACACCGTATAACGTTTAAACGCTCGACGCCGGCCGCAGCACCGCCTCGTTTGTTCCCGTAATCTGTGACGAAGCATCAGGACCGCGGCGACGTCGTGGCTTTGGGAAAAATATGCAGATGCAGTTGATTTTTCTCCCGCCGCGTGTTGCTGAACTCATTAATCTTTCAAATCGAAGAGGTTCTGAGTCGTCATGTTTTATCTGCGTCCAAACAGGAGATTTAAATGAAAAAAAGATGGATGAACGTGGGCGCGGCTTCTTTCTCTCGCCCTTTCCCCCCCGAAACGCCGAGAAGAGCGACGACACGAGGCGACAGATTAAAACAGTCCAGCTCTTCGGATTGTGTTTATCTGTTTTTCTATTTATTTATTTATCGACCGGGCAACGAGATCAATCAGTTTTGCATGTTCAAATATCAGAAAGGTTATTTAAAGCGCCCCCTAAAGGTCGGACGACTCACCGAACTAAAACGCTGTACCATATTATCCGGACTATAAGTCGTACCTTTTTTATAGTTTTGGCCGGGGTGAGAATTATACTTATATTTATACTTCTATACTTATACTCCGGAGCGATTTATATGTGATATTATTTGTTATTTTCACACGTGCAACCGCATTTCATACTCCAGTGCGACTTATATATGTTTTCTTCTTCTCTATAATGCATTTTTTGGCTGGTGCGACTTATACTCCAGAAAATACGGTATTTTGTGTATTACTAAGAAAATTTAACTTTTTATCACAGAAAAGATCTTTTTTTTTAGGTTTATAATTTCACTTCCTGTTTGTAATTGACGACATCACATTAGGGAACGGGGCAAAAACTCATCTAATGTCAACTTTTTTTTCATATTTGATAAATACAAATATGTGAGAGCAACTTTATTTTGTTGAATTCATTCATTTGTCTGGAATGAGTGTCCCTGGTGTGATGTCACTTCCTGTCATTTTATACAGATTTTTCAACGTTTTCTCCACAAATACCTGCTCGATTGGTGTAAAACTATCATTTATATGTACAACTGGTACAAACACACCAAATAAAGTCATAATGAGTAATATGCACAAGTCATTTTCTTCGTGAACATCAACATGAGCTGTCTTATTGTGAAAAGCACTCATGAAATATCATGATTTGCTTTCGGGCCGATCAAATTTGCAACATCACAATACAACTCTGCGTGCACTGATTTTTACCTTGTTACCTGTCTTCTGAAGCTGGCCGAACTTATCCTGAACGGGGTTATCATATTCGGGAGGCAGGTTATGAGTTCAGGGCCTGTTGCCATGGAGATCTGCTCGAATAGAGAGCGAACCGGTTTGGTAAACGGCGGATACACCAGGGTTAACCCCAAAAGTTCCCGCCCTAATCCACTAATCCATCTCGTATTGACGGAACATGTGCGTGAGGAGTGGAAGCAGACGACTAATACTCATGTATTTATATCAATAACCTTAAAGAAATGACTAAAACATAACATACTTGGTCCAACCCTCAATCATTACGTCAATGACAGTCTAATCATACAGTTGGGTTTGTCTCGAAACAGGAAGTCAGACAAAAGATGCTCAGTTACAGTTTATTCGCAGTTTTCAGCTTCAGATATGCAATATTTGAAGGACCTTTTTCTCATTCAAAAGGTGTAATCTTTGTTTTAAGTCGCTCATTGCTATGGCAACAGTCCAAATGCCTCATCATCCCAGGTTATAGCCTTTCAGAGTCATTCACGATAAAGCCCAGGGGATGCCAAAAATGATTAAAACGATGATAAGTTTTAACCCAAATACGTTTCTAAATTGTGAACGATGAGACGTGGACGGACGGCGGTGGAAATCTGCGCGTCTGTCCGGTTTCTCGTCATATCCTGAGGCGTGATCTATACATTATGCATTCAGACCCGATCCAGGCCTTTTGTTTGAGGCCGGGAACACATACATATTCAGTGGGTCTTTAGTTGGTGCGATATACGTTTCACAGGAGGTGCAGGGACGTGGACTCTAAATGCAACGTGATGGAATACAACAGGAGTAACTACGCAGTGACTGGACTCAAATCCCGGCAATTTTGTGCTTTTACCGTATTTTTTTAACTATAAGTCGCACATTTTTTCATAGTTTTGGCCGGGGTGCGACTTATATGTGATGTTATTAGTTATTTTCACAACCACAACCGCATTTCACGTGTTGATTATTTTCACACTGACAACCAGAGGGCGCTCTAGGCTCTCAGCGATGCAGAAGAAGAATCTGCACTTCCTCTTCCTCTGGAGTTTGTGGAGTTGTTTAGAAGTGACGCAGAGGAAGAAGAATTCAGTGGATTTAGTGATTTGGGGTAAAACTGATGCTTTGCTAAACTTGTTAGCATGTTCTTTATGCTATAGTTATCTGAATAACTGTTCATATGTTACGTTAACGTACCAGACACTTACCACAGTTCTGTCTGTGCCTCATGTAGCTGAAGGTGTTAGCGTTAGCATACGTCATGTAGCTGAAGGTGTTAGCGTTAGCATACGTCATGTAGCTGAAAGTGTTAGCATTAGCATACGTCATGTAGCTGAAGGTGTTAGCATTAGCATACGTCATGTAGCTGAAGGTGTTAGCATTAGCATACGTCATGTAGCTGAAGGTGTTAGCATTAGCATACGTCATGTAGCTGAAGGTGTTAGCATTAGCATACGTCATGTAGCTGAAGGTGTTAGCGTTAGCGTACGTACAACTATTCACCATGTTCTCTCATCTGTTATTATTTTAAACTGCATTTCAAGATGAAATGTCTGTTCTTGGTCTTGGATTTGATCAAATAAATGTCCCCAAAAATGAGACTTATACTCCAGTGCGACTTATATATGTTTTTTTTCTTGGGTATTATGCATTTTTTGGCTGGTGCGACTTATATTCCAGTGCGAATTATAGCCCGGAAAATACGGTACGCAGTGTCTTTGACGACATGTTTCTCCTTGTCCTTTCAGGGACACGCAGCTGCCATGACAATAACATACAATAAAAGGCGCGTCATTGTGTGTATGAGATTTCAAATAACTCGACGCTCCATCCGCACGTCTTTTGCACAAAGCGTTGAATATCACGCAAGCGCTATAGGTTCGTACACTGGCTGTAGCTGACGCTATTTGTCAGTATTTTCAAACACTTTTATTTTCATGGGAGTTTTTATTTCATTGTTATTTTATTTCTCGCCAAGTTGGTTCAGGCATCATTGTAGTTGTTTGTTATTTATTTGTTTATTTATTTAATTTGATATTTACCGGTGTAAGTCATCATGTGACCACGGGCGTAGCCTCGGAAGTATAAATAGAGACCGGGAGAGAGAGGGAGAGAAGCCGTGAAACAGAACGGTAAAAGAAAAGACTGGCTAGAGAAAGAAAAAGACAAGCGTCTGCCAGAAAACCACTTAACTACCAATGGTCACATGTTGGCGAACACGGTAAATATGCTTACGTTTGTTTCTCATACTGTAATTCGTTTATTGCTGATGCATTTTCTGTTTTTGTGTAGTTTTCACGGTGTCATGGTGTCATGGTGTCATGGTGTCAAATCTACTATTAAACCTGACTGGACACAAACATCAGTATGGAGCGTGATGTCCTTTTTTTAGACCAAGAAAACCACGGTAGTTACAGTGGCATTGGATGGGAAAGAGTGTGTTATTGTGCAGTGTTGAGGCGCTTCCTGTTTGTGTGACTAATGTGTTTACGCTCAAGTGCATATGAAAGGCAAACATGTTTTTTTCTACATATATATATATTACCTTTTGATGGGGTAGTTCCTGTAAATTATGTTTTTTAGGTCAGTCAGTGGAAGTCAACAGTGACCAGCAGCAGCTTGGTTCATTTCCATCATTTTTTTTTTCATAGCCGTTCCAAAAAAGTATAAAAAAAAAACTTAAAATTACTAAAAGAAGCACAAGACGTTGTTTAAAATATGTGGCTGGAAATTAATAAACTGTTGTATTAAAAAGCTAGATTTTAAGTTTACATGTGTTTTTTGGACTGTAAAAAAACAGATCTGCTTAGTCCACGTTATCTCTTTTACCATAACTCTTAATATTTATTTTTTGGTTAAGGTTTGTTGCCGTTGATATTGAACACAATTCTCCAACTATAGGAATGTAGTGTGTGCAGCATTAAACGAGTAAAACTTAAAAAAGTGTTCAGCCTAAATACAAAACATATACCGTATTTTCCGGAGTATAAGTCGCACCAGCCCAAAAATGCATACGAGAACGCAATAGAGAAGAAAAAAACATACATATGGCCGTGGTTATTTTATTACTTGCTTTACGGATCCGCCGCACTTAGAGTTGATAAAATACTGCCGACAACGCAAAATGGCATTAAATGAAATATAAAAAGCGGTATTAAGTCAAAAGATAAGAGTGTGTGAAGCAATTTTTCGCACCGTGCCAAATCCTTTATATCGCGAATACATATTTTAAACCCGTTTAGCACATTTTCTCCAGCGCGTTTTGCGGTGACTAAGGCTGCACACTTCTACCAATGCAAAACACGCTAAATCTACTGTTACACATGTTTTGGGCAAGAAAAAACCTTTTGAAACTGAAATTATATTTATATTTCGTCCGCCTGTTCAATTCATTTAAAAATCCATAAACCAAGGCATAAAATAACTGCGGCCTAAGTTGCACTGGAGTATGAAATGCGGTTCCAAGTGTGAAAATAACAAATAATATCACATATAAGTCGCTCTGGAGTATAAGTCGCACCCCGGCCAAAACTATGAAAAAAGGTGTGACTTATAGTTCGTAAAATACGGTATATATTTTGGATTTAGGCCGATTTATCCTTTATGGACGGAAAAGCGTGTTGTCGACATGAGTCATGAAGTGTCCAACAGCCGCACATTCGACACAAAACTAACCAAAATAAAGGTAATCTGGATGTGATTGTGATGAGAATGAGTCCTTGGTTTGTACAGCCGGCTCGTTTGTACGTGACGAATTCAGAATAGTCATTTTGAGCAGCTGTATTCTGCTACAGTTACTCAGTTACATTGGGTGATATTCAGAATACAGTTACTTTCCTAAAGCTCAAAATACGTGGTAGTCGTTCATCGTGTACTTTAGGCTTCAGTCTGTACAGTGTTTGTGAGAAGATAACATAAAACTGCATTTTTTCCTCAACAGTACTAAATAAATGCAGATGGTGAAACAAGTGCGATGTTTGCGTTCTAAAGCAACTCAATGTGAAAGTGTAAAATGTTAATGCAGTACTCTGATTGCATTAAGTCACGTGCTTGTTCACAAAGTACATTCAGTATTCTTCCCAAAGCTGTAAATACTACAAAGAATGGACAGTGAGTATATGAGTGGAATGATGCTGTGGTTATTCATTTGATGCAATTTGAAGGCACTTGTCAAAATCACCTGTTGAAATACTAAGTATATAGTTGGTTCAAAATGCCTATAGAATTTCATATGTAGGCTATATTGTCTGACTCCATTAGCCGTCATGGTAGCACGCTGCTAACCATCCTCCCTCTATAATTTCTGCTTTTGTCCCTGTGGCTGTGGCTCATTGTGTTTTTCATTTCCTGCTGGGCCTGTGCACTCATGTCAATGAAAAGATAGATTTGTTCTGTTGGCGCAGAAATGATGTATGTGATATTTGCATATAAAGAGCCTGACAGAGGCTTTTACAAGTGGAATCCTTGAGATATCTGTGCATACACTGCACCTGACTGAAGCAGGCTTTGATAAGTGTCTCCTAAAAACAAATATTACATCAAAACTTCTTAAAATAATAGCTTTGTTCACATTTCTACACACAACTCTAAACTGGGATGAAATCCTGAACTAAACCAGGTTTACTTTCTGAGATAGACTCAAATGGCCAAGTCTGATTCATTTAGTTTCATAAATAAGGTTCACTCTGAGTCCCTCTCAGTGGAAGTGCGTCCAGGGCGTACAGCGTTTGGAGCGTTTAACGCCGCACGTTTTGAGCCTTTAAGCATCAAGGCAGCAACCAATCAGTGATTACACTCCAGTGACCTACGCATTTCATCATCCAGAAGAACCAAAACAACTCATCTTGGAGCAAATGATGATTCAAGAACTGATGTTGACAAAAATCAAATGATTAATTGTGTTTTTGTAATTTGTCCTATTTTGTTTCCCTTAGACCGTTTGGGTCGCGTAGCGTGACGTCCTGAGCAGATGCACGAGCAGCAGTTTCAGGGGCAGTGCTTTTGCCTGTAGTTTGAAGTTGACATTTGCTTTTCAGCTAATTCCAATAACTGTGCCGGAGTGGTTTTATAAAAGGTCATGGTTTAGTTTTGGTCGTAGCTTTCCGAGTTGAGTTTGTCTGTTTAACCACATCTCTGTGGGAGCTCATGTGTTTCCAAAATGCCAAATGATTCACCCTCACCTTTTAGACTTCTTAGGCATTTTAGATGATTTATGTTCTTTCATCTCCGGACGACTGCAGCAGATAAACAGGGTGAAATGACTTAAATCAAAGAATCTGCATTTGCAAAGTAGAATCTCTCTCATCTCCTGATGCTCAATGATGTTGTTTTATCCCAAACTGTTTTGATCTGGTCCTCCTCCCTCTGTTCTGGGGCTATTCCCTGTGGTCCTCCTCCTCCCTCTGTTCTGGGGCTATTCCCTGTGGTCCTCCTCCTCCCTCTGTTCTGGGGCTATTCCCTGTGGTCCTCCTCCCTCTGTTCTGGGGCTATTCCCTGTGGTCCTCCTCCCTCTGTTCTGGGGCTATTCCCTGTGGTCCTCCTCCTCCCTCTGTTCTGGGGCTATTCCCTGTGGTCCTCCTCCTCCCTCTGTTCTGGGGCTATTCCTTGTGGTCCTCCTCCTCCCTCTGTTCTTGGGCTATTCCCTGTGGTCCTCCTCCTCCCTCTGTTCTGGGGCTATTCCCTGTGGTCCTCCTCCCTCTGTTCTGGGGCTATTCCCTGTGGTCCTCCTCCCTCTGTTCTGGGGCTATTCCCTGTGGTCCTCCTCCCTCTGTTCTGGGGCTATTCCCTGTGGTCCTCCTCCCTCTGTTCTGGGGCTATTCCCTGTGGTCCTCCTCCTC